>NW_017731563.1:2402336-2483008 GCF_001890085.2 Hipposideros armiger
ACCTTGTTCAGTTTTTTGCAAATAAAGACAGGTCCTTCTATGAACGAGGAATTATGAAGCTCACTGAAAGATGGCAAAAGGTTATCAAACAAAATGGGCAATATATCATTGATTGATCTTTGTTGTTTATATGAATAAATGACCTTTGAAAAACATAGACAAAATACATCATGACTTTTCCAACAACCCAATACCAGTTGCCAACCATGTGGGCAGTTCACTTAAATTTGGTGAGTCCTGGATCCTTTGTAATATGAGGTAATAACCAATAGCAAAAGTACCTAATAGTGTGTCTGAGTCATAGGAAGCACTTAAATGGTACCCCTTATTAAAACAAAACAATAAAAGGTCCTTCCTTTGAAGCCCCAAAAAAAGTTATTTGGAAATGAAGCAGTCTTTTAATGAGGGAGCCTCACAATCCAGAAACACCAGCCAAAACAATCAAAATGGAACCCAGATGGGTATTTGTACAAGGGGCCCTCCCTCCCGAAGCCAACATGAGAATTTGCCTGCACCACCTACTGGTCATTTCTTGAAACTACAAGCTCTTCTTCTGGCTTTGGCTCCTTGGTGAGTGGGACCAGGGAGAGGGGGGAGGCTGAGGAAGGTGACTAGTAGTTTTGCAACTGTTTTGATTACTTCAAATTGAGATGTTTATAAATCAGATGTTGGAGTCTAGAGATTTTGTTTGGTCTTGTGTTTGTCATAAATATAGTTATATTAAACCTTGGCACAGCAGCATCCTGCAGCAGAGAATGCAGGATTTGGCTGCGATAGAAGCTAGATGTAACTTCTGAATGGCAGCATTTAGAAGTGGTTTTTTTGGGCAGCACATCTGGGCCACTTTCGGTGTGCTGTTTGTCCCTTCCAAGAAGCAAGAAAGGTAAATGTCACCCACCCACTGAAGCTGGTCCACTTGCCGTTAATGTCACCTCTGTTTACTACATAGGAAAAATGATACATATACAGGGAGGAGAATTTTCCAGAAATCTTCAGCCAGAAGGAGAGAGAGTCCCAGCTGAGAGAGCTGTGGCACATTTTGTTGTGAGTTTGGATTTGGAAGCATCTTTCTAACTGAGAAGACAAGAAACGGCTGCTTCAGCTTCGCACTGCTCGGTTGGGCTTAGTGGCCCAGCCTGGGCTGCTCTGAGCCTGACTGTCAGTAAGTCCAGCAGGGCATCACCGGGGTTGGAAACAAGGGACAATCAACTGACGGACATCCATTAAGCCCTGCTAAGTGCCAGGCCTTGTGCTGGTTCCTGGGAAGGCAGAGAGCCATAGGACCTGACCTTATCCTTACGAAGATGATGGTTCCGGAAGTGAGACAAGCTTGTGCTAAATAAGTATGTTACAGCGAAGTGACTGAGGAGTCCCACAAGACAGGTCCATCCTGTTTTGGAATATTAGAGAAGAAAGTATGCACGTGTTTAGTTAGATGTGGTTCCTGACCTCTAAGATGATGATTCGGTTCCACATACACTTATATTGTCCTTTCTCTGTATAGAGAATATTGCTGTAGATGTTCCAGGTATTTGGAGAAGGATAAGGTTGGGACTTTTGCTCACCCTCTGTGTTCTCCCACTCCTGCCTGGTACAGCACAGAGGCCAGGATCACTATTGCCGGAGTCAGCCCACATTTGAAACCTCTAGCACTATCAGCCATGTGATCTAGACCCAGTTATTAAACCTCTTTACAGCCCCATGTATTCAATCAGCAAACATGTATTGAGTACTGCATGGGCCTTGGTGTTATGGTGGCCAAAGCAGACAAACTAGAGGAACCGAGGTGGCCTGGAGGTAGAAAGGATGTACAGGTGTAGGTAAACGGGGCGGGAAGGGCAGGGAGCATATCTAACTGCAGCTGCCTTCTCTGAGTGGCCTGGGGATCTTCCAGTTCTCAGCCAATATACACCCCAAATGGGCAGCACCTGGAGAAGGGCCCAGTGGGAATGCGTTTCAGAGTCCCTCCCTGCCTTCTCATTCTGTTACGTCTGTGCCCTGCATCACTAGACCCACACTGGAGTGCTGGTAGGAAGCTGCGTGCCTGGGTACAGGGGCACTGCCAAGGAGCTTTCTAGAATTGCTTCCTTTCTTTTATTTTCTGACATATTTTTTAGTTTGAAAAGCCCTTGGCAGCTCAGGAAATTCCACTTCCCTCTGTAGCTCCTTTATACCTTCCTTAGTATATGCCCAGGTACAAATACCTGTGTGTATTATCTGGTTCATGGGGCTCTTGTAAAATCTGAGCCCTGGGGGGTACATTTCAGGCTTGGGGCTGGGAGAGGGACAAGGGAGAAGGTCAGGGGGCACCTGGACACTGAGGTCTGGAGGAGCCAGGGGTTTAGCGTGTCGCATTGCCCGGTCATCTCGATGCTTCTTCATGTCTGAGCATCTGCCCCCTAACAGTGGTCCAGAGGGCAAGAGGTGGTTAAGTGATGGCCTTCACACCTGTGAAAGCCTCCTGCAAAGAGATAGTAATACTTTTAAAATCTTCTCCAATGACCAAAAGTGAAAGAAATGCACTCAAGACTTAGCACTGGTGTGCTAGAATAGACACAAGTAGTTTTTTATGATACAGATAAATGCCCTTTTGCTTATTAACAATGAGCTTTTGGTATATATAAATGACTCTCATCTGACTGTGACAGGATAAGTGTGGTCCTATCTGTAGGCAGGGGGATCAACTAAATGTCTAGTACACTTAATAAGTGTTGGTATAATTAGTATTTTTCAATTCTGACTCCATGAATGCCTCTAAACCTAGAATTTTTCGTAATTTGACCTTTAGAATAGATTGCTTTGGCTTATTACTTATTTTTATATGTATATACTTCACTTTCCAAACCAGATCAGACATTTGTCATTTTCATTCATATCTCTACCGGGGCCTAGAATAGTGCTTCATTGTTATAAACAATAATGTCTGATGAATGACCAGTAGATTCTGGCCACTTCCAGACTCTGCCAGGGCCTATACTACAATATATTACAATTCATCTTTATTCTTGAGGTGACAGGGAACTCTTGTAGGAACTCTAATATCAAGTCTCCCTTTGTATGTACTAATATATTGATTTAACCATTTCTTAACTGTCTAATAATATGGGCCAGACATTGTTAAGTGCTAGTGATCCAAGCTAATACAAGGCACAGTTCCAGCCATCAGGGGTGGTGACCATCCATGTGGGGACACATACATTCAAATTGATATAAAGACATAGTCTTTCTATAATTTAAAGTGAAATACCAATTAATATATCAATACAGACTATGCATTAATAATTTCAAATGGAGGGAGTGCTTTTTGCCTAATGTAAAAGGAGAGAGGTCCATAGAGGATATATTTGATTTGGATCTTGAAGCTATGTAGGAGTTAGCCAGGAAATACGATGGTGGTGGGTGAAAGAAGGGAGAATGGTATCGGCAGAGAGAACGGAGCCTGTGGCATGAGGCATAAATATGGCTGATGTGCCTGAGGAGCTGTGAGTGGGAGCCTAGTGAGGGCGAAGAAGCTGGGGGTGGGGAGGGGGCCCAGAGCGTGGAAGCCTTGGGTATCCTGGGAAGGAACTGGGTCTGTTCCTGTGGACAGTCGGACAGTGCCCCGATGGCACTTGGCAAGGCCCATCTGGTGGCAGTGGAGAGCAGGTGGGAGGAGGGAGCAGAGCGTGGAGATGAAGGCTGGTCAGAAAGCCATCATGGTAGGTCAGAGAGGTCAGGAGCACCTGGACTGTAGCGGTGAGGGTAGGAATCCAGATAGAAAGCAGGTCCCCAAAGAAGTGGCTCTGTGGGGGTAGGAAGGCTCCATCTCTATGCTGTTGGAGCACAGTGTAGAGATTGAAGAATGCCAGCAGGGCCGGGGTGGGGAGGAGATGGTCAATGAGAGTGGAGCTCATACCATCCAAGCCAGACAAGTTCACGTGGAGCTGCTGGTCAAAGTGGCTTCAAGCACAGCCATGAGTGGGCTGGGCAGTCTGTCCATGTATGCATCTGGTGTGCAGCCAGTCACATCTGCCTCAGATGGGGGAACTCCACCATCACTGAGGCAGTACTAGGCTCACAGCTCGATGGTGTACTTTTCCCAGGGAAGACGTTGGTCTGGGATTAGTCTCCCACCTTACCCTCCTTTCTGCTCCTTCTCCCACCTGTCTTCTGGGGCCTGCATTATTGCAGTGGTCTTCCCGCTAGCCCCCTGCACACAGCCTCCCACTCCTCAGTCCTTTATGCATGCCTCTGCTACAGTCTTCTTCCTAACCCCCTTTGCCCTTTAATCCCCCTTTTAACAAGCTTCTGTGGCTCCCTAAAGCCTAGATATCTATTAACATCCTTAATCTGACAGGTGGCCCTGAGCACACTGCAACCTATTCCCA
Source organism: Hipposideros armiger (assembly GCF_001890085.2). NCBI lineage: Eukaryota > Metazoa > Chordata > Mammalia > Chiroptera > Hipposideridae > Hipposideros > Hipposideros armiger. Next base: position 2,406,704 of record NW_017731563.1, read on the forward strand.
CATTATTCTCCTTTAGGAATTTGCCAATATGGCCAAATTGATTAATTCCTTAGTTCTCATGCATATCACACCCCTTCCCACCTCTGTCACCCCCATCTAAAATGCCTCTTCCTCCTCTGTCTTTCAAGGTTTCATTCAAACCAAACTGCCTTCAGGAAGCATCTTGCTCTGATATCTTGCAGCCCTTACTCTACACACCACACATTTGGCACACGGCAACTGTGTCTATGTGCCGTTTCCAAGGCAGGAATTTTTCTTATGTCTCCTTGTATTCCCAGTACTTCGCAGAATTCCCTAAAATAACACTATTCAATGAATGTGTGTTGGTAATGATGATACTGGCTCAGCTGAGGGGGCCCAGTAGATGCTAGTGGTATGAAAAGTGGTAAGAGTTTAAAAGTAACAATACTATGTGTTTGTCACAGTGGGTCAGGCACAGTGTTAGGCCCATCACCGTCATCATGTGATCTAATTGCCGTAACCACTCCGTGGATTGATTGGCATTATCTCCATTTTGCAGAAGAGCAAACGGAAGCTCTGGGAAGCCCAACATCACACAGCTAGTCAGTGACAGATGTGGCAGTGGAGCAACTGTCTGACTCCAAGCCCACACTCTTACCTCCTCAGTGTGCCTCCTCAATTCACGTCTTCTATCGCAGATTACATGGAGTTTTTTCATTGTTTGGTTTTTGTGAATATGTTGCTTCTTTATCCCCATGATTGGGTCTTGCCTTCTTCTCGAATATTGGAACAGCCTTGTTAAGAAGCAAAGAGAATGGAAGAGGTGTCACATGCCAGAGTAGTCAGAAAAATGGGGTTGCTCAGCAGGTGTCATAAATATGGATGACTTGTGCCCTGTGCCTTAAAGTAAAGATGGGAAAATGAAAAGGGAGCGGGGAAAAGAGAGATGTTGACAGATGATGAGTGAGCACAAATGTTTCTCCATGCTAATGGAGTGGGGATGTGACAGCCACTCTGCTCTGATGGTTATAAGGACTCACAGGGAATCTGCACCCTGGGGACAGGGGAACCTAAAACCTCTGGCTGCACACAAGGGCTGAAGCATTGCTATAATGGTCTGGTCAGCAGGCCGAAAGGCAGGTCACAGGCAACGAAGACACTTGCTAGTTAGGAAAACTTCACCCTGACACTGATTTCGGTTCTTTAGCCTCTGGACCCTCAAGGAGTCCAAGGCCATTTGCAGCTCTCAGCTGGGACAGGTAGAAGGCTGGAGGAAGGTTACTGGGGCCCAAAGGGGTGCAGGTTCATTTCCTTCCCTTCCAAGGTCAAATGAAAGAAATACTGGGAGCTGTTTTCAAATATCCTCAACCCAAATTCTCGCTGCCCACAACTACCACCTACGCAACGGCCAGGCTCTCTGTCCCCAGCCTCCTGCTGTAAGGTCTTCCACATCAAACTGAGACTATCTCAGTTCTCTACCCTGGAGCCAAAGAGCAAGGAAAAGGGGAAGGGAAGCAAGGTTATAAGGCACGCAAAGTAGTATTAATTCCCTAGCTTGTCTATGGTCCTACAATAGGGGAACATCCATTTATATGGGGTGGAAACTTTTCTTCCTTTGCAAATACCCCACTGTCTGAAATCCCACCATTATAGCTTTGCTTTGCTTCCAGTATTCCATAATCCTCCAGGGAAAGACAAAACTTTAACTTGCTAACACCCTTATCAGAATCACATAGTTCATCACAGATCAAATAAATCCACAGAACTGACTGAGGAAATGGAGATAGGCTTAGAAGCCAGCTTTGTCTTCATCACCATTTTGCCTGGGTCCTGCCTTGGGGGCATAACCCTCTGCTAGTTTGTAGGAGAAAAATATCCACGATGAGAGGAAAGATGTCCCACAGGACAAGGAAGCCACCAACTCAATAATAAAAACCAACTCCGATATGTTCACAAGCTTCCTGAGTGTGATCCCCTCCGCCTACCCTCCAAATTTCTGTCATCATTCACCCTCTAGAGACAGGCAGCCCAGAAGACACAGGACAGCCCCTGCAGGGAGCCACCCTACTGACAGCAGCAGTTACCAGCGGCATTCAAAGGCTGATTGTTGCATCCACAGCACTGGCTGGGCTCTGAGACAGAAATCCTGCCTGCCCCAGGATAGGACAAATAGAACACCATCGACAGAATCAGAACATTGTCATTAATGGACAAGTACCCTGGCCTGATTCACCAGTGCTGTTATTATGGTGGTTATTTTTAATTCCTCAAGAGACAATGGGTAGTGAGAAAATGGGCCATTGCCCCTGGCTCGCAGGAGGAGAGGCCAAGGGGAGAGATGCTAAGAAACCTTCTCTGAAGAATTCAAACCCCAGCTGCTGTGTTTCCCCATTGTCACTAAGCGTCACAGTGTGCTCACAGATTCTCTGAGTGGTATTTTCACATTGAAATCACTCAGGTTGCATCTCTGAGAATCTTGGGTCATCTCCTTCTGCTTGGTCAGATATATACACATATACACGTGTGAATATACATATAAATATATATGTGTGTGAATATATATATATTAAATGTGTAAATAGATATGTGTGTATATACACATATATTTTTTATACTTGAATATTTCTCCATACCCTGTGCATATACATATGTATATAATATGTGTATACTTGTATCTATTTCTAACAGCTGGATATATGTAGATATGTTGTAACACTCCAACCCTTGGCCAGAAAACAAAACACCCCACACATTTAAAGGGGAAGAAGGAAGAGGGTGGGGGGGGAGGGGCTGGGAGGAGGAGGAGGAGGGTGAAAAGCAAAGAGTCTGAAGGAGGCCATCTTTTCTGTTTCAGGCCCCTTAGTGGTCGCTTCTTCCTGGCATGTCCTGTCTAGAGGGGATAGTGTTCCCAGTGGTTATAGCCACGGGCTTTGGAGGACAGTTTGGTGCAAATACTCAAATGTGCTATTGTGGCCCTTGTCCAGGCCTCAGTTTCCCTGTCTGAGGAAGAGGTGCCACCCTTCCTGCTGCTCACAGGTTGTTGGAATGCTGAATTAAAGGGAAGTGTGTGTGGAGATCACTGACCCCTGCCTTCCCTGTGAGAAGTGCTCGAAGTTTCCTTCACAAGGAATAAAAGTGTTCATACTATGATTAGAGCTAGAGTTTAAAATGCAAGTAGCCCTGAGGTGACAGTGTCTTACATTCACATCGAGGCTCAATAACCATAGTATTCATTTCTACCCTGGAACTTGGAAAGTGAAAAGTGGAGTCTGGAAGCCTCTCAGGGTGACGGCAGCTGGGCTATGGCACCAATGGCAGCTGTGGAGCTGGGTTCCGGTCCTGGCCTTCCCACCAGGTCCAGGCAGGTCACTTTCCATGTGGACCACATGTGCTCATGGAGGGGCTCTCTGAAGCCCCTCCCACTCTGACCTTGTGTGCCCAGTAAATTCAATTGCACAGAGCAGTGTGCCGAAAAGTGACTTAAAGAGTGACATCAATGTGGTTACCATCTTCTTGGGACTGACTTTCTAAGTTGCGTGTGTGTGTGTGTGTGTGTGTGTGTGTGTGTGTGTGTGTGTGTAATAGACTCGGTTTTATTTATTCTTCCTAATGAGACTGAACTGAGCTGGTGAGGGTATTAAAACATTTTAGTGTTATTAGTTTTAAAATTAGCTGGAAATGTTAAGGATTGTCCCCTCTCACTTTATTTATGTGCGAGAGGAGCTGTCATAGGCCAGGGATGAATGGCCAACATCGTTCATCCTAAAAAAGACAAGTGTATGAGCTACACATTAGAATCACCAGGGAAGCCTTAAAAATATTGATGTGGGTGTCCTGGGCCCCACCTCTTTATTTGATCTGCCACCTCCCCAGACAATGTATTTTTTTAAGTTCTCCAGGTGATTCTAACATGCATCAGGGTTGCAGCTACTGGATTAAGACATTTTCCAGTGTACACAGGGTAGAAGGGAGGAGAGCGGGTTGGCATGCCAACCACTAGCCTCCCATCTCCCACTCAGTGGGTGCTCAGTAAGTGGCCCCCATAGATCACTCTCCTGTCGCCTGGGGTGGTTTAATTCAGGTGCTGTGGGCAGAAGGACACAGGTGCAATCCGTGCTTTTTTATCCTGAATGAGCACCAAAATCACCTGTGGTCTTTGAGAAAATACAGATTCCCGGGCTCCACTCAGATTTGCAGCATCTCTGAGGGTGGTAATGAGGAATCTTTATTATTATTACTTGATTTTGATAATCAGCCAGATTCAGGAACCACTGGGACGGAAAGAGTCAAGCCTCACTTTCCAGGGAAGATTTTACACCTTTCCTTTTGATCAATCTGATGGTTTGGGGCCACTAGATAGACCACTTAGGAGCTGTGGGACCCAGACAGATACGCCACTTCCCTAAGCCTCATTTCTTCATATGTAAAGTGGGAACCATAGTGGCACCTGCTTCAGAGAAGTGTTGGGAGGATTCGAGTTAATATACGTGAAGTGTTTGGCACATCATAGATATTCAAAAAACCAACCATCATCATCAGTGGCATCCTTTTGTAACCCAAATAGAAGCTAGAGGCTAAAAGAGAAATTTCTAAGATTTTTTAAAGAGTATGAAGTAAAAAAATTCTGGCCCTGAGCTTTGTGGTGACTCTAGTGCCTAAATTGGTTTTGAACTTGTATTTGAACCAAGAATTTCTCTGTGGAGGGTTGGAGCAAGGCTATACATGTCACACTCAACACGCATTTGTGAAGAATAAAAGCCGTCATTGGGAAAATAGATCCTGATTACCATCCATAGTGAATTAGTTAACGTTCACTACTGAGTGCCTACTGTTTACTCAGCTTTGTGCCCAGTGGTATTACATAAAATAGAACAGATTCCCTTCTTTTGGGTCATTTGCAATCTGGTGTGGGAAGCACTGTTAGCACCCTTTGAAGAACAGGAGCAAGATGAGAGGATGTGTAATTAAGGGCTAAATTGTGTCATTTGGACTCTCCGGGGCTAAAGAATTCAGGAGGGAACTTAAATGAGCCCTGAAGATGGTTAAAGACGGCCCCTTGAAAGAGTGGGGAGAGGGCCCTGAGTCAGGAAACAGCCAGAAAATCCAAAGACAGGAAATGTCAGTGGAGAGGCCTTCGGACAGCAGCCGGGATGAGAGTAACAGCGAGATCTGGGATGAGCCGCTGGCCTGCCTGGTCTCCTCAAGTCACACAGCCACTCCTAGGAAGGGTCGCTTCACTTTGTGACCTCTGGACAGCTCCCTGTGGTCTGTGGGCATGCACCCACTTCCTGTCGTGAGCAAGTCCTCAAGGCTGGGTCTGCATAGGATGCTGCAGGCAGAGCCTGGCATGCCAAGAAGACTGCCTGGGGAGGCGCTCAGCTTCAAGGCTGGGCTGGCTCAGGGCAGGGGCCTCCGTTCTCTGTGCCAGCATTTAAGGGGCATTGATAGAACCTTCTGCCCTGGAAGGCCAACCCCGTGTCCTGCTTTCCTGTCTGTGGGTCTTAAAAGCTTTTCAGTCTTGTAAAATTTTTAAAACTGGTTGGACTTTATACCTTATGTTGGAAATGCTGCAGCCTTAATTCCCCTCCTGGAGAATCACAGAGATGTTCATTAGTGTTTTCAAGGTTCAGAAAAGTCTTATGATAAAGAACCCCTGTCATGTCTTGACCATAGAACTTCTTCCTACATAGCAGCTATGAACATTCTGAGAAACTGGTGTCTTAGGCTAATCTCCTTTGGAAAAACTGGAATAATAAGGTCCCACAAGGCAGAGCCTGAGGGAGCCTTACAGAAACCATTTTCCAAGTGAGCCGTACAGAGGCCCTGGATGCTGAAGAGACCTTCCCAAGGTTCCTCAGCCTGGCCATGGCAGTGGTCAGGAGCCCAGGTCCTACTCCAGGTTCAATGTTCCTTAGCTGGTAACCAGCTGGAAAGTAAGAATGAGAGGAGACTATAGGCAGGCTTTGCAATTGAATGAACTATCAGTGTGGTTGGGAGGCTATTTTGAAAATACTTTAGATTTGTTTCTGGGTCAGTGATATTATAAAAGGAGTATGATCCAACTGATTTATTAGGAAAAATTTTTATAAACCATGGTTCACTTACAAGAAGACGTGTTTGGGTTTCTGAAAAGGATACTGCTTTTGAGACTAGATGATTTTCGTGACCAACAAATGTTTACAAACTAAAATCTGGCCACCTCGGCTACTCTGTGAACCCCGCACAGAGAATTCCTACCCAGAGGCCTCATCCAAAGCTATCGAAACCATTCATGTCCTCGGCCCTCCGCGCGGGGACTCTCCCACCACTGGGACATTGAAGTGGAGACTGCCTGGCCTGTATCCTGTCAGAAGTGGAGGAAGACATTAGAAGCATACGGCTATGCATGGTAGCCCTCCTCTGCCTCCTTCATGGTTGGCCCAAGCTCTTCTTCCAGAGGAGGCAGGAGGGTCACTGCAGAGGCCCTCCCCTTGTACGTACTCTCCATGCCCTCCCAAGGGTGAGCTTCAGGAAACTGCCTATTCCTGGAAATTCCTCTTGTGTCGCTTTCCTCCTGGAAGCCTGAGGAATTTTCTGTTCTGCTGGATGGCGGGGGCTGTCCTACCGAGATCTGTGCCCTCTCCTCTCTGCTGGTCCATAGTGAGCCAGGGTTAGGGGCAGGGTGGGCTGCATGCAGGTAAGGAGTGGCCACTTACACTTTCACACATACTTATGTGCTCTTTCTTCAAAAGAGTTAAATACATCAATAGCTTATTCATCAAAATGTATCCAGACCTATTTTTAGTGCTTTGAACCTGTCGACTCTTACATAAGATTCATTCAGTATATATAAACTATTCAGTAAATATTGCCTCACTAGAAGAATGATATTTTGGTCTGTTTTGTGTCTCTGTCCTTCATGTTCTAATTTAGGATTGGGGACCATGTTGACTCCATCTCCACTTTGGGGGCCTTAAGACTGAGTGCTCTGGCCGGCTCTCACTGCTGTCGCTTTGATGAGGGCTTGCACGGTGCCCGGAGGCTTTGTGTGCGTGGAACGGGGTCACAGTGGGAGGCCGGAGAGCTGGCCTCTCTTGCTGCGGGAGATGACGGCCTGGAGCTGTGGGCCCCTCTGTGTGGGAACATCGCTCTGGACCCTCTTTCCTCTTTTGACTTGCCTGCTTCTGACCTATCTCCACCTTCGCCTCCTCTGCATCTCATCCTTTAGCTAAGGAGGGGGAGCGGCATCAAGCTGGGAAGCCTCAGGCATTAACCAGTGGGGCATGGTTGAGAGCTGGAGCCAGTGTTCTACTGGCCCACGAACATGGCTTTCAGCCACACAGGTGTCTCACAGGTCAGAAAATGAGTGAAGGAATCTGAGTCTGCCAGGGCTGCCGTAACAAACTACCATGGACCGGGTGACTTAAACAACAGAAATTAATTTTCTCACAATTGTGGAGGCCAAAAGTCCAAGTTCAAGGTGTGGGCAGGGTTGGTTTCTCGTGAGGCCTCTCTCCTTGGCCTGTAGATAGCCACTTTCTCCCTGTGTCCTCACACGGTCTTCCCTCTGGGTATGTCTGTGTCCAAACTTCCCCTTCTTATAAGGACACCAGTCGTGTTGGTTAGGGCCCACCCTAATGACTTCATTGTAACTTAATTACCTCTGTGAAAACCCTATCTTGAAATGCACTTTGTGAGGTACTAGGGGTTTGGACTTCAACATGTGAATTTGGGGGGACACGTTTAGCTGTAATAGAACCCATCAGTGGATTTGTCTAAATGGGCAAGACTGCCTTGGAAGACTGTACAGAGGGTGAGATCCTGTGTCTAAGCCCCCCTGAGGCACCCCAGGGACTAGTTGTGGCCCGGAAAACCAGCGTGCTTGGGGAAATGAGCTGCTTTGGGGTAGAGACAGGTCTTGTTGGACTTCGATCCGATTCCCCCCTGTTCACAGCGAGTGTGCACTGCGTCTGTGAGCGGGTGGCTGGAGACGGAGCCTGTGGAGGGGGTCTTGCAGTGGCCCCGCTGTGGCTCTGGTGAGGTGTGGCCTTTACTCAAGAAGAGCCGCCACATGTGCCTGAGTAGGTGGCTCAGTCCCCTCACCTTCCCAAGGTGGGCGGGGAGTAGGTAGTGTGTGTCACCTCTTGTCAGAGCTCTGAGAGAGAGTTCAGGTGAGGGCAGAGGAGGGGATGTTTGTTAAGGGCTCTGACTGCAGTGGGAAGTGAAACGTCAGAGGGTGGGCTCTGGTGAGTTAGAAGCCTGTCAGCCAGCGTCAGCATAGACCCTGTGTCATGTGTGTGTGTACATGCATGTGCATGAGTGTGTGTGTGTGTGTGTGTGTGTGTGTAGGGGCTCAGGGGGTTTGAGAAGGTATAGGCCCTAGAAGAGCCTGCAGTTCCTTGCGTCCCCTCCAAGCCAGGCCTCACCAAGCAATGGCAGCAACACAAGCAGCTTGATGCACTAACACCGCACTGTAGGAGGGGCTACCTTGTGCCAGCTTTCTCTGAACATGTGAAATCACCTCCAGTGTCATATGCTTTGTCCTCCTGTATTGTAGCTGTTCTTTCCACCCCATGAGCAGAGCAAGAGTAACTCTCTGAAGCTATAAGAGTAGCACCAGCTCATGTTGAGCAAGTGTCCAGGGGAGACAACTCTGTAAAGGTACAGAGTACAGAACTGTACAGGCTACTAGGCATTGCCAAAGGGCTCTGCACATCCAGACATCCAGTGAATGGGCCCTCTCTGCACTGCACAGGCACTTAGGTTCATGCTAGAATACCCAGTTGCTTTGAAGCTCAAAAGATGCTCTTTGCGTCCAAACGCCGCGCTAAGGTGAGGTTTGCTCCATGTCAAAGCTGGGCACAGGTAGGGGCTGGGGAAAAGAGATGCAGGGCGGGGCGAACCAAGTGTGTGCATGGGAGAAGCAGCTGCACCTGGGAGTTTTGCACTCACAAAGCTTTCATTCGGAATATGACATTAACTTCTCACCTGGCTGAACATGGCTCTAAGGAGCTGGATGGTGGCTGTGTAAGTGTGTTTTCAGGACAATATCTGCCTGGGCGTCAGCACCATTCTGAGCTGCTCAGAGGCCCGCCACAGGGCAGACTTCTTGGCTGGGGTTGAGGGAGGCATCTGAACATCCATTTCCCTAAGTTCCTAACTTGCACACAGATGCACACTGCTGGGGTAGTTCTTTACTCAGTCTGGCTCTTTCTGTCACGCCCCCCCCCACCCGCCCCACCACCACACACACAGCTCTTCCTCTGCCCAGTACCTGGGAACATGGAATTTAAAACTTAAGGAAAAGTCTGAGGTTACTTAATTCAACCTCATAATTTCACTCAGGAGGAAGCCAAGACTGAGGCTCGGAGACTTGTCCCCAGTCATAAAGTCACGTTCATGGTAGCCAAATGGAGGCCAGCTCACCTGGCCCCCAATCTGGGGCTCCTCTCAGAGGTGACAACGTATTTGTCTTATCTTGGATGTTCTCCCCATCATCACACCATCCTTTCAGCAGTGCATATTTATTGATGTTCAGAAACCACTCAGCCTGGGCCTTCTATTCCCTATCACCCAAAAACAGTTTGCTAGTGAGCCTGAATTGTGACATAATGTTAATAACAGCAGACAGCTTTCCAGTGCTTACTGTGCGAGGCACTGTTTTAAGTATATTATGTATGTTAACTTACGTTAAGGAACGTGCCAGCAGTTATGTAGCTATGGGGGTGGATGTCTTGCGTTTTGCTCTAGATCCCATATTCTTAGCCATACCTATCTTACCTGTATAGGAAGGCCTACTGTGCCACTCATTTTGTTGGGCGACAGGCTGCTAAGATGTGAAAGGGACTTTGGAAACTTCCAGGAGCTGTGGTTTGCTGTGAAGATTGATGTTTCGCAGATGCTGGTCTGTGGTGGGAAGCATGAAAGGAACAGACACAACACACCTTCAGCCTGTGCACGCTGTGGTCTGACACACTCGGGCTGATGCAGGGCCGGCAGGCAGCCTTCCAGGAAGGAGTGAGGCATGGCACTGGCGGCCCTACTCCCGTCCGCCGTCTTGTCCTGAGATTCAGCCAAAGAGCATGCACACTGGCAGCACCTGGAGACTGCTCACGAACAGCTCAGAGCCTGGGGACTTAAGTCGTCATAGAGTTAAATTCTGTAGTCTTTCATCCTGTAGAATGTAAAATTAAAGGGAAAAAACCCTAAAAATAATTTCTCCTCTGCTTCTCCCCATCCCCAAATTGTTAGAATGCCAATCTTTTCCCCAAACCCACACTTGACCGCCTCTGAAACTGTACCTCTCTGTGTTTCACAGACCATCTTCTAAAGAATGTTGGATACATTTTACTTGTAAAAAGGATCTGCCAGTCAAAAATGTTTGAGACTTGATGGCTTAAAAACATGCTAACCAAGCTGATTTGCCACTGGACTCATCGGGGTCTTTAATATGCAGATATGCTTTGGAGGAAGAGCTAATACACATCCATCTCACATACTCACACAATGAAGACATATTTCCAAGGCCTGCTTGTCTGAGAACAGCTCCTACAAGGGCAGTGATAGGAAACAAAATAGTGGCCATTTGCTGTCAAATGGGCCTTAGGCTGTTGGGACCTCACATCCACAGTAACTAGACTTGGGGTAGCCAGAGCCGGACCTCCTTTCCCAAACCACCACCCACTCTCAGCCACCCGAGGCACCTGGCTCCCACCAGATGCTCCTCACTTCCGTTCTTGTCGTGTTGATTATTTCTCTCCCATCTCCTCCTGCGGTCGAGGCCGGGGTTGTTCAAAGCTGCAGTCTGACCTGGACCTTAGTTAAAGCGCATAGCCCAGAGGACTCAGAGCTGTTCTGGGTGTCACAGATCCTGCTGAAGAGCACCCAGGGCCGCTGCAGGCGGGGCTTGCCGCTGCACTTTAATCCGTTTTCCATACTCAGGTCCTGGGTGAGTTTCTTTTGTAAGAATGATTTTATTGCCAAAGCAAAATCTGAAAGCTGCCAACTTAGTTTGACTCCCCGTATTTAATAGTTGAGACAAATTAAGGCTTCAAGATGCTCAGGGACCTGTCCAGGATCACATGGGTCTTTGGAGGCAGCAGCGTTCGTGGGTATTCACAGGGTTCGTGGGTCTTCCCTCTGCATGGTGCTCATGGGAGCGGAGATGCCCGGCCTTGAACCGTGGTTTTCCAATTTTACTGTGCAGCACAACCACCCAGGGATAGCACTAGCTCAAAATTACAGAGCCATCTACCTTGAAGGACCAGGATCATGCAGGATGAGCCCAGAGACATTGCCTGGGAAAGATGCTTCATCTCTGGTTCTGGATGGGGCATCCTTTCTGCACTGCTGGCCCTGGAGCCCTAAGAGGCTTTCTTTGCCTGCTCTCTTGTGCCTTTGAATTTGCACAGTCTCTTGACAGGACAAAAGGTACAAATTCCTCTGGCTAAAGCCCACATATGCAACTACCTGTCCACATCTTGAATTCCCAAAGACCAATACAAGTGCCCACTGTTGTAGACTCTAAAAAGTAAGGGTAGAAATGGAAGCCTCTGGAATCAAGAGGCTGTGCCAGGTGGGCTTATTTAAAGGGAAGATCCCTGGCTGTGTTCCCAGAGATTATGATTCAGGTGGTCTGGGGTGCAGGCCAGGAATCTGCATTTTTAACAGCACACCCTCTTTCCACCCCCACCCCATGTGGTTTTGATTGCAGTTCATCCTTGGACTACACTTGGTGAACTGCTGACGTACATAAAGACCCAAAATTACTTAATTATAGGAATCAGTCAGACACCCACATCCTAAGATATGAGGAACTCCTGTTCATGATTGTCCAAATGGATTACAGAAAGAAGCAAGGCACTTTCATCTTTAATGTGGGTAACATGTAACGGTGATGTCGTCCTGATAATAATTGAAGAAGTATGCACTGAGCATCGCTTTGCAGGGAGCATTGCGAGCCCTAGCAATGTACACAGATGTGGTCCCTGCCTTCTGGTGGCTTACAGTCCAGAGAGGAGGGGATGGGGAGGTGAAGCAGAACTGGCAGTGAAATGCCAGATAGGAACACAGCGCGTGGGACAGCTGAGGTCTCGGAGTTCCCAGGAGGGCCATGCAGGTGGACCTGGTGCCACCTGCAGTCATATACATTGGACTGGGAGTCCATGAGTGCTGCATGATCCCCAGAGCCAGTGGGTCCCCTGGATGATCCCTTGGATAGCCCCCGTGTAGGGAGCACCTAGTGTACAAAGCCTTTGACAACTCTTAGCTCATTTAACAGCCCCATCAGAGGAGGTCAGTATCATCTCCATTTTGTACACAAGGACGCAGAGGCTCAGACAGGTTAAATAAGTTCACCCCAGTCAGGGCCTCAATCCAGGTCAGTCTGACTCCACAGCCCACTTTTATTCCCTTAGGTTCCCGCCACTGTCTCCTGCCTCCCAGTTGGAATGTAGAATTCTTGAAGTGTTTCAACAACTCTAACTTGGCTTTGAATGAGTGGGAGGCAAAAATGACATTGACAAATAATAGGATTTACATGAAGTTTTGATTTGTTTAGAGAGATACTGTAAACCCTTTACCATTGCTGACTCATTTGGAAATTTGACTTCCAAAGGAGTCAGTGCAAAGCATTTTTCATAACCCAGCCCTCCTTCCTTAGATCTGAAGAGGGAAATAACATGGTAGGTGACTGAAAGTCTGGAGTGGCTTATATTTAGTTCTACCTAAACACAAGGGGACAGACTAGATGAAATTTACAAGGGACTTCTACTCTCAGAATTCTTTCATTCAGTGGGTTCCAGCTCTCAGTGTGAAAGAGGTGCCAAGTGTGTTTTGGAGATACCGTGCAGTCAACTCATAATGTTCCCCAGTACAACATCAGAAAAACCAACTGCTGCTTCCAAACACTCTTCTTAATGCTGATGGAGTTTTCTGTGAATCCTGAAAGGGGTGCTTGGGTGGGAGGTAGCTAAGGAGTGGGAAAGGGAAGACAACCCCCCATTTTAGCAGATCCCAGGACTGGTGTCTGTACCAACATGAAATGATTTCTAGAAATCGAATCCTGATCATGGGTGTAACATCTTTTCCCCAGGCCTTTGTCCTAGGTTTCCTTTTTTGCTGATGGCAGCAGGCTGGGGGGGGGGGTTCCTCCCTCTGCTCAGAATTCATAGGACATCACTCTAACCCTGGCCCTAGCCTGGCTTTTTCCTTATGCCAGCAGCTTAGGGGAAAGCCAGTGTCACATCATCTCTCTCTTGAAACACATCTAACTTTTCCAAATAGCAAACTCAGTCTCTTTTAGCAAATGACTTCCAGATGCTGAAAGCAGGGGCCAGTGGAATTTTATTGCCCCTAAACTGTGGTTCTGGGCCACATACTTCTGACTTGAAGGTAATTTGGAATGTAAACATTGCAAGGCGTGTACTGGAATTAATTAAAGCTACCCTGTATTCTCCAAGGCCTACAAGCCTACAATTAACTCTTTACATTAACACCAAGCCAGGCAGATCCACTGGAGTGTGCAGGAACACTTGATTGGCACTTTCCTCCTTTACCTTCAGAAAAAAGTGAAATTGGATCCAAGCTGACCCTTTCCCCAGAGGTGGTCGTCAGTCCCAACATAAGAGGAGGTTCCTTAAGCCCTCCTCTCCACCAAAGCAAACAGAAGACAGACACTGCATCTTCACCTGGAAGCGATGATAGGCATGAACCCCTTACTGCTGTGGAATGCAAGTGTGTCCATAGAGAGGGATGGCCGTGTCCACAGCAGGCCTGCAGTGAAAAGCCATGGCATCCAATGGGTGGCCGATAAAACTAGAAACAGCTTTTGGTAATATTTCTTTAACTTTATGATGGTATTGAAAATTCAGACGAAAGTTCTGAAGATGAATAGTGGTGATGGTGCATAACAGTTTGAATGGACTTAACGCTACAGAACTGTACATTTAAAAATGGTTAAAATTGTACCTTTTATGTTGATTGTATTTTACCACCTCACCCCCCAATGAAAAAGAAGGGTGATCAGGCTGTGCTGGCTCTTTGGAATTATGTAAACTACGAGAGTCACTGGACTATTCCCCACCTCCCCCCACCCCCATGTAATACAAGAGGGTGGAGCTGTGGCCCCCTGGGAACCATTCCCCACAATGCCAGGGTGTCTCAAGGGCATACAAGTATATGCGAAAAACCATGAAGCCAGACCCCTGGGACAGGAAAACCCCTCACATCCCCTCCATGTCCGGAGTGGTGACTCACGGCAAGAATCATTAAGAAAAGCCGAATAAGTGGTTATCTGCATTCATTACCGCCTACGCCAGCTGCTAGAATGGACTCTGGAGGTCACCTGGGTGAGCCCAACCCTGAAGGAAGGAAAGGGACTTAAAACTTCCTCGGGTGGGGGTGGGGCAGGTGTGTGGATGAGGGGCACACACCAGCTGTTCTGTGGTTCCAACTCTCTAATTGCTGGAAATCCTCCTTATATTAAAAAAAAAAAAAGTCCCTGGCTTTTCACGAAGATGGCGCCGAAAGCGAAGAAGGAAGCCCCTGCCCCTCTGAAAGCCGAAGCCAAAGCAAAAGCTTTGAAGGCAAAGAAAGCAGTCCTGAAAGGCATCCAGAGCCACACAAAAAAAGAAGATCCGCACATCACCCACCTTCCGAAGGCCCAAGACGCTGCGGCTCCGAAGGCAGCCTAAATATCCTCGGAAGAGCGCCCCCAGGAGAAACGACCTTCACCACTGTGCCATCATCAAGTTCCCCCTAACTACCGAGTCAGCCATGAAGAAGATAGAAGACAACAACACACTTGTGTTCATTGTGGATGTCAAGGCCAACAAGCACCAGATCAAACAGGCTGTGAAGAAGCTCTATGACATTGACGTGGCCAAGGTCAACACCCTGATCAGGCCTGATGGAGAGAAGAAGGCATATGTTCGGCTGGCTCCTGACTATGATGCTTTGGATGTTGCCAACAAAATTGGAATCATCTAAACTGAGTCCAGCTGGCTAATTCTAAATATAAATTTTTTTTGCTGTACATGTTTCTTTATGTTGATTTCTGGTTGTGCTGGGGGAGTCCATACTGTGGTATATACTCATACACAATAAATAATGGGGTTTAAGCAAAAAAAAAAAGAAAAAAAAGTCCCTGGAACCTAGTCGTTGGTCCTCGTCCTACCCTCTCACATTACACAGACTAACGTGTCAATTCCTCTTCCAATAATACTTTCAGAATTTGAAAATGAATTTGAACTTTCTGTTCCTAACCCTCCTCTGAGTGGCTTTAGTTTCTTCAAATGCTTCTCACATGACAGCTTCCAGAACCCTCACTGTCCTGGGCACCTTCCTTTGGGTTCACAGTGGTTGTTCAGTGTGATGCCCAGAACTAAACACCGCACCCTCAGTGGTCTGCTCAGAGAGGGGACAGGAATTGTATCATCTATTTTGTTCGACCACTATATGTCCAACACTGTAGCTCGATGTTACGTTTCAACCATCATACGATATCCTTGCCTTTAAAAACTTATGGCTACCGAAATCCTTCAGTTTTTAAAAAATATATAAAAGACTGTTGAGCAAGGGCTCCCCAGTCTTGAAGTCAGATAAATGTATTTAACTGAAACCCAGAAATTTACCATAAACCTTATTATTCTTCATGATGTTGCATCAGCCCACTAAATACTGAGATATTGACTCCTGAGTCCCTCCCACACTTGTATCCCTAGCTTCGAGTGTGTCTGCGTCTTCATCTGAGATGTAACTCGATATCACGGTTTAATGGAGATGTTGTACCGGATTGGGGCAGGGCACACAGAGACCGCCTTTTCAGTTGACACCGAGCTGTTAGTCACAGCTGTGTGGGTGGGATGAAGCAGCCCTAAATCCACGGAGCGCTGTCGTCCAGCTCTGGGCTCTCCTCTGTGTTCCCAGGGATCAATGGAGATCCTGCTCAGTGTCGGGATAACTGAGATGTTCACTGCATCATGGCAGACCAGAGGGGAGCAGGGTCCTCAGCACGTGGGTGGTGGATGTCTGGTATATTTCAGTACATTCTGTGGGGTGAGTTAATCAGGGAAAATACTGGCCACTCCCAAACCTCTTTCTAGGTGATAAAGCAGACTTCACTTCCCCCCCACTCAAAAAGACTTTCTTCAAAAATGCTCACAAAATAAAGTGGGGGCTTGATTTTCATTTCTCCTGGTGCCCTCTGGTAGGAAACCACCTCAGTGGTCTGTGGAAGGAGAAGTAACGTAAGATTAAGGGCCTTGAAAGTCTCCAAGAAAAATCTATCATCCCTGCAATCAGGGAGGATAAACTAAATGACAGCTTGGGACATGTAGTTCATTGGTTCATTTAGAACATTGATTCAGAGATTTGGGGAGTAGATTTTCCTGACTGAGTAGAGGTGGGGCCAGAGAGCTTGCTGGCTCCCTCCCTCGGGAGATGAGTCTGTCAGGTCAGAGCTAAAGGGGACCCAGGAGGGCCCTTCCTGCTGCAGCTGCATTAGCAGGTTGGTAGAAACTAAAGCAGAAAGAGAGCCAAGGAAACCAGGCTTTCGGCTGAAAAAGCTTTTATTGCCCTTTATCTATTGACACTTTTTCAATTAAGGAGCCTCCCCTGAGATGATCTATCACATCCCTGGCTGAGCAGGAAATAATTACCATCAAAGCAACTCCATCACATGCCGCATGTCTCCTGGTCAGGGAGGCTAAGTAGAAAACCAACAGCCTCCCCCTTGCGACAGCTCTGTGGGCACAGGGCCCCAGCTAGGGATGCTCTGTGGGCTAGGGAAGCCCTCCCCTTCTGGAGGGCTCAGCCCTTGCTATGCTTTCCCCCTCTTTCTTCTCTGTCCTTCCCTTCTTGGTTTCTTTGGGGCTGGTGACCATATCTCCCTCTGTCACCATTAGGAAATCTAACCATGTTACCTGCTCTTTGAGGAGCCAACACTCGCTCTAGGCCGGGAGCCCCCACTTTCTCTCATTCTTGGGACCAGCAGGGCTGCTCATATATTCAGAAGCCTAGGGTAAGTCTTACCTCAGGATCAAATTTTTATCTTACTGAGTTGTTTTTGGAGTTCAAAGTTCCCCAGGCCCATGATCTGATATTTTAAAACAAACACTTTAAATATAAATTTTATTGAACTATCGTGTATATGGCAAAATGCAAAAACTGTGAGTGTGCAGCACGGCTTGATGAGTTTTCACTGGGTAGACACTGCTGTGTAGCCAGCGCCCGGGTCAAGGAACAGAAGCAGATTTGCAGCTCCCGTGCCCCTGCTGTCACCTCGCCCTTCTCCTGTGCCCACTGCTCTGACTTCTGTGTAGATCAGCTTTGCCTGTTTTATACTTTATATCAATGGAATTATGCAGTAATCATGTTTTTGGCTAGCTTTCTTCACTTTAAGCTATCTTTATGGGATTCATTCATGCCGTTGCCTGTGGTGGTTGTTGGTTCATATTTGTGGCTGTATAGTATTCCATCGTGTGACAGGCCACAATGTTTTTATCCATTCTGCTATGATGGATCTCTAGTTGGTCTTTTAAAATAGTAAACATATGCATGATAATTCCTCGGAGTGGAATTACTGAGTCATCGGGTATGTGTATGTTTAGTTTTATTATTGCCAGTTCTGTTGTTGTACCACTATGAATTTGTTCCAATGTAGAAGAACCTAAGAACAGTTTTTTAGCCCATTCTCCAACCACTACCTGCTTTTACAAAATGAAACACAGAGGTGACTTGTCTCTAGTCGAGAAGGTTGGGTCATGTGGCCCCTCACCTGGTAACCTTTTCATTAGCCTCTCAAGGACTCCTCCTTTGATGGACATGAGGGGAAAGGACGTGTCCTGCTTACCACCCTCACACTTTCCTCCAGCCCATTCTTTTGCATTGATAATTTTTCACAAAGTGACTTATTGGAGCTCCAGATGTTTAGACACAAATGAGCACCACAGGAGTGGTCATCTTTTTCTGATTATCCAGAGGATTTGGGCAAGCATGGCTCTCTGCCCTTCCATTGACAGATATCATCTGCAACTGTCTGCTTTCCTTTTGTGCCAATAATCTGGGAATGAGAGAGGAATGAGTGTTTACTTAAGACTGAATTGATGACACCAAGGGACCAGCCTCCATCAGCTAGACTGATGAACGCCTGGATGAGCGTTCACACGTGTGGTTTTTCCTTTCAGCTCCTACCCTTCCTGATGTGTTATCATGTGTTTGATGAGTGAGGAAGGTGGTGGACTCTGACAGTGCTCTGTACCATGGGCAGTTTCCACTAAGGAAAGAGAGGAAGGCAGACCTTGTCGCTCCTGTTCTGGCAGGGAGCTGCAGGTGCACTTCAGTCATCCACCCAGACTGTGAAAGGGAAGAAAAATAAACTGATTCAGCAAAGATTAGGTTCTGGGCATTATTTTAGGCATGTGGACACAGTTGACTCAGTGAATGAATGAATGAATGAATAGTTTTAAAACACAATTAAAAGAGCTTTTGTTCACTTCCTCGGAACAGAAATCTTCTGAGATTTTACCTAGATCTAGGGGTAAGAGACCTCTAAATTACATGTCTTTTTGGCCAAAGCCCCTTAACGTTCCCTAACCTTGGGAATCTTTTCATCCGGCAAAAGGACAATAGCAACAATGGAAATATCAGTGTTATAGTTCTTTGTGTGAAAGATTCTCCTGGTCTCTTCGGAGCCAGTTCTGAGGGTGAGAATAACCACAACCTGTTGACAGAGGACGGGACCTTTGTGGCTAGAGAGCAGGTGACTGGAGGCCTGTGTTCCAACTAAGGAGGCCACTTGTTCCACTAAGAGAGCTCAGTCTGGGCCTGTCCACCTTCTGCTAACCTGGGGTGGACCCCCCAAACTGGACATGTATAGAAAGGTGGAAGGTCAGAGCAGTTAAGAGCATGGGCTCTGGGGTCAAACCCCAGCTTTGCCACCTCTCAGTTGTATGACCTTGAGAAAGTGCTGTGTTCCTCTGGGACCTCAGTTTCCTCATCTTTGAAATGGAGATAATCCTCCCTACTCCATGGGGCTTTTATGAGGATTAAATCAATCAGTGGTGTCATGGACATGGCACGTGATAAACATTCAAACTTGTTGGCTATGATTATTGGTGCTGCTGGAGAAAACATTTGTCAGGCACCTACTGCGACAGGACATACTCTGGGTTGGGTATCTGCTTCATGCACAAGCCAAGACAGTGCTGACACGTACCACTCGGCCAGGACTGGCCCTCACTCAGGAGTTTGCTTCTGCTGGTGAGGAAAGCCCTGGGTGTATGATGTGCCAAAGTTTGGGCGCAGGCGTGGGCAGAGTAGCTTCTCTAGGGTCAGATCCCTAGAGACCCCCAGGCCAAAAAGAGACATCCCAAACTACTTGTTGATGCCTGAAATGCCATTAATTCATTAGTTCACCACCAAAAAAAGTAAAAAAGAAAGAAAACAATGACAAGTATCCGCTAAATCAGGACTGTGCTGTCACCCTGCACCACGGTGCTTATGTGCAGGCTATAAAGAAAGCTGGTTTGCTAGGGGGGAGGAGTGCGGACACACAAAGATGACCAGCGATGCAAGGAAGAAAGTGGCCAGCACCTGTGAGTGTCAGTGGGATTTTGAGGGTCAAATGAGATTATACATGCCAAGCACCCAGCAGAGTGCCTGAAACATGACAGGAAATCATTGCCTCACACCCGCCAGGATGACTACTGTGAAAACGGATACAAAACAAAACAGAAATAGAAAATAAGTGTTGGGGAGGATGTATAGAAATTTGAACTCTCGTGTACTGTTGATGGGAAAGTAAAATTGTATAACCCCTATGGAAAACAGTATGGCAGCTTCTATATGATCTAGCAATTGTACTTCTGGGTATATATCCAAAAGAACTGAAAATATCTAGAGGTTATTTGTACACCCGTGTTCATAGCAGCATTATTGACAGTAGCCAAAAGGTGGAAGTGAGCCAAGCGTCCACCAATGGATGAATGGGTAAAACAAAATGTGGTCTGTCCACACAATGGAATATTATTCAGCCTTCAAAAGGAAGAAATTTCTGACATATGTTACAATGTGGATGAACCGTGAGAACACTATGCTAAGTGAAATAAGCCAGTCACAAAAAGACAAATACTGTATGACTCCACCTACATGAGCTGTCTGGAGCTGTCAGCCATAGAGATAGAAAGTAGATGGTTGTTGCCAGGGGCTGGGGGAGGAAAGGAGGTGGTTGCTATGTAATGGGGACAGAGTTTGTTTTGCAAAATTAAAAGACTTCTGGAGATGGTTGCACAACAGTGCGAATGTACTTAACACCACTGAACTGTATACTTAAAAATGGTTAAGACGGTACATTTTTTATTTATGTGTATTTTACCACAGTTTAAAAAAATAACAATTTAAAAAATAAAAGGAATGCAGTAAGTAGCTGTTTGGCACATCTGAATCCAGCTTAACAGGAGAAATGTCTTGGAGTGTGTGATCACCATAGGCCAGGACAGTCGGGAGGGTCTTGCTGGTGATAGGATTTGGGGACGCAGAGGAGAGAGGCTGGAAAATGGGGTCGGGAGGAAGGAGTGGCTACTGCTCCTGAGGTCTTTGCTCTCCTGAGGTGGAGAGGAGATTTCAGGAGAGCAGAGAGAAAAACCTTTCTCTCACACAGAGAGATTGCCTTTCATTTCATAATTAAACTGAAACTATCCCTGGGAGAGACGATAACGCAGAAACTTAAACTCATTCTAAGGAATAAATAACTGACATCATGGTGTAATTAGCAGGGAGAAGCTCAGGGAGGAAAAGGCTTGAGGAAATGTGCCATCAATATGTGCTAGAGAGGCAGGAAGTAGATAGCGGCCGGGCAGGGGGGTGGTCCCAAGACCCATTTGAAGGTTTGCTTGGGCTTGAGAGTGATGCTGGTGACTAGAAGCAGCTTGGTTGTAACTGGCCAGTGGTCAGGAAAGTGCACAATTGTTCTAGCCTAACTGACCTTCCCTGATTAAATTCACAAAGCATTTAAAGAATGACCCCTGGGCCTCTTGGTTGAGTCTCTCTCCTTCTGGAGCTGGAACCTACACAGTCAGAAAAGGTTTTGTTAGAACCGTGAAGTGTAATTACAGACCTGACAGGTGGCTGCAAGTCAGAGGAGACATCTCACTCTGCAGAAGCTTAAACAATGATTTTCAGCAAGGTGACAGTGGAGAATTCTCCTAACCATGTAAGCCAGCCCTGTTGAGCCACAACCCAAACCAAATCCTCAGGCAAAATCACTTTCAATGGCTACGGTTTCCTTCCAGGATGAAGATCAAGGACAGGCAGATCCAATGACATGGGGATAAGTCGGCCTTTATTCTCAGGGTTGCAGCAGAGGCCAAAGAGAGGCATCATCCATCGACCCTCTGTGTCAAGTGCTGTGCTGGCTACTGGCCACAGCCTATATGGACATGGCTCCTGCCCTCAAGGGCCTCACAGCCTAAAGAAGTCTTTGCTGAGGGTTGCAGAAAACAGAGAAGCCAGGGTGGCTGTTTGGGCACAGGTGGGAACACATGGTTTGGCTGAGTTTACAGACCCCTCATGGCAGGTGGGCACTCATGCAGCCGCACCTAGGACAGTGCCTGGCAGGAGATACATGCCAAAGGAAGAGAGATGGAGAGAAGGAGAGAGGAAGGCAGGGAGGGAGGAAGGAAGAGAGTGGGGCAGGCTGGCCTACTCCTCTAAGTCCTACTCAGGAACAAGCACTGAGAAAGTCAGCATTGAGCTGCTTTTCTGATAGTAGTGGTATCTTCCAGAAGACTCGCCCTAAATCCCCAGAGGGGTACCTGGAAGTCTCACATCAGCTCTTTCCTGGGAACAAGCTTCACAGGCCTCCATCCTGGACAAAAGTGTGCTTATCCCGTGGTATGTCATCAGGTCTGTAACCTTGCCCTGGTTGGGCAGGGTCCCCGTGGACCACTGAAGCCCCATGAGCTCCCTCCTCTTGCCACAGCTGCCACAAGCCACGCAGGAGTGGATCACGTTCCCACGAGAGGGCCTGGCAGTGCTGGTTGGCTGGACTCCGGGTCCCGTGCTGGGCAGGGAGGTGAGCCTCAGGTGTGGGAATGTGGCCAATGCTCATTTCCCAGGTCTCAACACAGACTTGACACCCCTCCAAAAGCAGGTGTCATCTTCTCCTTCTGCTCATTGGACATTTTTCTTACTCTTTGGTTTGCTCTTGCTATAAATTTTAATCTGATCTGACGCATCTACAAATGTTGGGGCTTGCAGTGGGGTGCTGTGGGCTGGGTTGAGCATTCCCTAAAAAGGACAGTGGCAGGGACGCTTGTTTTGAAGGGGCCAGACCTTGAGATAACTCAGCAAGGCACCTTTTACATGGGACAGTCCGCCGGACATTTCGATTCCTTATGTTTGAGTCATTTCAACATTTCAGGAAAAATACAACTGCTTCCCAGGGCTGAGGAAACCCCAGGAGCTATTCTGGTCTGGGCACAGCTCCCCTCTAAAGCGCCAGTCCCCTCAGGGCTGTGCTGCAGGATGATCTCTTAACTCTGCCATCACAGATTTCTTTTCTCTTCCCAGACAGCTAGACCCCTTCTTCCCTCTCCTCTCTGGGGATTCTACTTCTAACTGCCCCAGTGCTTAAGCCGCCGGGTGTGTCCCCTGCCTGAGGACAAGTCATATTGTTACTGACCCCTGGGCCCCTGGCTCCGAACTGAGCAGAAAAGTCGGATTACCAGCGGTTAGCCAGTGCCTGCCCTTCATCCTGGACTCCAGGCCCTGTGGGATACAGCCTCCCTCTTCCGTGTCCCGGCCTTGACCTTATTCCAGGCAGCCTGAGCAGCCTGTGGCTGTGCCCTCTGTGACTGTCTGTCGACCTTGCTTTTATTTATTCCCCATGCCTTTGCTGAATATATTTCTTAGTAAAAAAGAAAAGGGAAAGCAGCAAATACCCAAACACCAACATGTCCTATTGTATCAGGCACCACGTGTGCACACTCAGTCTAAGGAAATATACACAGAGCATTAAATGGCAATTACTGTAATTAGCGGAGTATACTCGTGATCAATCACCCTTGGGGCCCCTCCTCCGGTTGTCATGCCTGTGGCATTAATAGATAGTGTAAGGGACACAGAAAGAAGAGAAAGTCAGGGCTGGTTCCCTGAGCTTTCTGCTCCCCTGCGAGGGGGTGGGGAGGTTGCTGGGATGCTCTCTCTGGGTTACGGTAGCCTCCCTCTGAGGTTGCCTTTCTCTGTGACCCACCCGCAGGACACAGCTCCCCTTGAGAGAAGGACTGTATTAAATAAGCGTGTCCCTGAGGTTTGTAGCCTCAGCCAGGCATTTAGGGCAAGACAGCCAGGGGGCAAGAGCTGTGTTCCAGGTGTGCTTGCAAACCTCGGTCATCTGCACCACCACTCCTGCCCCTCCCCCATTAATGGCTCAGGTGAGAGCCAGACCTGCTGCATCCCCACAACCATTGGATCAGAGGCAGGGCTTCAGGGGCCATGACTGCTGTAGCAGCAATTGTTCAAGGCTACAGATGGCCGAAGCCACAGCCCCTAATCACATATTTACAGTTGCTGTATTATTGAAAATCAAAGGTATGTGAGACACAGCCTCATCCTCCAGCCAACACTCGCCTGTCCCCTTGGGCTCAGCTGTCACCAGCTGCCCTGCTGGCTGCAACCCCATTGGCTCTTCAAACCCTTCCACCTTTCCATGGGGACTTCCTTCTAGCTTTCAGGAGTAGAATGGGGGGAAGGAGCTGGTGCCTTTACTAGCCTTTGCCACTTCTTTGTCCCCTAGGTATGACAGGATGGATTCTGCCTTCTGTCCCCGGGGCTAAGGCAATGTAGCTGTGGAATTCCAGTCCCAGCAAGTCACTCTAACCTGGGTCAGGACCTTAGGCTGCTCACCTGTAATGTGGGGACTTACATCTGTCTCATAAGACGGAGGACATGGTTAATGCAATTCTGCTTAGCCTTATGTTGATTTTAATTAATTAGTTATTAATTAATTCTGGTGATTCAATAAATACAGAGCACCCGGTGGGTATCAGGTATGAACTACTTTAGGTTCTAGGGATAAAGCTGTAAGATAATGTTTAACATTTGGTGGTATGTGTGAGTTTGGTGGGTGGTGGAGGAATCAGACAATTCAGCAAGCAAACAAGTAAATAAACAAGTTATTTCAGATAGTAATATGTGCTTTGAAGAAAGTAAAATAATATGGGTGGGAGCTGAGGGCCCTCTGAGAAGGTGACATTTGAGCCTGGGCCTGAATGAAGAAAAGGAACCAGCTGTGTCATGACCTAGAGAAAGAGCATTCTAGGCAGAGGGAACAGCTCGTGCAAAGGCTCTGAGAAAGGAATGAGCAAAGTCAGATTATGTTGTGATAGTAACTGCTTCCTGCCTCAAAGAACAGTGCAGGTCAAGTTTGCGTTAAATCCTGAGGCCACCGGGGCATGTACAGCCTTCCACCTATGAGTGACAGGCTGCGTTCCCGGTAGATGCCCGGATGGGCCATAGCTGTCTTAAGGGATTTATTTAATCTGTACTTTTCTTACTTGAGCTGCCTTAAACTGGTGTGTGCCTGTTGTTTGCCTTGACAAGTTATTTGCCATGCCAGTGTGCCTGCTCAGGGGATGAACAAGGAGCAGAGCTTGAGAAACTGGGAAGGTCACACCTGCTCATGCGTGAAGCATCGGCCAATCTCAGTGGATCTGGAGCCACTCCTGATTAAGCTGTGGCTTTTTAATTAAAGTAGTAACAGTTTTCCTAAATTCAGGAGCTGGAGGACTGACCGGGGGCCGGGAAGGTGCCCGCCCATTAACTCCAGGGACTGCATACTGCTGCCACCTGTGGTGCCCCAGTGGCCCTGACAGCCATGCTGCCTCTGTGCACACGGAGCTGTAGTCTCAGTCACTTCCACCTACACCATCTCATGGTTGCTCAGAACAAGCCTGTGAGGCAAGAAAAGACTCAGCATCTCCATCTCGAAGATGAGCGAAGTGAAACTTGATACCTTGATTGACTGTCCAAGGTAGAGATGGGACCCACGTTCAGGAATTCCTCCCTTCCTGCTCCCTGACTGCCTCTGCTCATCCAGACTGCTTTCTGGAGCCCCTGCTTACCATGCAGTATTGCACAGTGGTTAAGAGTGTGGCGTCGGTGCTAGCCAGCCAGCCTGGGCTCGAGCCTCAGCTCCATCATCTAGTCAGCTGTATGAGTGTCTATCTCCTGAAGTTATTGTGAACCTAAGTGAGTCAATGCAAGGAAAGTGCCTAGAGCAGAGCTGAGTCCAGGGAAGCACTCAGTCAGCATGACCTGTTTGTATCATTACGTGCCAGGCACCCCTCCGTGCATCATGCTGACCTTCATGAGACTGTCTGAAGGTCCTCACTATGTTCCCCAGCTTGGGTCCAAGTCTTTCTTTTCTTGATTCTCTCCACTTACCCTCCTGTCTCTGTTCCTGTCCCCAAGTCCTCTGCTTTCTTCCACCCGCTTCCTCTGCTCTGCACACAGGCAAAAGATGCCAAACGTTTATGGCTGTAGCTCTTTCTCCAGCAGACCTTGCTCCTTCTTTCTCAATCTGGTAATGCATATCTCTAAGTAAATTTGAAGTTTAGAAATTGTTATTTAAGCTCACAATCCAGAAAATGAAAAAAACTCCCGAGCAGCCTTTGTTGGTAGCAGTTGTTGGGCTCCGCGCTACCAGGAGAGAACCAACCTGGGCCAGGTAGGTATGTGCTCAGCGCCTTCAGGCCCCTCTTGGCAGGCACCGTGGGGAGGAGCCCAGGTTTTGGCTTGAGCAATGGGAGCGTGAGGACAGAGGCCGGGGAGGGTGGGCTGCTTGGGAGCTTGGGCAGATGCAGGGTGGGCTGCCCAGAACAGCACTGGATGGAAACCACACTGGAGAGAGGATCTCAGGCTGGTCACAGCCCCGCCCACCCCACCCTCCCATGTTCTGCCTCCACCTAAGTTCCCCACATGCTGAACGCTCGTCCCTGAACCTATCCCCCTCCATCTCTCAATAGACCAGACTCCGCTAAGTGACAACCAGCTCACCTTACAAGGTACTTTCTAGAGGCAAGTCATGCTTCCATTTTCTCGGGCGTATCTTAGCAAGAGGGTCTTTGAGGAAGCTGCATTGACTTAAGAGGGACTCTGACAGAAGTCAGAGATCATGGAAGGTATTGGGATAGTCTGGGCAGGGAGTCGGTTTGGGGCAAATTTCTGGAGGCCCCCTTCAAACTATCTCTAGAGACTGGGGTGTGGGTTGGGGGCCTTCTGTCTCTATGTGGGGCCAGAACCTACCCCTGTTCCCAGGAGAGGCAGATGGATAAGGCGTTGGAGTTGGGTAGTGGTGGTAAAGGAAGGGCGTTGAGCAAATCCAGCCTGAGGCCTTCTGCCCAGCCCCAGGGCAGCCACCCTTTCTATTTCCCTGGTGAGTCTGGGCTGTGTAGGCAGCGTGGACATTTCCATTTGAAAACAAGCCAGTTAGCTCTATATATAACCCAAATGTCTAGAGACTTGTCCATCCTTCAAGTCTAAAAATATGAGTGCAAGTCCCAGCTCTGATGCTTGGAAGTGACTCACTGTAGCCTCAGTTTCCCTCAGCAGAGCAGTTGATGGGGCTGTCACCCCAGGACCTCCATGGGCCTCACATAAGATGTGAAAACACCTCACAGGAAAGTGGACCCCCACAGGTGCCTGACAAGTGTTCATTCTTTATTCATTTTACTCTTTGGAGGAATTTTTCATGTTTCCTGTTTTCATTTGCCTGGACCAAGAAGGGAATATTTGTGACCTTACTGCCTATCTGCTCTGCCCTGTGGGATCTGAGCACATACCTGGATGACATGCTGGATTGGCCCCCATTTTGCCCCAGATACTTTCGTTTGCACACGAGGAGGATCACACAGCACCCACCCCCACATCCTGCCGCTCAGAGCCAGTCAGACTGGCCTGCCCAGGACAAAACGATCCCTGCAGCCTGCACCTGTTGGAGGAGGAGCGTTGCCAGGTTCCCAATGCTTTCAGCTGCTTTTCTGCTCTGCTCTCCTGTCTGAAGTAGGAAGTAGGGCAGACTTGTGTTAGACTCCAAAGGTCATTAAAAATATGAAAAGGAAATAAACAGGCCTCCATAAATCAGCTGCGTGATGGGCTCTCCTGGCAGGGTGCTGGGGGAGGTGGTGGCACTGGGCCTGGGGAGCCGAACTGGAACTCTCTTGGTCCTGCACTCCATCTGATAAGCCCAGTGAAGGAAAGCTATGAGCACCTACTGTGCGCCAGGCACTGCACTGGGCACTTTTACATTAGTTATTCAATCTTCACCACAACCCTAGGCCATCAAGGCCAAGAACAACACTACAAGTTGTAGAGGGAGTCTACTAGGTGACACAGCATGAGGAGAGCTAAGCGGGAGGGGTCATGCCTGATTGAGTTCATGGAAATTGGCCCCTATAGTCTAAAGGCAGGGGGGCGGCCTTTACAGATAAGAAAACCGAGGCTCAGAGAGGTTAAACGACTGACCCAGGGTCACACAGAATGAAACCCAGGTCTGCCTGGGTATGGACTCTCTTTCCCTAGAGAGTCCTTCCTAATGCTGCGACCCCTTAATACAGTTCCTCATGTTGTGGTGACCCCCAACCATAAAATTATTTTCGTTGCTACTCTATAACTGTAATTTTGCTACTGTTATGAATCGCAATGTAAATATCTTTTTGTTTTCCGATGGTCTTAGGCGACCCCTGTGAAAGGGTCGTTCGACCCTCAAAGGGGTTGCGACACCCACAGGTTGAGAACCGCTGCCCTAGAGTTTTGCCATCTGAGAGCTGTCTGCAGTGCCATGAGGTGAGGAAGTATATTGCCTGCCTGCACCTCCTCCCTTTTTCCCTCCTCCCTGTGGCACCTGGTATCCAGAGGCACCCCCCCCCCGCCTCGCCCCACACTACCCAGCCCTTCCTGAGCAATCGCTGCTCTCCACCAGCACTCACTAGTCTCTAGTCAGTCCCATGTCCCCTGAGCTCCTCTCACATTGGAAATTATCCACTAAACTCCCTGACACAGTAAGAATATTTGGTCAGGAAATGGTAGGTTAGTTCACCATGAGGGCACTTCCTTGGGCAACATTTATTTTAACAGAGGACTCTCAGAGACGATCCCTAACAAGTAACTGTCTAATGGTTGAATTATTATTTTCTTTTTTTGGCTCATGATATATGGTTTATTGGAAGGAATATAGGCTTGGAGTTAGATATCAAATCCTGATCCTCACTAGTCATGTGAACTTGAATGAATTCCACAAACTCTCTGGGCTCCGACTGTATCATTTGTAACATAGGGATTAAGTGAAATTACGCACGTAAAGCACACAGCGCAGAGCCTGATGCTCAAAGAGACCCTCAATAAATGGGAGTTTCACTGTTATCCCTTTTGAGGGCAAATAGGTTTTTTTTCTGCTTTCCTGTGAGCTGTATCACAGCTGCTGACTTCACTTATGAGTAAGACCAGCCTGGTCATGTGCATGGTGGGCCACTGCTCTCAACCTCTTACTTGGAGGCACTTAGGCCATGGGCTGTATGGTGGCAGGAGGCTTTCTCTGGGCCGGGGAGGAAGAGGGGGACTGAAGTAGGACCTCTCCACTGCCACCCGCCCCCACTGCGTCTGCTCCTGGCGTTTCCCACCGGGTCCTCCCCACCATGCACAGCAGACAGCCAGCCTGCTTGCGCCCTCTGCTGGTCATCATGGGGCAAGGACGCATGAGGGCGCCCAGAGGCTCTGGGGACAGCAAGTCAGGCCTCACCCGCATTTCAAGAGGAATGTTTTTATTCTTCATTATTAATTTTTTAAGAAGGGGTTTTTGAGGGAAGGACCAAAAAAGCCAGGGAGAGAGAAAAAGAAGGATAATGGACAAGGAGGAGAAGGAGGGGGAGAGAATTGAAGCAGGAGGATGAGTTAAGAGGGTGAAAGGAATTGGGCATGTGGCCTGGCCTTCCTTCAGAGGCAGCACTGATCTCATGGTCATTAAATATCACCTGGAAATCTCGTTAAAACGCAAGTTAAAAAATAATTCATATTCTGGAAATTGAATGTGATAAATACGTGAACCAGGGCCTGGAGATCTGCATTTTGACAGCTCTTCTAGCAGTTCTGATGCAGCTTCAGACACTACACTTGGAGAAGCATTGAGCCTTCAGCCAGGCCTGTGAGATGCTGGTTCCTCAATAGATGCAGGCCCTTCTCCCTGGGAAAGGCAGGCTCTGGGTCTCACTGCAGGCTGCCCAGGCACCCAGCTCAGGAAAGGGCCTGCCCCCCTGCTCTGAGACTACAGGGACCATTTTCCATGAGTTCAGTCAGGCGTGAGCCATCCCGCTTAGCTCTCCTTGTGCTGTGTCTCCTAGTAGACACCCTCTACAGCTCTCAGCGTTGTTCTTGGCCTTGACGGCTCAGCCCGTATCCTACCCACTTCTCAAGGCCTGGTTACATTCATCAACCCACTGGATTTACTGCCTGAAACACAGCTCAGTGTGGTGCTTCATTGATCTCTCCTCATTTCATGTCAATCAGCATGGCTCATGGCTGGAAGATACCTGAGAGATGATCTAGTCTAATTGTCTTTAAGCAGGAGTGTGCAACAACTCTTTAGGAAGATTTCTAAAAATATGCAAGGCCATGCAAGATTTCTAAAAATATGTAAGGAGGCTCATGATTTGGTGAACATTCTCTCTGTAATGCTATGGCAGATACATTAGTTACCCTCTAGTATCCATTCTTGCCGTTTTCTTTGTCCCTTCCTCCACCCTCTGCCAGGAATGTGGATGTGATGGCTGGAGTTCCAGCTGCCATATTGGAACATGAGTAGGAGGCACACACCCTGGAGATGACAGAATGGTGAGATGGAAGAATATGATGTCTATAAATTGTGGAGACTTACCTCTAGATTTTTACATAAGAAAGAAGAAATGAACTTCTATTTTGTTTAATTCACTAACCAGGAGGTCCAGACCTAGCCCCTGAGATTCAGACCTTGAATGCTGAATGCCTGTTCCTCTTGCTTTCTCAGTAGTAGTAGTATAAATTCTTTTCAGTAGTAACCACTGTGCTTATATACTTCCTTTGCAAATTTAATGAAGTGAAACACACTGGCAGACACACCGGGGATGCCAAAAAAATGTATACAAGTGGG
This sequence comes from Hipposideros armiger, assembly GCF_001890085.2. Classification (NCBI taxonomy): domain Eukaryota; kingdom Metazoa; phylum Chordata; class Mammalia; order Chiroptera; family Hipposideridae; genus Hipposideros; species Hipposideros armiger. The sequence goes on from NW_017731563.1 coordinate 2,436,822, forward strand.
CACTTGTTGCTCAAGCAGTAGTTCGCTGTAATCAGAAGTGTCTGGATGCTAATGGTAACTACTTTGAGCACCTCTTGTAATTGCAGAAGTCAAACGTTACTTGTATTCATCTTTTGTTATCTGTATATATTTAATATTACAATTTTAATACAGTTTTCCTTTCTTAAAATATGTATACATTTTTGGCACCCTCTGTATATAATGAACCAGCAAAAGCTTGGTTTATTAGTTATTGATTGATTGATTGATTAGGTTGACTATCCTCCTGTTTCTACACAAAGAAGGCAAAGTTCATTGGTGAGTCAGAAGTTCTGAGATTTCATTCTGATTCCATCAGTAACTAGTTCCGTGGAGCTAACTGTGGTCCACAGTTAGTCTTTGACTAGAGGACCTCCACGCTCCATCCATTTCTAACTTACCATGAGGATGACCCAAGTTCTGTGAAGTTATTTGTGTGGCGTGAACCTGATTGGTTAGCTCACCTTGTAATGCTGCTGGATGGAGCATAACTAGGAAAGAGATAAAATTGGGAGACAATGCAACAGTTTAATTGGAAGAAAGATAGTGAATTTGGAGGGTCGCCTTGTCAAAAGCAAAATGAAATTTCAGTTGCATCATTATACATACTCATAAAGGAAGATGGAGTCAGAAAAAAAAATCAACATGACTATACCTGGTGACATGAAAGCTCTAGGAGGTGAGTTTATACCTGAAAACTGGCACCTTGGTGGAAAACCCACAGATGGTTCCTCTTACCTTATCTTCCTCCTTCACCTGTGGCCTGTCATCCTGAATATTTAATTCAGAAGATGAGATTATGTAATGCTTAGGAGAACATGTCTTCCACATGCCCTAGATAGGGGACTAGTTCTTTGCAAAGGGGACCTTTGATAGAACCTCAGTGAGAAGAGCAACCTTGTTATATCCATAAAGAGGCAAGGCAGTGTGCTCCTTTCCTCTCCACATGTGGAGAATGCTTACTGTCATATCTGTTGCCCCTCAAATGATCCCTGAGCTTTGAGGGTTTGAACAAACAGCATGGATCTCTCAAGATAACCTACTCAGTTTTTGTTCTTGGTACCTGGGCAGCAGGTACCAGTGTCCCCTGGTTGGACATTGCCCACTGGGGCTTTGTGTCTAGGTCTAGCATACATTCTCAAGATGTTATTGTAGCAGTAAAGTCACCATGATGCTAGCATTTTTATCCCTCTTTTTTTTTCATTTGTCCAAAGTTGTCACTTAGTTCTGCCCCTAGAATGGGTATTAAAATGAGCTGAAGGTGGACATGGATGGAGTTGTCACACTGAGCTCCGAGTGCAACCCAGTGGTCAGATGCCTTATCCATTTGCCTTGGAAAAGGCATCAGGAACCCAAGGGCAGTGGCAGGTTAGCACTCTTCAAACCAACACGAGCTGCATCTGTTTGGAGGACATGTATGAGCATGTGGCCTGATAGATGAGTTTCTTGGAAGTTGGGCACTGAGTGAATGAGCACCCAACCACTTGGTCCGTTTTTGGGCTACTTATTTGTCATCCTGGTGTGATTAGACAACAATGACTAGATGGGGGTTTTATTGTGTCAGCCCAATTAGAAAGTCATTTTTAATTATTGTTAATGCATCTTCTTCATTGTGACATTCATCAACTGACACATGCACTTTGACAGTGTCGGTAGATGAGGCCACTCCATGCAGCCTCCACAGAATGACTAAGGGCAGTGCCATGTCTCATCTGGGACCAAGTGGAATCTGTCTGCATATGAGCCAGGTGAAATTGAGTCCTGCTTGTCACCCTGTTCTATTTTCACCTCTCAGATTGATTTTTTTTAGGAGCAAAAGCAGTATGGGTGTTAACAAAGTTTGCTGTGAGCACCTCCTGGTTTTGTGACATAAAACTAAAGACAGCACCTGATAGGGATGTTGGTGTGTAATGGCTTCCAGGTCCCTTTGGCCACCCAGTGAATGTGCAAATTCCACAGCCCCTGGAAGGTGCTGCTATTCTTAGACCACATTTCAGTCTCCACCCGTTTTCTCTACTGGAATCATGTCCTTTTCCAGTGTATAATTTCACAATGGTTTTCAATTAGTGGAATAATAGTACCAACATTTTCTACTGTTTAATTATTATAATTTTTCTTTTTGTTTTGTTTTCTTTTTAAAATATTTTTATTAAAAGTATAGCTAACATACAATATTATATTCGTTTCAGGGGTACACCATAGTTATTCAACATTTATATACCTAAGGAAGTGATCACCATGATAAGTCCAGCAACCATCTGACATCATACTATGCTATCACAATGTTGTTGACTATATTCCCTATGCTGTACAATATATCCCCATTACTTATTTGTTTTATACCTGGAAATTCGAACCTCTTATTCCCCTCCCTGTCCACCTTTTTAAAATTTATCAATTACAGTTGACATTCAATATTATTTTGTATTAATTTCAGGTGTACTGCATAGTGGTTAGACATTTATATAATTTAAGAAGTGATCCCACTGACTAGTACCCACCTGACACTATACATAATGATTACCATATTATTGACTATATTCCCTATGCTTTACGTTACATCCCCATGACTATCTTGTAATTGCTATTTTGTACTTTTTAATCCCTTCACCCTTTTCACCCTGCCCACACCCCCTCCCATCTATCACCCCAACAAATCCAGTACCCATCTGACACCATACATAGTTATTACAATATTATTGACTATATCCCTTTTACTATACCCTACATCTCCATAACTACTTTGTAACAACCAATTTGTACTTTTTATCCCTTCCCCTTTTTCACCTACCCCTAACCCTCTCCCATCTGGCAACCATCAAAATTTTTTCTGTACCTATGAGTTTGTTTCTGTTTTGTTTGTTAATTGTGTTTTTAGATTCCACATATAAGCAAAATCACATTGCATCTGTCTTTTTCTGTCTGACATACTCCACTCAGCACAATTCCCTCCATATCCATCCATGCTGCCACAGATGGCGAGAACCCGTTCCCTTCCATGGCTGAGCTATATTTCATTGTGTATATGAACCACCTCCTCTTTATCCTTATCCATTCTTCCATCGATGGAGACCTAAGCTGCCTCCACATCTTGATATTGTAAACAATGACACAATGAACATATGGATGCACAATGTCCCCTCCAAGTAGCATTTTGGGTTTCTTCAGATAAATACCCTAAAGTGGGATTACTGGGTCCTTCATTGTCTCTTGTTATAGCCTTTGTTTTAAAGTCAATTTTGTCTGGTATAAGTATTGCAACCAATTTTTAAAAAATATTTTATTTCCATTTTCATGAAATATTTTTTTCCATCCCTTCACTTTCTGTCTGTATGTGTCTTTCAATCTGAAGTGAGTCTCTTGTAGGCAGCATATGTAAAGGTTTGTGTTCTTATCCATTCAGCCCTCAGATGTCTTTTGATTGGAGCATTTAATCCATTTACATTGAAAGTAATTGTTGATAGATACATAGCTATTACCATTTTATAATTCATAATATTGATTTTTTTTCCATCTTAAAGAAGTCCCTCTAACATTCCTTGTAATACTGGTTTGCTGGTAATGAACTCCTTTAGCTTTTTCTTGTCTGGGAAGTTCTGCATCTGTCCTTCAATTTTAAATGACAGCCTTGCTGGGTGGAGTAGTCTTGGTTGTATTGTAGGTCCTTAATTTTCATCACGTTGAATATTTTCTGCCAATCCTTTCTGGCCTGCAGAGTTTCTGTTGAGAAATCAATGGACAGTCTTATGGGGGCTCCCTTATAAGTTACTAGTTCCCTTTCTCTTGCTACTCTTAGGATTCTCTCTTTGTCTTTAACCTTTACCATTTTAATTCTAATGTGTCTAGGTGTGGGCCTGTTTGGGTTCATCCTGTTTGGGACTCTGCACTTCCTAGACTTGTATGTCTATTTCCTTTGCCAGATTAGGAAAATTTTCAGTCATTATTTCTTCAAATAGGTTCTCAATCTCTTGATTTTTCTCTTTTCTTTTGGGTACCCCTATGATGTTAATATTGTTACACTTGAAGTTGTCCCAGAAGTCCCTTAAACTATCCTCATTTTTTAAAATTCGTTTTTCTTTTTGCTGTTCTGTTTGGGTGTTTTCTGCTACCTTATCTTCCAAATCACTGATTCGATCCCTTGCTTCATCTAGTCTGCTAGTGATTCTTTTAGTGCATTCTTCAGTTCAGTTATTATAGTCTTCACTTCTGTCTGGTTCTTTTTTATGGTTTCTGTGTCCTTTTTTATGCTTACTATCTCTTTGTTGAAGTTCTCAGTAAGTTCCTTGAGCATCCTTACAACCATTGTTTTGAACTCTCTCTTTGGTAGGTTGCTTGCTTCCATTTTGTTTAGTTCTTTTTCTGGATTTTTGTCTCCTGTTCTTTCATTTGGGAGACATTTTGTTTGTTTGTTTGTTTGTTTGTTTGTTTCTTCATTTTGGGTGCCTCTCTGTGTTTGTCTGTATGCATTAGGTAGATCTGCTATGTCTCCCAGTCTTGGCCAGGTGGCCTTACATAATAGGTGTCCTGTGGAGCCCACTGGTACAGTCTCTCTGGTCACCTGATCTGGGTGCTCCAGGAGTGTCCCTTGTGTGGGTTGTGTGTGCCCTCCTGTTATAACTAAGCCTTGATTGCTATTGGCACACAGTGGGTGGTATTGTCCCTCAGGCTGACCGGCTGTGTGATTTGGCCACGTCCACATGTGTGTGTGTGTGTGTGTGTGTGTGTGTGTGTGTGTGTGTGGCTTACCCCATTGAATGGGCTTTGCCCCAGTGGGCTCTAGTTGCTTATTGAGACTGCTCTTTGCGTATGCTGCTTGTGGGGCTAATTGGAAGGTGTTCTGCTATGGTCTGAAGCCAATCTCCAAGTTTGTTGGTTCTGGGGCCTCTTGGGAGGGGCTCCGGTGCAGTTCCAGGATCCGCCACTGCCTGTGAATGGCCAGGGGCTACCTGGTAGCAGCTACAAAGAGATCCATGGTTTTCTGCTGCCTGTGCTAACCCTGGAGTACATGGGAGAGGCCATGTTGCAAACCAAGGATGGTTGCCACCAGTGCCTGGTCTAGGGTAGCTCTGCAAAAAGCCAGGACACCCCGAGGCCTGCTGCCACCTGCTGGCTTCCTTAAGGTTCAGCCACTGATAAAGCCTTGTGTAGTATGCAAATTGGGTTAGGCAGAGTCTCAGGGAGTCACTAGGGTGGGAAGAGTTGTGGTCACCAGGTTAATGTAGACTCTGGTTTGGTGCTGAGCCTGGAGTGACTCAGCAAAGGTCTCCGAGCACACTGAGGCCAGTCACCACCCACCTGGGGCCTGTAGACTTTGATAGTTTTCCAAGAACATGTGTAATGTAGGATGGGCTGGCTGCTCATGGAGAAAGTGCCTCCAGCATGAGTTGGGTTGGGTGGGATCCCAGCTGAGTCAGCAGGATGGAGCATCAGAGCTCACCAAGCCAGTCAGATTCAGATTTGGTCCATGGGGGGTGGGGTGGGCTCAACGCAGGAAAGATGGCGCCCACCTGCTGGCTGCATGGGAGGAAAATGCTGGCTGTTCTCCAGTCCTTCTCCTAAAGCCACACACCTCAGTCTTCCCCCCACCCCCATATGTCTCCGAGGCCCCTTGAGCCACCATCCCTCCACTGGAGGCCAAGGTGAATGCCTGCAAGCGAGTGAATCTGTATGCGGACCATTTAAGAAGGTGTCTGGGTTTCCCACAGGCTTCTGTCCTACCCAAACAGTTGGAATCCCCACTGTTTTTCACAGCCAGATGTGGTGGGGTTTCCTCTTCCCGGCACAATACTGCAGCCTGGGGAACCTGGCATGGGGCTGGGGTCCCTCTTTCCTCTGGGGGGAGTCTCTGTGGCTGAGATATTCCTCCTGATTCTCAACCACCACAGGGAAGTTTGGGGCGTATTCTGTGTCTCTGCCTCTCCTACCAGTCTTGATGTGGCTTCTTCTTTATATTTTTATTTATAGGACTTCTGTTCAGCTAGACTTCAGATGGTTCTCCAGATTGATTGTTCTGTAATTTAGTTGTATTTTAATGTGTTCAGGGGAGGATGTAGGCACTGTGTTTATCTACTCCACCATCTTGGATCTACTAATTATTATAATTTTTCAAACACGTGAAACTCAGTAGTGTATTAACGAGAATTAGTTGCTCTGTCTTGATGTTATAATGGCTGTTTGCCATACTCAAGCCAAGCATGGAAAAATTGCTCAGAAGGAAGGCTCACTGCATGTGCCGTGGTGCTGTACCTGCTGGCACAGCCCACCTGTCAAGGCAGGGAGTCACCAGCATGCTCACCTTTATGCACAGACACAGTGCCTTCAGGCTTGGCATCACTAAGTAGTCCCATTCTGCATGTGCCACACAACCTACCCTGACTTGTCACCTTAGGCTCTTTGATTCTACAAAAAGAAAAAAATCTGTTTTTAGCATATTGACAAAAGGAAAACATTTTTGTTCACCAGCTATGGATGCTGTGTGCTTGTGTGAAAATGGGGACCTGGTAAGGAGTTTTCAATATGGGAAAGATACGGCCCATATGCACTTTATGAAGTTGACTTTGAAGAACAGAATTGGAGAGGGGCAAGACCTAAGACAAGAAAAGTACCAGTTAAGTGGCTATGACATTACTGTTGTGGTCTTTGTAGTGAACAAGAATTCTCCTACAAATCCTACAGGAAATGACCAGGCAGCAGAATGGCATTCTACTTCTCAGTAAGGCCATGTCTACTGGGTTTGTTCCATACAGATTAGAAGTCTGTTGCTGGGCGCAGTTGAGCCCCAGATGGAAGTACAGTAGTTGGTTTGCATTTAGGGCTCATGCTGTTTGAAAAAATACATATCTTTAAACACTGGCAACCCACCCAATGTGGTGAGATGCTGTCTCCTGGAAAGGTTCACTGGCGCTAAGAAAGACTAGTGGACAGCTGGTTGGTGTCTCCCCACTTGCAGAGGGTGCACACGTGCTAAGTGTAGGGGCGGATGGCATCACCCACATTATTTGAATTGCATTCTCCCTCTGCCTACCCCCTTTCCTCTCTCATAGTAGGATTTGCATAAGTTTAAAGTATCAGTGATGGGACTCTGCTTGAGTCGGAGATACAGAGAAGACCCGCCCTCCTTGTGGGAGATGTGTCAGTGTGGGAGGGCTGGGATGTGTGACTTGGGAAAATCAGCACACATTTCTGAGCCTCAGTTTCCCATCTAAGAAATAAAGGGGTTAACATAAAAACAAGAAAATAATTATAAAAATAATAATGACTAACATGTATTGGTCTCTTCTATATGCTAAGTACTGTTTTAAGGACTTTAAGTGTTTTGACTCATGTAATCCTCTAAATAACATATGAGGTAGGTTCGCTTGTTATCTGCATTTTACTGGTGGGAAACCAGTAGACCTGGCTTTGAATCCAGGTAGACTGGCTTTAGTGCAGTGGCCAAATGTTTAGCCAGTATGCTCTTTTTCCAAGGTTCTAAACTATGTGAGCTTAGGGGAGAAAAACAGTACCCTGCAACCTTTCTAAAACCACTTGGCCAGATGGAGATACAAAAAGCAATTTCTAAAAACAACAATAATAAATCAGTGATGAAAGGAAGGATTATATAATAAATGGTGCTAGGACAATTGGTTAGCTACTTGGAAAAAGTATCAAAGCAATTTCCATCCTCATCTCATACAGTTTGCCACAATATATTCCAAGTTGATTAAGTAGATTAATGGAAAAAGAAGAAACTTTAAGTGAGTATCTGATCTCTGGCTTGGGGGCGGGGAGGACTTTAATAGTAGCTCAAAACAATGGAAGAAATTACAAAAGGTGATGATAGTTCTAACTTCAGTAGGTTAGAAATCCTACATCAGAAATAAAGTCAAACAATAAATTTGAGGAAGTACTTACCACAAATGTAACATTTTGCCTAAAATCTGTATTTAAAAATACCATGGGTGCCAAAAAAATGTATACATGTGACTTGTATTCATCTTTTGTTATCGGTATATATTGAACATTACAATTTTAATACAGTTTTTTTCTTTCTTAAAATGTGTATACATTTTTTTGGCACCCTCTGTATATATAAAGGAATAAGAAATAAAAAGACTCTGATAGATAAATGGGCAAAGGATTTATTCAGTGCCCTAATAAACACTTGGAAAAAGTTCAACCTAAGTAATAACTTTTAAATTTTTAATTTTTAAATAAATGCCACATGAATATTATTACATGTGTGCATGCATATTATATACAATATATATTACATCATGTATGTATTACATATTATAATACATATATACTCATACACACACATATCACACATTTCCTAGCTCTATAGCTGCTGAAAGGACATAGAAGTGACACCCCAGATCTTGGTCTCTAAATATTATTATTCTCTGCCAAAGAAAATCAAAGGCAAAGTAACCAAAAGAGAGGCCTGTACCATCTGGGCCAGAAAGTAATGCTCACAGTATGATGGGGGTGTGTCAAAGGACACAGGAACCAGTCTGAAGGGACTCCCCTGGCTCAATCTGAGGCAATTTTAGCTTCAAAATAAATGACATTAACAGATTAAACAAGAATCCATGCATGTATACTGATATAGTAAGTAAATGAGTAAATAAAAGGGAAAGAACCAGGACAATTTTTCCTTGGAACAAAGTGTTAACTAACAAATGTGAAATTAATGATGGAGTTAGAAAGTCACCACCCTGCCACCATCCCACTGCTTCAAACAAAAATCGTCCATGTGTGTAAAAACTAGCAGGCGAACCCTTAATGAGAAGCAGCATATTCATGTCGTCTCAAAGTATCTCCCCATAAATTACTGTAGGCTAAATAGTAACCTTACAGTGGCAAAACCTGGATACCGCCATTACCAAGTGGTCAAGGTTAACCTCACCAACATCGTGTACCCCCTCATATGATACCCTGAGATGGACACAACGTCACTTCTGTGTATTCTTGCCCAAAACACATAACCTTAATCTAACCATGAGGAAATATCAGACAAACTCGAATTGAGGCACGTTCTACAAATATCCTGGCTTGTCCTTTTCAAAAAATGTCATGGTCATGAAAAACAAAGAAAGACTGAGAGAACTGTTCCATATTAGAGGAGACTAAAAAGACATGACAACTAAATGTAATACATGATCTTGGATTGAATCCTGGACTTGAGTTTTATTTTTTGTTTTTTGTTTTTGCTATTGGGGGCATTGTATAAAATTTACGGTCTCCAGATCAAATACAGTATTTATCAATGTAAATTTTGTGAATTTGCTAATCATATTGTGTGAGAATAACTTTGTTCTTATGAAATACATACTGAAGTATTTAGATATAAAGGGACATTGCCTTTGTTACTTAGTCTCAGATGACTCAGAAAAAGTTATATATATATTCGTGTATGTTAGTATATGTTACATATGTATGTCTCTATCTCTATATCTATCTATCTATCTATCTATCTATCTATCTATCTATCTATCTATCTATCTATCTATATCATCTACCTGTCTATCCATCTGTCTATGTAAGATGATAAAGCAAATGTGGCAAAATGTAAGCAGTTGGGAAACCTGGGTGAAGGGTGTATAAGAGTACCTTTCACTATTCCTGTAACTTTTTTATAAGTTTGAAATTATTTCAAAATAAAAAGTTATACAATAGCAAGTGCCTTATTTTGCCTCTAGAATTGATGAAGATAAGGGGTATGAAAAGCAGAATGTGAGGGTAAAGTGGGAACCCCTGAGCACTGTTGGCAGGAACGGCTTGGCCCAGCTTTTCTGGAATGCAGCTGGGCAATGTGTATTGGGAACCTTGAAAATAGTCATAACTCTTAGCCCCATCTCTCTCTCTCTCTCTCTCTCTCTCTCTCTCTCTCTATATATATATATATATATATATATATATATATACACACACACACACACACACACACACACACACACACACACACACACACAAGATTCATTCATAAATACCTTATTGCAGCATTACTTTCAAAAGTAAAAAATTGGAGACAGCCTAAATATTCAACAATGGGGACTGCTGTGACCCTGTTTTGGAATATGATGTACCCACTCAATGATGTCTCTGAAGAATTTTTAACAGTATGACCAGATGCTTACCTCATAATGTCCTGTGACATACCAGAGTACAATGTACATGCAGTAAAATCTCAATTACATTCAAAATATACATTAAAAAATCTGGAAGAAAATAAGTTAAAATCTTAAGAGTGTGCTTCTCAGTGTAGTTTTCAATAATACCACATTTTCTGTCATGAGCAAATATTCTAAAGCCAGAAAACAACAGCAGCAATGATTCAAATTGCAATGAGATCTTGAGCCTTTGTGTGACCACATGAAGGAAGTGCAGTGTGTGGACAGCCCTCTCTCCCAGCAGCCGTGAGGTCCCCCTTGGACTTGCCTCAGTCCCAAGCTCTTGAGAAAGGGATGAAGATGGAGGGGGGAAAGGATGGGTTGTTGACGTCAAGTGATGATTTTGAGGGTGGTCTCCCTATGGGGCATGTTGGGCATTACAGAATCTCATTTAATTCCCCAGTGAAAGAGGAAACTGAGTCTTGGAGAGATTAAATGATTACCCAAGGTCAACATTTAATAAGAATTGAGGCTGGAGTTTTGAATGAGGTGGAGTGACCCCAAACTTGTGCTCCTCCTTACAGCCCTGACCAGCCCCCAGGCCATGCCAGCTGGGTCAGCTCAGCCTATTGGTCCTTCCACTCCCATCCTGCTTCCTCCTCTCTGTCTTGGTTTCCTAAAGCTTATTGTCAAATAATAAGCATTCTTCTTTCTTTTTTTTCTGCTGGAATTCTCATCCCACAGCGGCCTAAGGGGAAGGTAAAATGTTTGCATAAGTGTTGGAAGCATCCAGGCCACTTCCAAAAGGTGATTTACTGAAACTTCAAAGGGCAAGGAGCCCACACTGTTAGAATGGCATCGACCCCGTGTTCTCTGTTACCTCAGAAGGCATAGCTGTAGGGACACTGCAGGGAGAGAACTGAGTTTGGCAGTCAGAGCACTTTCTAACAGAGTGGATAAACAGAAATAATTACACGGAGACATCATTCACTGTCTCCAGAGAAACTTCAGAAGAAATGCCTCACATTTGGGCATCCCTTTTTGGTATTCCGAGCTCTATGGCACAGGTTACCTCCTCAGGTTCCCATGAGAAAGTCATGAAAAAGACAGGGCAGGAGTCATTACCCTTCGAGGAGGAAACAGAGGCTCTGACAGATTATGTTAGGTTTCTCCAGTCATTGGCACTAATCAGTCTTCTAACTTTTAGACCAGCGGTTCTCAACCTTCCTAATGCCATGACCCCTTAATACAGTTCCTCATGTTGTGGTGACCCCCAACCATAAAATGATTTTCGTTGCTACTCTATAACTATAATTTTGCTACTGTTATGAATTGTAATGTAAGTATCTTTTTGTTTTCTGATGGTCTTAGGCAACCCCTGTGAAAGGGTCGTTCGACCCCCGAAAGGGTCGTTCGACCCCCAAAGGGGTTGCGACCCACAGGTTGAGAACCACTGTTCTAGACCCTTATTCCTTCTACCCTTGGGGTTCCTTGTTATCCCACCCAGGGCAGGAAGATGAGTGACATCGTTCCCACACCACTCCTGCCTTGACAGCTTAGTTTACCTCAAGTAGGTGGGCTTTCCATGCCAAACTTTCCTCCTGCAGCTTACCCTCAGCTAGTGAAAAAGATTCATACAAGGCAGACAGTGGATGGACGCCCCCATCTGGCCCCCTTAACCCACCTATTCCAGAGGAGAAGGCACCACAGCATCACTGATTTGGCAGGCGATTCTGAGAGCACACTAATGATACTTCCAGAACTGAGGAGAGCTAAGGGGGAAATCTTGCCCATGGGCTGAGACGAAAGACCTGACTCCAAGCTCAGACGCAGCGGTGTTGGTTCATTAGGAAGACTCAGCTTCCAGCTGGCAGATGGGGCACATTTTTTAAAGAGGAATTGTGCTGTCATGAGACAAAAGTGGGCTTTTGAAGTCTGACAAATCAGAGTTCAAATGCTGACTTCACTCCTTAGTTGTGTGACTTCCAGCAAATTCCTTAACCTTACTGAGTCTTAGTTCCCTCAGACGTAACATAAAAATAATAAACTATCTCGTGGGATGATTGCAAGGATTAAAAAGATGGCAAACACGAAAGGCCTGCCACAGTTGATTCTTAACAATTTTATTTCACTCCTAAATTAGGTGAAAGTATTTTAAGGTTCCCATTGTGTATTCAATGAAGACATTTTCTAAATGTCCTAAGCTGCATTTCCAGGCCTCTTTTACTTCTGTCTTTACGCTGCACCCCCACAAATCTATAAGAATGCCTCAAGGATAAGACATCCAAGAGCCCGACTCAGGGACTCTTACACATGCGTCTGAGCTGGTGGTGGCGTCTCATGGCCCAGCCTTTTCTGGAGATGATCTAGAGCTTGGCAGCCATACTGTCTCAGCCCCCGAAGACCACAGTGTGACAGTGACATCCCTCATCACCCTCACTCACCCAGTAGCCTCACTGTGGCTGCTGGAGCCTTAGCCTGAGCTCCACAAGTGGCCCCAATGACTTCTGTCCCATAACCCAGTGTTCTGCAGCCTCCCACCTGCCAGAAGTAATTGGGAATTAAAAACAACAGTAAAAAACAAATAGTTACAATTTGTTATGTCAAGGACTGTTTCCTTCCTCTTGAAGAGAGTCTCCAGAGGTGGCTTTCTTTAGATCGCCTACCCTGTATGCAACATATTAGCTAAAAAATTAGCTTAAAAAATGTAGAGAAAGTCCAAGTGTGGAAGAAGGAAAGGCATTTTTCTGTGCCTAGCAGCCTATCACACAGAGCAAGATGTCCACGCGTTGGCTCCTCCTGCCCCTGAAAAGCAGGTCTGCTCTATTTCCTTTTTCCAAACGCATCTCCATGTGCTTGACACACACAAGTGGGGTCCTGTGTTAGAGACCCAACTCTGCCACTCACCTGCTGGGTGACCTGCTCCCTCTGAGCACTTGCTGCTCCAGCATCACAGTCTCATCTGTAGAGTGATGACACCTGCCTGCCCGACCTCAAATGAGGTCGTCATGAAGTCATGTGAGGCAGAGCATGAGAAAGCCCATGGTAACCTCTAGACTAAAGATTCAGAATAAAGTAAGTTGTCATGAGTTTTTCCAAAGAGAATTCATGACAGTGGTGTACTTGGTTGGCTTTGCCCAAAAAAGTAAGGCTGAAATAAAATCAAGGTGGGTCCAAGGGTCATTCAAGTACAAATGGTTTGTAAGTAGTGAGAAAAGCTGTAAGAATTTAACATAGGGAGATCTCAAAAACCTTGAAAGGAAGTATAAAACCACTCCAAAAAAACCTCCAAGCATTCTCTTTGTTTCTCAGTGACAATTTCCCAAACTATTTTAAGCCACATTGATTCTCAAGGGAGAAACCACCACCAAAGCAAAAGAATGGAGAAATTTCATTTCCTTGCCTCTGCTGTGAAAATACCCCTGTGCTAATTTAAAGATCTAGAATTTTCTAATAAAAACAACCAGAGTGTTTTAGGCATAATTATTTCATCTCTGCCCATCTGTCTTTCTGTCTGTTGTATCTGTCCATTTTGTCTGCTGATTTCCAAAGGAATTGAGGTGGTTTTATTAAATTTAAGACTATGAAAAAGAGGATAATTACAGCCCCTGCTTGATTTTTATATTACAAATAAGGCAGTAGTTTTGTAAAGAGCCACGCTTATCTCTGTCCTATTTTGGGGCCCAGGTACATAGTTCCTATATTTAGCAGGTCTATGGTATTGTGAATCTGAGATTTCAACTGCCAGTGAGTCAGAAGGTCTGGCTGCCCAGAAGTACATGACTCAGATGGGTAGGAATAGTCTGCTCATTGGGAGATGAGGGCTTAAAAGGGAGCTTTTGTGCTTAGTGGAAATGTAAATGAAAACATGTTTAAATAGAAATCTGTTACCCTTCTGGGGGATTCTTTCCCCTCATCTTTGAAAGTGCTCATCCTACACCCAGGGGAGAGCCGTGCCAACTCATTAGCCATTTCCTCCTCTTTGGAAGCCCTCTGGGGCATCCAGGGAAAGAGGTTTCTGGGTCACATCAGCCCTTAGAGTTAACAGAAATGGCCGAAGAAAGGACCGTGTGGGGAGCAGGTGTTACGGCAGGTGAGGCTCACGGGAAAGAGATTTTCCTCTTTAAGGAGTAAGAAACTGGAAGGAAAAGATGGCTTCCTCTGAAAGAGGGAAAGCAACAGATTGGTATTTTCTTAATTAGAGACTGGATCAGAAATGGTAGACCACTTATTTATCCATTCACCATGCATCCATTCATCCATCCAAGCATCATCCAACTGTACAAGCATCCAGGACATATATTAAAAGCTGACTGCGTACTGGGCCCTTTGCAAGGTACTAAGGAACGATACACTCTGGTAGAAGAGACAGGAAAAGAGGCAGCCCTGCTCTGAGACCCTTCCAAGGCTAAGAGTTCTTGATTCCAAGTTGGCAGGAACTTTGGCGCTTCGGGTTGTCTCCGTGGAAATTCTGCTCCTGCAGAGGCAGATGGTCACTCAGGGTAAATCACTGGCTGAACAAACCCAGGAGAAATCAGGGTCAATGGCTAGGGCCACCTGAGCACCCCCTCCCTTCATACTTTTCTCCCAGACGCTGACCCCTCTTGGAACCAAGCACCCTAAGGCAGGGTGCAGGCCCTCTCCAGCTGTGGGCCTGAGGGTGCCAGTGGTCAGGAGCTTACAGCCCCACCTGGGTGAAGACGCTTATAATAGAAACTGGGATCGTTGTGTTTTTAGTTGCTGTTTAGATTTTCCAGTGTTCCATGAAAGCTCTTGAATCTCTTCCCTAAATAACAAAGTCCTGTTTGGTATTTGGTGAAATGTTTGGAGTGCAATGTTCGGCTGGGCAGAACTAAGCTGCTGACAAAATACTGTCTCAGCCATTTAATAATAATAGCTAACATTTGTATAGCACTCTACAGTTTAACAAAGCTCTGTGCAGCAGCCCTGTAAGGTCCATCTGAGGGCACGGTTGTCACCTGTGTGTCACCCACGGACAGCAGGAGCTGAGGACCATGCTCGAGGGCCCATGGATGGTAAGACCAGATGCCTAAGGGACTTCTGAGTCCTGAGCCAGGATCTGGGCCACCCTCTCTGAAAGCTTCAGTGACCACACCCTCTCCTCCAACCCAGGTTTGGCCTCTGCCTCTGGTTACCACAATATGCCACAGACTGCCACCAGTTAAATCTTCCCCAAACTCTCCTTAACTGTGTCCTTTTCTTCCTTTAGCACCTAGACTAACTCTCCCAGGATGAAGTCCAGGCTCTCAATACTGGAACCCCCTTTCCACACACCCTGGCCCTCTCTCACGCTCCCACCCCACCCCTCTCTACCGCCAGCTTACATTCTCTGCAGCCAGGCTGGACTTTTCTCCACCGTTAGAGAATGCCATGTTCAACTAGATCCCAGTGTTGGTTATATGTAAGGCAGGACAGGGGCAACTCTTTTGGGGGGACCTCTTTGGTGTCTAGCAAAGGGCTAGTTAATGAGCAGCGAACATTTTCTTTTTTTTTTAAGATTTTATTGGGGAATTGGAGGGTGACAGCGCTGGGGAATCGGGGGAAGGGGAACAGACAAGTTGCTGTCCTTTTGTTCTTCAGTCTAGTTGTGGAGGACGTTGCTTCACTGGCCCAAGTTGGCACCATCATTGAGCTCTTCCCGGGCGAGGCAGATCAGTCGCCGGCTTCTGGACGGCCGCTCACTGCGGCTGCTGGCCACTCACGCTGGCTGCTGGCTACACACGGTAGCCCATGGCAACCCACTGCCACAGGGGCTGCAGCCTACACCGCTGCCAGCGACTCACGGCAGCCCAGCTCCAGGTTGAGCTGTTGTTTAGCATCTTAGCTGTGGAGGGCAGTGTCACTGGCCCTCATATGTGGGATCCGAACTGGGGCCCTCTGGCGTCCCAAGCCAGTTCGTAACCAACGCGCCACTCGGCCGGCCCCAGCAAACATTTTCTTAATCAGTAAGAGAATCTGAATAAAATGGGCATCTGTGTGGGCATAACAGTATCACCTTGAAGCCAAGAACAGGAAGAGGCCCCAGGTAGGCACCTTGTGGGCAAGGGACTGCCTGAAATAGACACCGAGGGAGCACAGGGGATATTTGTTCAAAGCTCAGTGGGCCAGTACCTTCAGCAGACTGGGTGTTTTCCTCGGGATGTCTTGCAGCCAGAAGTGTCCTGCAAGCCAGAGTTGTCCCCGACCCTAGCAGTGGAACTTGGTGTGGCTGGAGCTGTGTCCACCCTCTCTTCCAGTCAGTGGGCAGTGGCCACAGATGGCTCCTCTGAGCTGCTGTATGGGCAGAAGCCATGCTGTTGCTTCCTGGAGGTGGGGGAAGCCTGAGGGGATGGGTTTGGTTGGGAAGCAGAGTTTGAAGTGAGCAAGTTGGGAGCAGAAAGGGACTTGGAGAGTGAGGCCCAGTGAGTGATCCAAGATTCAGGAAGCATGAGAATATCGGATACTTCAGTGGGGGTGCCCTTGGAAGTGAAGTAGGGGCTCCAAGGGCTTGTCCTAGGCCTGAGGAAATGAGGGGATTGTCTCCTTGTGCCCCTTCCTCCACTGAATCCCTCCCCTCCCCTAACACAGCCCCAAGTGGAACTATTATACTGATCACTCGAACCTGGTTTAACAAGTTCTATGGGCCAATTTGATCATCTTACTGTGAGTTACTATATTGTTTTATGGGGAAAATGCTTCCCCCCACACACACACACATTTTTTCCAGATTTCAGTAATAGCCTTTGTTTTAATTTAAAGAATAATTTTTATGTTATAATTACACAAGTAATCCATAATCATTATAGAAAAATTAAAAGACATTAAAAAGTATTTTTTTTAATCCATTCAAAGTCTCAGACCTCAGGGACACTACTATCTTTTATGTGTATATCTTTCCAGCCTTTACCATACAAACTCAGAAATCATAATTTTTTAAAAACCCTACTACACATACTACTGTGTAACCTGTTTTTTTCTTTAATTAAATACCATAAATATCCCTTTGTGGCACTGAATATGAATCTACAGTATCATTTTAATATTTGCCCCTTAACAAAATATGGCCAGACCCCATCCAGGGGTATCTTTATTTGTACCTATAGTTAAGACAAAATTCTGGTCCAACAAAGGAATTTGGATAGTTTCTAGAAATATAGTGAGGTAGGATTGATTTGATTCATAACTGAAATTTCCTTGGAAAAAGATTCTAGTAAATTCAACAGATTAGTTTATGTCGTGGGGCCTTTGTTCCCTAAGTTGCTTTCCACTTTGAAGGAAATTCAGCATAGGCACCTTCAAGACCCTGTCAGAAGTGATGAGAAGTGAGCAGTGCACTGGGCTCAGTCAGGGCCTGGGCCTCCCGAGGCGTGCCGCTCAGGACCTGTAACCTGGGCAGGCCCTTCCCGCCCTCACTTGCGGAGGTTTGGCATGGCTAGGAAAGAGCTTGGGCATTTGGGCATTGGTCAGACAGTCCTGAGCTCCTCGCCCACACGCTGGGTGTGTGACTTTGGGCAAGTGATCTGTGAAATGATAATGTTATCTACCTCCTGGAATTGTTATGAGGGTTAAGTAATGTGTTAAGAGTTTGGCACATGGTAATAGTTTTTCTTTTGCCCTTTCACTTTATCATCTGTTCAAATGAGGGATTAAATGATCTGATCTCCAAGAACCCTTCTAGATCAGCTTCCCTAGGATTTCACATGAGCACAAGTGAGATCCCTCTTCTCTCAGCATATTTCGGAGTAGCTGTAGTATCCTAGCTCAGGGAGGTGAGGTTTTGCTGGCTTTACATTCTGCATAGGGAGCCTCGGGCCTTAGTCCCCGCACGTACGCACGCAAGCACGCACGCACCCAAGCACGCACGCACCCACTCACGGCGTTCTCCAGCACGGCCCTCCCTTACAATGACAGTGTCCATGTGCTTCCTTAGCATGTGTTTGCAGTGATCGTCTTGCCCTCATGGGTTTTGTCGTCCAGTTTAGGAAATGAATTTCCTGAGGACAAGCCCCTGCCTGTCATCTCCTTTGACATTCCCCCTGCCTCATCTCAGGTCACCTGCTTGATGGACCATATTCAGGCATAGCAAATTGGTTAATAGGGAGTTTGACAGGTGGGGAATTTATTTCAGTGGGTTGGCCTTATGGTCTTTGCTGTGATGTCCTAGTCATGGCAGCTTGAAGTTGGTTTATTTCAGCCCATCTGCACAACTCCAAGATCCCCTGTTAGGCTTGTAGCTGTGCGTGTGTGTGTGTGTGTGTGTGTGTGTGTGTGTGTGTGTGTGTGTGTGTGTGTGTGTAACTCTCTTGGGAATCCTGCCAGGAGTTAACCGCTGCTGCTCAGGCATCACCTGCCCTATGGGTTAGAACAATGAGAGTGGTGAAGGGGCACATCCATTTGTTAAGAAAACAAAACAAAACAGATTATTTCCAAGTAATAGAGAAGTAGGATGACTCATTAAATATTAACCATGCAAATATTATCTTTAGAAATATCTTCCGATTGGTCCGTCGAGTGGTCTAATCTGGCAGATGACAATGTGAATGTCATTGCTGAGCTGTGATGCCACGTATATTACCTTCCTTTGCCTCCTCATGCTGGGTGCCCTTCGGTGATGGAACAGTTCTTTTTGTGTCCCCACTTCCTGCACCTACTGCCGCATTTTCTTCTCCCTTCCCTGTGCTGTCACCTATCATATCAGGAGAGTTAACCCAGCCACAGGTATATCCTGAGTCTTTTTCATGTTTCCAGCACTTTGTAAATCACCCTGGGAATTCATTCATCCACTTCTTCATTCATTCACTGAATATTTTACTAGAGAGATAATAGCCAGTTGCTTTGAACAACTGTCATATAGTAGGTTCTCAATGCATTTTCTTTTTTTTAAGAAAGCACCTCTTATGGATCTTGATGGGCTGTGTCAAACACTGGAGCCCCTGGGCCTAGAGAGGTCTGCCTGGACGAATCACTTCATTGCCTTTTAAAACAAAATACATTGAATATAATTTAATCTTCCTTGATACCTCCAAACCGGCATTTTGAACATCAGTACTGTAGTGGAATGAAGTGATAACTCTATTTTATTGAGGTATACAGGGTTCTTTGCACCTGCATTAAATAAATTCAGAGTCTTATCTTTCTGGCTCTTGCGTTTGATTTTTATAGTTTGTCTCCTTCCTTGCAGTGAAACTGTGGGATGCTTATTTCTTATTCTGCCACTGTGTCTCTTTGTGATATCAAGTACCTTATACTTATTTAGCATTTTTTGTATGCATTATTTTATTTAGTCCTCAGATCAACTCTGCAAGGTAAATAGGATCACCTCCAATTTGTTGATTAAAAGAGGAGGGAAAAAAACAAACTCTGAAGCTTCTAAGAGTCAAGCAGTGTGCCAAAGGTCCCATGGCTAGAAAGGGGGACAGTGGGACTCAGAACCAGGGCTTCTGATTCTAGGTCTGGGGCTGTCTCTATGCCAGCCCCTTTTTCCTGGTATGCTGGTAACCTGCCACAACCCTTGTTAAAACTGGGTGAAAAATTACTGAGCCAAGGTTTCAGAGGCTGTCTTTCAAAGAGTGTTTGAAAGAGTGTTTGAGATTTAGCACATGGGCTTTGTGACCTCTCTTTATTGGCTACTCACAAACTGTTCCTAATTTTTCCTGATGTATAAGCAAGGAAGATGGATGACAGATAGAGTGGCCAGATTTAGCAAAAAGAAGAAAACAAAACAAAACAAAACAAAGAACAAAAGCCCTGAGATGCCCACTTAAATTTACATTTCATATAAGTGTTGATTACTTTTTTAGTATACATATTCCCCATGTAATATTTGGGACATACTTATAAAAGAAGAGTTGTTTTTGTCTATTTGAAAATCGAGTCTAGCTGGGTGTCCTATTCTGTGTGCAGCCCGAATAGCAGAGCTCTGGCTGTGTGAAGGTCTCGGCCCAATAATGACAGAAGTGCCCTGAGTAAGAGTGGGGCTGGGAAAATACCCCGGTGGGTTGCAGAATCTATAGTGTTAATTAGATAATGCTTCCTGAAAGAGATAGATCTTGAGCTGCTGTTTACATGGCAGTAGGAAGATGGTTTGGCAGCCAGCTGGAGAAGGAGCTATTCACATGAAAAAGGAACAGCAAACTGGAAAAGGATGAGGCCCAGAGATGTGCCCAAACCAAACAAGGGTCAGTTTACTTTGACTAAAAGTGAAGTACTTTTCGAGTACAACAGTGTTTCATCTCCTGCCTAATGTAATGACCAGTTTGGTTCCTGTACTGAAAATAGAAGAAACAGTGCCATCTTCTCCACACTCTCAAGTTGATCAGACAGTGAGTGTTTGAAAATTTTTGGTTCTCTCAGGCAGTACATTTAAGGAGCAACCTGCCCTGAAAATGAAATTAGGTTACTAAAGACATCTTCTAGGCAGTCCAGAATTTCTTGAAATCTAGGATATAAGTTTTTCCCCAATGTCTTTTTGAAACCTCATGAGTCCTGCTTTTTTGGAGGCTGATTGCTACCTGCTATTAGGGAATTTGCCTGTAAACTTCTAAGGTAACGGAAGTTTGTGGGATAAGTTGAAAATTGCCAGCTTGTTCAATGGGATGAGATAGCAAAGACAGGACATTCCCTCTGAGTGCGTGTGTTTCACCAGCGGCATTTGTCACACGTCTTTGGGAAGGGAGCTCCAGGTCCCATTGGGGCAGGAACGTGCCTTGTGTCCTTGACTGAGTGTCGCCCCTCTCCCCTTTCCTTTGTTTTTTTTAAAGATTTTATTGGGTAATTGGGGAGGGAACAGTGTTGGGGAATCAGGGAAGGGGAACAGACAAGTTGCTGTCCTTTTGTTCTTTGGTCTAGCTTTGGAGGACATTGCTTCACTGGCCCATGTTGGTATTGTGATCATTGCACTCTTCCTGACTGAGGTAGTCGGTCGCTGGTCATTGGACAGCGGCTCACGGCGGCAGCTCACGGCAGTTCACACTGGCTGCCGGCCACTCACGGTAGCTCACAGCAGCCCACTGCAGCCCCACTGCAGCCTACGCTGTCACCGGCTACTCACGGCAGCCCAGCTCCAGGTCAAGCTGTTGTTCACCATCTTAGCTGTAGAGGGTGCAGTGTCACTGGCTCATGTGGGAACCGAACCAGCGGCCCTGCTGCTCAGAGCTCACGCTCCGAAGCCAGCTCTTAACCAACAAGCCACTTGGCCAGCCCTCTCCTTTTCTTTTTGTGGTTTATGTTACAGAGCCAAGGACCAAGCAAGTCCTTTTTAAAATTTATGTTCAACTAATTTTTTTAGTGCTTCTCATGCATACAGCAGACACACATGAAGGGGAACAGTCCAAACCTCCTGCCTCAGCAGGCTTTGGGGTGTCAGTGCCTGGCCCATGGTGGGGTTTCCATCTTCCCTTCCTTCCCACAGCATCCCCACTCCCAGAGGGGACATGGAGCTGAGGGAATCAGGGACTTGCCTCATGACCCACAGCTAGTCAGCAGCAGAGCTGAGATTCGAACTCACATCTTCTGAGTCTGCTGCCACACGTATTACCTGCCCCACCATCAGTCAAGACAGTGACCAAACCAGGGGAGGTGGATGGTGCACAGGGACTGAGCTCCCATTTCTTTAACAAATATTTACTTTGACGAGTCTGTGCTGTGTCCCCAAGAGACCAGACTTGGGGGTTTCCTAGCTTCACAGAAGTGTGGACATTGATTCCAGCATTTCCCAGACATTTAGAAATGAAGCCGGTCATCCTGCAAGGTCAAGCTCTATGACTGTGATCGCATGTCTCCAGTTTTGAGTAATCTGGAGAGGTGTCACATGCTGAGAACCAGGAGAGAGCTGAGCAGGTGCCCTTCTCAGTGGATTGCAGGAATCGCTGAAGTTCACTAGAAGGCTTGGTTTCCACTGAGAGCCCCATGGTGGTGGTAGGGTGGCGTGGAGGAGTTGTGAGTACTTACAGAGTGTACAGAGGCAAAGGTGGAGTTTGCAGGAGTCTGTGGAGCAGGGCTGACATGCAAACTATGGAGCCATGCTAGCACAGCATCACCCTGACACAGGCACTGCCATCTCTCCTCCCTCCGCCGGTGTGCTAGGTGTTAGCTCTGAAGTAGCTGCATTGTGGGAAGTCCTGGGGCACCCAGGAAGGGCCGGGGCTGGGACGTTCTTGGGGGGCTTAGGGAAGTAGCTATTAACCCAACAGGATCATAAGTATTGTAATTAATTCTTAGTTAAATCCGAAGTGCTTTGTTACATATTGGGTTGTCGGAAAAGTCATGACGCATGTTTGTGACAGATGGCACTAGTTCATTTTTGGAAGTCCTAGAGTTACTCACATCTATATTATTGCTATGTCATTTGACAGCTGACAGTTCTCCTTTAATTCTAAAAAACAATTGAGCAATTTGGTTGAGTTTTGGAGATCTTACAAGTTGAAGATGGAAGACCAAACTGCATTTGTGCCATATTTTACTGCTTTACTTCCATAAAGGGAAGAAAGCACATCAAGCTTGTGAAAAGTTGCATAAAGTTTGCAGTGACAATGCTCTACAAGAATGTCAATGCCAACGATGGTTCATGAAATTCTGTGCTGGTGATTTTGATCTCAACGATGCTCCTCAGTCAGGGAGGCCTACCGAGGTTGATGATGACAAAATAAAGGCATTGATCGAGTCAAACCCACATTACATGACACGAGAGATTGCAGAAACATTGAACATCCATCATTCAAGCATTCACGACTACCTGAAGAAGCTGGGATACATAAGCAAGCTCAATATTTGGGTTCTACATGAACTCAAAAAGTTCATTTGACGGCGCGTATAAACATCTGTGATATGCTCATTAAACGTGAGGAAAACAATCCTTTTTTGAAGTGACTGATAACTGGTGATGAGAAGTGGATTGTTTACAACAATGTGGTGTACAAACGGTCTTGGTCCCGACATGATGATTCGCCTCAAACGACATCGAAAGCAGACATTCATCGGAGAAAGGTTATGCTCTCAGTGTGGTGGGATTTGAAAGGTGTCATGTTTTTCGAGCTCCTACCAAGGAACCAAACAATCAATTCAAATGTGTACTGTCATCAATTGGACAGTTTGAACGAATCCATCATCCAGAAACTTCCAGAGCTTGTTAATTGTAAAGGAGTTGTATTCCATCGTGACGACGTGAGACCACACAAAAGTTTGATCACCCGTCAAAAATGATTGGAACTTGGATGGGATGTGTTGCCACACTCACCATACTCGCCTGACCTTGTGCCATCAGACTTCCACTTGTTTCACTCTCTTCAAAACTCCTTGCGTGGTATAACGTTCAATTCAGATGAGGCTGTAAATCAGCACCTTGTTCAGTTTTTGCAAATAAAGACAGGTCCTTCTATGAACGAGGAATTATGAAGCTCACTGAAAGATGGCAAAAGGTTATCGAAGAAAACGGGCAATATGTCATTGATTGATCTTTGTTGTTTATATAAATAAATGACCTTTGAAAAACATAGACAATATACGTCATGACTTTTCTGACAACCCAGTATATTAACTTAGGTATGTTCACAAATAACTCTAGGAGTGAGAGCCTGTTAAACATCACCATTTCATAGAGGTTGAGACTGAGACACAGATCCATTAAGTCACTTCCCTAAAATCCCACAGCCAGAAAGTAGCATAGCTGGATCTGGATTTGAACCTCTCTGCTTAATTTTAAAAACTGGGCTCTTAATTACAAGGTGATTTTTGTCTCCTTGTGCAAGCACCCTCCCTGGAGGATGACTAGGCTAGCCACCAGAAAACGTTCATTTCAGAGCAGTGACATGGAGGTGCCTGAATGGGTCAGTGTGATCTCTCCCTGAGGCCCTAAAAAGGAAAAGGTATGATGTTTAGGCATTGGAATCTTCATGGAGTTCCCCTCTCCTCTCTGCTCTTCCCCACCACATTCCAAGGTCTAGGACCTGGAGGAAGGAAAGGAGAAATCAGACACCCCTCAGGGCCTGCCCAGCAGGGGAACTCACACTGGTCACCCCTGACCCTGGCCATGTGTGTGAGGACCTCGGGCCTGTGGTAGCAATCATAGGAGACTCCAGGCGTTCCGATGCACAGCCTGCCTTTGTCGTCTAGCTAGAACCCCTGCAGCTCAGGGGTCTCGGGGAGCCCACCCTCCCGGCTCTCAGAAACCTTCCCAGACCTTGCTCCCCCTGTCAGGTAATGAGTATGGCCTGGCTGTCTGTGGGCGGAGCTGACAGAGGGTGAGGGTGTGTGTATGTGTACATATGTGCTCCACCCCCTCCCCCAGGCCTGGGACAGGATCACGTTTCACAGGTCCTAGAGGAAATGTTTTCATTGTCCCAGGGCTTTGGGACAAAAATCTTGCTGTTTCTAAAATTTGAGGCCCCAGGAACAGATAATTCTGTTTGGGGATGGTTGTGCCTCAGCTGGTCACTCCCCACCTTCTCTGAATGGCCCAGTTACATATCAGGACCTGCCGCAGGGCACAGGGCATGCCCTGGGAGCAGCCACTGACCTTTCAAACCTTGAGAATAACTACCTTCCTCTTCCAGCAGGACAAGGCACAGGTTTGCTGGGTCTCTGCAGGGGGTGTGGGACGGCCTTACAGGTAACATTCAGAAATCAAGTTTATTTCTCATAAACCTGGACTTTGCACCCATTTCATGATAAGAAGACACACAAATATACACAAAATAGTGTGTATGTGCCAGTCATCTCAGTATCTCATTCATGTCAGAGGCTCTTTGGGGGTGCCCCAACATTTGAATCATCACACCTCTGAGTTTTGCCTGTGCCATCCCCCATCCTTAAATAAGACTGCTAGTCCTCTATGTAGCCCTGTTCCTCTGCCTCCTGGGACTCAGGAACCTAATCCAGTGAGTGGGGCACCTCCCTGTTCAGGACATGCCCAGTTTTAGCCTGTCTCCTACCTTGTAATTCTTCGCTGCCCTAGGTCCTTTCAGGGCAGAGCCCATGCCTTGCTCCTAGTTCTGTCTCCAGGGGTGCCAGCCTGCCACATGTAAGTAGTTAGTATGCAAATGGATGAGTGAGCGCCCCCTCTCTCACCTCCCCACAAACCTGCACTTTCCCCACACTTACCCGTGAGGAATGAACTAACGGGACATATGGGCACCATGGATGTGCATCTTCCAGTCATTTCCATTTCTACTTCAGCTTACTTCTGGGTGCTAGGTGTTAGGCACACACACAGAATTCATTATTTCATTCCATCTTGAAGACAGTTCCGTGAGGCACTGGCCAGCTGCATGAGATTATACTTGCTGGAGGTAGATGGGGGAGGAAGGAAGGAAGCCAGGCTCCCCATGTTTACTTGTAAGTTAGTGAAAAGCTTGCAGAGAGGTCCTGCGTGCAGCCAGCTCAGAGTTGCCACTGTCAGCGGTCTCTGGGCCTGACACCCACACACGGGTGTCAGAGCTTCTTCTAACCTGGTCAGCAGGGGTGCCCTGCCAGGATCCAGAGCCTCAGGGGTCAGGATCCCAGGAGCCACCAGGACTAACCTCACAGTTCCTATCTTTGGAATTCCTGTGTGGATTAACCGTCTGTGCCCCAGCCAGGCCTGCCCTCTCCCTCCCTGATTCAAGCCTGAGCCTCAGGCATGGGGCCAGATGTGCCCAGGGGTATTTCTGGTCAGCTTCTGCAGCAGAACGAGTTTCTCAGCGCTGCCTGCCTGGGGAGCAGGTCTCAGGCCCAGGTCTCACTCCCCTCCCCCACTCCTGCTCCAGGGAACTGTGTGAATGGAGGGGGGATGTCTCAGACCTCTATTGGATTCCAGGCGAAGGCTCTGGGATACCCAGAGGAGTGACTGCATGTGACAGGGCTGTTTGCCCTGGGGCTGTTGTCACTGGAAACAGCCAGTGGAGCATGCAGAGAGCCAATGCCAGCTGGGGACTCTTGTGAGGTCTCAGGGAGGTTAGCTTGTCCTAGCAACAGCAGCGAGGTGACAGCAGGCCAGTTCTCACCTATAGTGGAAGTGGGAGGGCAGCTGAGCTAGCTGCCAGTGGAGCCATTACTGACAGAGGCGCCCCAGGTTTAGGGAAAGCCCAGGCCAGTGCTGACACCTCAGGCATGCTGGCCGCTGGAATGCAGGTGTGCAGACCCACCTCCCACCTCAGGGAAAGGCAGGCAGTTCCGTCCTGGCCTTAATGACCCTTCAGACCCAGCGTTTGGGGGGACTTCCAGTGGCTTCCAGCCCAAGGCTGAGTCACGCAGCTTCTCAGCAACTTAGTCAGACAACCCAGACATGGAGGTGATTTGCATATTTAAGAGCCCCTTTCCTGCTGACGTGTATGGGGTCTTCTCACTGAGCCACAGCACCTTGTGAAGGACTACAGATAGTCCCCCTGAGGGAGCAGGGCTCACAAGCGGCGACTAATCTAATCGGCACAAGAGGCACTATATTAAGGCCTGGTTATGTTTGGAAGGCCTCTCGGGAATGTTTGGCATGCTGCATATAAACTCTGCTTCCGTCTGTCTGCCTGCTACACTTTCAGATGTTTTCCGGATGGACCTGGAATGTGGGGTGCCCTGGGGAAGGAGCTGGGAATGTCTCGGGAAAGGTTCCTTTCTCAGGAACCCTGCGGGGGAGGGACATTGGGAAAGGATTTCTTGAGCTTGCTCTCTGCCTACACTTCCCAGAAGTGAGATGGGATGTGAGTGGATGTGATCCAGTCATGTCAGCCTTCAGATTCCAACAGGAAGAGGCCTCCTTTGAAGTCCACCCAACCCCTGAATGCTCCTGTAATGGACACCATGGTCTTAGAGACAGCTGGGCCATAACTGCAAGGACTGTGCTTGGGACTTGGGTTAGCCCAGAACAGTGAAGAAATGGCTGTCGCCTGACCCACACCGAATTGAAGGATAGGGGCACCAGAAAGGACTGTGTGTTATTTTATCCAGTCCCCTCATTTGAGAGATGGGGAAACTGAGGCACAAAGATAGGAGGGCAACAGGCTCAATGTCACACAGCCTTTCGGCAGCAGGGCCAAGGCTCGAAGTTGCAGGATTGGTTTGCTGCCATGGATTGTAAAACATTACTAGGGTGAAAAAATGAAACCGCTCTGAGGACTGAGATGTCATCAAAATGCAGCTCCAGAGTCCTCCGGACTGGAAATTTGCTCTGGGAAGTAGCCCTTAGCAGCTTTAGGATAAGGAAGCAGATTGGGCTGGGTGTTAACTGTCTATGAAATTTCAACAGAGAATCAGGGAGAGTCTCCAGTTCTGTCTCAGTTGAAATCATCTTTTGTGAGGGTTAAGGAGAAAATGGAAGAACTCACATGGGACAAACATACAGGCAAGTGCTTGATTCTGCCTGGTCAGGGGCATCTTCAGCAGGGGTGCCCCATGCAAAGGGAGGAGCCCATGTGCCTCCACCGTGCCCCCCTCCTCACTGAGGTCTCCACCCAGGCTTGCCATGGCCATGGACAGAACATGTGGCACCTGGCCTCAGGATGGGGGGACTGGACGGTGGGAGAGGCTCTGCTTTTAAATCCCAGGTCTGCTGTGGAGTTGCTTCAGAGAGACCTGGGCTATTTCAGTTCTTGAGCCTGCCTTCCCTCCTCCACAGAATGGGACAGGGCTGTGTGTGCATAGTGCTGGCACATGGTGTCCTCTGCAAAGGGCTCTGCACACAATAGATGCTCAGGAAATACTGCAGCCTGACTAGGAATTTGGGGATTTGCTGTTTGCTTAGTCTTGGGGAGCAAAGAAGAGCAACTTTTCATGAATCAGGGTGTATAGATACAGTGGTTTCAGAGAAGATAAGATAAAGAAATGGAGCAAGTAAAGGCGGGCCCCAGGGTTCATGAAAGTTTCAGAACTCCTTTTTGGGTAATTATGGAAAACTCTAGTGAAGTGACCCTTTCCTTCTTAGTAACATCTTTTTTTGGTGGCTTATAAGAAATTCCTTCTTGCTGCATATGCCTTCTCTCACTGCTGAGTGAGACCAGGGACCCCACCTTGCCTCCATCATTCAAGGATGTCAGTCAAGGAAGCAAGGCTAAGAGAAGTCCCTGACTTGACCTTCCCCAAGGGTAGGTTGTGACAGTATTAACACTGATCAACACTAATTGCGGGGTAGCCATCATGCTGAGTACTTCACAACAAGGTACAGATGAGGAAGCTGAGGCACTAGCAAGTCGCAGAGCAATTAGTGGCAGTGCTGGGATTTGAACCCAGGCACTTTGGCTCTAGTGGCTGTGCCCTTAACCATTATGCCATACTGCCTTTCAGGTAAGAGAAAGAGAAAAATCCAGGGAGGATAATGGACTGAATATCCCCACAGTGATAGGAAACAGAAGAGGAAGTACCCTGGGTTGGGTGGCCAGTTATTTCGGGGACCTAATTAGTCTAAATGTCCAAATGCCCAAATGGCTTATTGAATGGTTGGACACCCCCCTTAAATGGGTAACATGCTCCCTGCAGACTCAGCTGTTGTTGGCCTGAACTGTTAAATCCCCCTTTTCTCTAACCCTTCTCTACTGAACAACAGTGACCTCTGCCCCTTTACCAGGCGTTCACCCTCCCAGTCCAGTCATCCTCTCCTGGCCCCAGAGCCTCTAATGGTTGCCCACTAGAGTCTCCTGAGTTGGAAAGGACCAGGGAGGTCAGCCGGTTCTTCCTCCCACCTAACTCAGCAGTCCCTCTGTAGTCTTCTTGGCAGGACCTGTGGAACCATCCGGAGATCATGGAGACTCCTTCAAATACCCATCTGATCACCAAAACGCTCTTGTTCACAAGCTCAAGCCAAAGGCAGCCTTGCAATGGCTCAACTGCCATGCAAGCAGGCCCCCTTTCTGCCCCTCGGGGCCCTTCTTAAGGCAGTTGCTGAAGGAACTAATGATACTCTAATTCAAGGTTTCTCAATCTTCGTCCTACCGTCATTTGGGGGCAGACAATTCTTTGTTGTGGGGGGCTGTCCCGTGTGCACTGTAGGATGTTTCACAGCATCCCTGGCCACTACCCACTAGATGCCAGTAACATCTTCAACACTTGCCCTGATTTGTGACAACTAAAAATGCCTCCAGACTCTGCCCAATGTCCCTGGAGGTAAGGAGGACAAACTGGCCTTGTTGAGAGTCACAGCTCTCTTTCTTCCTTGCCAACAGCTCAGAGGGCAGCCCCCCTCCCCAGCTTTTGATGCTCATTGGCTAAAGAGAAACCACGTTTCTCCACCTGCCCTCTGCTGAAGTGCTGTGTCCTGGCTCCAGGGAAACAGCCAGGTGTCCTAGGGTCCACTTCCTGGCCCCGAAGCGGTTCAGCTTCCTTAGCTCCACTGTCAGTAGGAGGAGGGATGGGTGAGCCATTCACTCCTTGGGCCCTGTCCCTGCCTCCTCTGCCCCTCCCCTCCTCAAGGGAGGCTAATGCAGCCTGATGAATGAGGACATCCCCAGGGATGGAGTAAATAATGAGGTCAAGAGAGTCCCGTCATAGAGGGCCAGGCTGATTCTAGTCTCTCCTCTCCCGTTTATATCCTTTCTCACGAACTTTTCTGCAGTGATTATCTCATGTGGTTTGGTGTCCCCAGTGCTGCAAAGTGGAAAACATTGTGAGCGTCTTTGTCTTGGCTTGCTTTCCAGAGAACATGTTCCCTTGCTGTGGGATCTTCAAGTCTGCATTGCCTTGGAGTGTCCCTTTCCCCGCCTATAGCCCCAAATCCATACCCACCGCCTCTCCCACACAATCTGGGCCCAGAAATTCTTCAACAAGGAAACTGGAGCAAGAAAGAGAGATTGTCTCCATCTCCAGAAAGGCTTAAGAATGGAAACAGGCCTCCTGTCTTATCAGGGGTTCTGTCTACCCAGTGCAGAAGGCCAAAGAAACCTGCCCTGTTCCATAGGGCCTGACTCAGAAATGTGTTGGCTGAAATGCCTACCTTTCACCCCAAATACAACACAATTGCCTGTGTCCCCAGAGCCATATTCCCTTTCTTTGCAGCAGCTCAGAGGGAAGATAAGCAGTGTAGAGCAGCATTAGATTTGAAACTCACCTGATGTCCCAGAACCTACATGGTGGGCCTTGGGCAGGAGACCCCTGCTGGAAAACGCCACCCCATGCAGCTGTCATCTTCCACCCACTTCCCTGCTCAGGGTAATGAGGTCTCCTTGGATGCCTGAAGTTGTTAGAAGGTCTATATGGTGAGACCTCAATTGACAGGCCCTCTGGGAATGCATTTCCCCTGTAATTAAATTCTTAGGTTAAAAAAAAGCCTTCATCAATCATACAAAACAAGCTGCCTGCATTTGATGTGTGTGGGCTGTGCAAGGTTTGGTAAAACGTGGTAATGTTTGAAGACCTTCATGAGACATGCCAGGTGAATTCCCTGCCTTACTGCAGTTATTGCTCCTTTGTCAGTCACATCCTCCTTCCCCATCCTGGAGTGGGGTGCTGGTGACCCCCAGGGATTTCTGAATAAGCACCAGACCATATGATGGGGGAACTAGAGTCTGTGGACAGTTGAATGTTTGGGAGAGAGAACTAGTTCAGGATTAACCCAGACCTAACTCTTGGTTGTGATTTGAGCTCTGACAAGGCAGTTAGCCTCTGGACCTCAGTGCTGCCAGTCTGTCAAACTGGATATGATGTTCACACTGACTCCTGCAGAACCATAATGAGGGTCATGTAAGAGTCTGTAAGACAAATGCCTTTTCAGCTGCAAATCACACACATGTGGGGTTGATGGATTGTTATGGCAGAAGGGCAGAGCACCTACTATGTGCAAAGCAGTGTACTGGGTGCTGTGTGGAGATCCCTGGTGACAGTGCATGGAGGCGAGGCAGGTGAATGGGGCTTAGCAGAGGACCGGATCACTCTGGGGGGATACTGAGTGATCCTTGTCTTAGAGAAGGAAGGCGGCATCAAGCTGAGCCCTGGCAGATGGGCAGGATCTCCAGAGGTAGAGATGGAAGGCTGCGCAGCAGTACTTGCCCAGCCCCCAAGTCTCTTCAGGCCTAATTGGGCCTGCGGAGTGGGCCCCTTGCTTTCAGGAAATTCTGAAGCTCATGGTGCCCCTTGGCAGTGTGGGGCCCTGTGTCCCAGTGTGGGTCTCTGCTCCTATCCTCCCTATTGGTCCCCTGCAGGACTGCCTTTGTTACTTTCCTGGGCCATGGACCCACCATGCTCAGTCCCAGGCCCCAGAGGAGCTAGAAAGAGCCCTCTGTTTGGTGCTCAGGAGCCCTGGGGCTGGCCTGAGCAGGGCTTGTGAAGGGAGGAGGTGGGGAGGGAGAGGACTGTGGTCTGCTTTAAACAAGTCCAAACTCAGAAGGTCCCACAGAGGAGGCGGTCGGACTGACTGCCCTTGGATGTGCTGAGCACAACACCCCGCTCCCTGCCCCGTGGTGCTGGGGGTAGGGAGCACACTCTGGGTTGGAGGGCTTCCCAGAGAAAGTGGAGTATGAACTGTGCCTCAACTGTGGAAGGGATTTGGAAGGGAGGATGCTCGGGTGGGAGATGATGTGTATGTGTGAACTGGAGTGGACAAGGCCTGTCTGGGGGATTATGATTAGATCCGCCTGACTGAAGCAGAGCTGTGTGGAGAGAAGTGGGGAGCAGGGCTGGACAGTGGGCAACCACACCTTCTAGCTCCTGAATGTCAGGTTATGATGTTTCAATGTCACTCTGTGGGCAGTGGGGTCTTTTTGAGTGTGGAGGGAAAGGTGATAGAAAATGATGCTAAGGGTGTTTTCACATGATTAATCTGGTAGCTGTGTTCAGATTAGAAGACAGTCTGAGGGTTCACCTGTCAGGTGACCAGGTGAAGATGATGTGCAGCTGGGGAGGGTGTGGGGGTTGTTAAGAGGGAATGGATGGGATCTGTTTTCCAGAAACTTCCAAACCGATGGAAGCCCCACCTTCCATATCAGTTCTGCACCGTTAAGCTGGCAGACCCCTCCCCAGCATCCTCCTTCAGGACTGCGGAGCCCTTACCTCACTGGCCCCCTTGCCTGAGCCTGTCACAGCTGCCTGTGCAAAGCAAGAAACAGAGAGCAGCAGGCCAAGCACGTGGCTTTGTGTTTCCTCCAGGGTTTCTGGGTCATTCTCCAGCCACCTGCTTGGAGTTTCGATAAGCTAAATCTTTCTTTAGAAGAGCAAGCAAACCAGCTAACCAGAGATGCTGCCACAATGTGCGTTATTACTGAAACGCTGATAGGACCGGAGACTGTTTTCAAAAGGGGCTGAGAGTCCAGTTCGCAGCTGAACTGCATCCCATCTTAGAGAACCGGAGGCCAAAGGGAAGATGTCTCCCTGGCTGTGTTTAGGGCTGTGAGAAGTGTGTGTACTTGTGTCGGGCTATGGGAATGGCGCGCTCTCAGTCCAGCGGGCTGTGGTGGGGAAACGACCAGAAATGCGATCCATCCCTTCCTCCTCCCCAGTGGGGACAACCAGGGACTGCGGGCCGTGGGGTGGATTATAGTTTAATTTTTCAGAGCTCACAGCTGTTCCTGACACCTCCTTGTACTTTCTCCAGACAGAAGGCTGGCCTTGACTTCTGTTTCAATCTCATTCCTCTGATCTGCTGTCTACCTTTCAGGTTCAAACTGAACATGCATTTCAGAGCTGGTGAGTTTTCTCCAGCTTTAGCTTCAGTTTTGGTGAGGAACTCTCTGTAACCTAGGATTGAGCATTTGTCAGGCTAAGAAACCTGAAAGATGAAGCCAAGTGCTGGGGGGCTTTGGAGGGGATGGGGTGGGGTTGGAGGAGAACTGGCCAATGAACTGTAGTATTTTATCAAGCTGGATATTAGTTGGACACTCAATAAATGCACTGAATTGAATTCATCTAGTTAAATTGAATTGAATTGAATTGAACCTGAGATTAACCTGTGCAGTAGCTCAGTCTTTGCTGTGCTTCCCAATCAGGAAAAGGGCAAGACTGTCTAAAATCTGTACCAAGAGGCAGTGTGGTGTGGAGTAAAGCAGCGTTCTTGCAGCATTGCAACCCACAAAAAAAATGTTCTTACCCCTCTATATCATCACTAACAGTCTGACCTCAGTCTGTGGACTTAGTTCCCTGATGTGTAAATGGAATAATAAATTCTGACCTGCTTTGAGGCAGGCACTGGACTTGGTCATCTCGGGTGCCTCCCCCCAAGTATACTAGGTGTTCCCTGTGAATATGTAGGGAAAGGGCCAGGAGGGCAGATTCCAGGCTCTTGGCCTCACCTGGAAGGGTGCTAGTTCAGTTATTGGATGGCCGTCAGCTGGGACTAGTTGCCATCAGCTGTGACTGGTTGCCATCAGCTGTGACTGGTTGGCCATGAGCTGTGACCAGTTGGCCATTAGCCACTACTGTTTTGTATATAACTGCGTTAGCAAGTGCGGATGCTTCGGGTGGATGTCATGGGTTGTGTGGACACTACTTCCTATGTCTCGCCTGGTTGCCAGTGAGACTGCCAGCAGGAAGACCCCTTGTTGGGGTATTGGTGGATATTTGCTTCTCATGTCTTGACTGGCTGCCATTGAGAATATAGTGGTATGAACCCCCTATCTGTGGCTCTGTTGTTCCTTTTCAGCCTCACCGAATACTGCATTCCGGGAGTTGAGCTCCGGCGTGACACTTGATGTGACAGCATGGCTTCACTGACCCCCCAATCACATTCCCATCCCACAGATGAGGCCACGAGGCACAGAGAGATTGCATTGCTTGTGTAGGGTCACACAGCTAGAACACAGTCGAGCCTGGTTCCAAACCCAAAGTCCACACTTTCCTTGCCCACTGTAGAACAATGCCTCATCCTTTGCTTCTGCCTCTCAAAAATGCAGCTTGTACCCATCCTTCCACTATCTTCACTGGGCGTTGAAAACATAAGGCTATTCTTCCTGGGTGTTTTTAAACCATCTTTGGAATATATACAGTGGTCTCTGGGCTTTTTATGTTTCACTCACTGACTAGAACCAAAAGTGGGCAAGGTTAGAATAGGTGCTTTCCTTCTTTTCAAGATTAGATTTTCTGTTCCATCCAGAATAACCTGCTGTTCCCCAGCTATACTCCCTGGTTTCAAACAGATCTAAAATTACAAGAGAATTAGCTTTCTTGGAGGCAGCTGGTATTTCAGTTTCCTGATGAAAGTAGATACTAGAGAGTGGAACTACCCAGGAACCAGGGGGCGGCATGTTGGCCACATGGGAGGCAAATAAAGCTTGTTTTCTTTTCTTGTACCCTTAAAGATATATCTAATTTGGGGCATGTTTAGTTCGGTTCATCTTATAACTGGAGAGGTTCTTTTCTCCCTAAGTGACATCTCCCTTGAGCACACAATTTCCTCTTCTCAAGGTGAGTAATTCCCTCTCCAGCTGCTCATAATTACTAATTAGTGAACAAAGAGGCTAACAAACAAAATTAGCTATTGGGCCAGTTTGGGATCGAACTGAAGGGAGGAGAAAGGCCCCAGTCTGCTCCCCTCCTTCCCCAAGACAAGGAAACACAATAAAATATACCACAGTTTCCCAATGGTAATTTATCATAGTCACATCTGAAATGTGCATATCCAACATATTCACTGCATGTGAGAAAAGATTACAGGTGATTCCTTATCTTGTCAGCAGTGGAGGCCCCAGAAGGCTTTCCAAACAGCATGCCTGGCGTCAGGATGGAAAAAGAATGGGTGTGCTTCATCCTACCCCATCTGCTAGTCAGTGCTGGCCCAGAGGAAGTGGTAGCCTACCCCCACCCCCACTTTGTCTCTGTGTCTGTCTCTATAATATATCCACTGTAGAACGAGATACAGACATTTATTTTCAACTAACATTTCTTGGCCTGTAATTACATCACCTCTCTGAAATCTCGTTATGGCCCTTTCCACTTATTGGACCCAGAGATTGAGTGTCAGATTTACAGACTGCCTAGTAAGTAGCAGTGCCAGGAAGGAGTTAACTGGGGCCTCCGATGGATTTATCACTAATAAATGCCAGTTTTGTTGGGAAGGCCTAAATAGCGTATAAGAAGGGATTTGAAAGGAAAGGAAGACTCAGTTCTGGGATTCTAAGTGCTCTTGGCCTTCTGGAAGCTGCACTTTCCAGGTAAACAATAGTAGTGGGCGGTTGTGGGTGCGAGAGCGGTACACTCACCCACTTGACTGTCCCATGATATCACCTCTGGGGAAATACTTAGGACCAGTTCCCACTCGCTAACTGCCTCAGCAAAGCACCACCATCCCTTTCCTCGCCTGGTGGTGCAGCAATTGTTCTCCTGGGTCCCCGGAGGCTGCAGAGGCAAATTCCCTCCCGATTTCCACTGCTTCCTCTGCTGCCCTCTCTTCCCTGCACTGTCTTCTCCCTTTCTTCTTGCTCCTTGGAGAAGTTTCATCTGCCCCAGCCCCTGACCTCTATCCCTCTTTGTGTTCTGTTCTCTGTCCCGCTTCCCTTTCTCCTTCCTCCCTGCCTGCTGAGTTTTCATATCTTACCCTTGAGAAGGGGGTGCATCCCTTAAATATCTTCTCCAAAGTGATTTTGTGCTTCTGATGAATGGATGTCATTGTTACCAGGGCTACTGATGACCCAGCCCACCTCTCACACCCCTTCCCTCAACTCTCTGGCTCCCATGCTCCATTCTGTGTATGCCACTGGCTCCGTAGCCAAAATCCAGCCCACCCTGGGTTTCCTCACATGGATCAACAGGAAAGCTCAGCAGTCCCACCCTGGCTTTATAGCCAGCCATCTGGTGGACAGTCAACCCTGTGGACACACCTTGCTGCTTCAGCAAGTACCCTGGAAACTTTGGGGGGGGGGTGTTGCCATGGAGATGATGGAGTCTTTCCTATAGCCCCTTCCTTAGACTTTCTTATGCAACCTGCCCTCTTTCTGGATTGCTGTGGTGCTGCAGGGAGGTTTCTTAAATTAATCCTGTCAAAATAGCCTTCGAATTCTTTTGGAGCAGGGAATTTTTTTTTTTTTATCTCACAAGACACAAACTGTTCAAGGGAAGAACTGGGAACAAAGACAAGTTGGGAGGACTGGAAGGAGCTTGGAGAGCATTTAGAGGAAAGCGTGGAAATGATTGATGGGCTGGAAAATGGGACCACAGCTGAGTGATGAGAGGAAGGGGGGTGATTTAACTGGGAGAAGAGCAGGCTGACAGGTGACCTACTAATAGGCTTCAAGTTTGTGAAGGGTTAGGATGTGGAGGCTGGTGATTACTTGGCTTCCCATTACCACCGGGGAAGGAGACACTTAAAGTGGGAGGTAGGGGAGCATGAAGTGCAGAAGGAACTTCTTACCAGAGAGTGTGGTAGAGCAATGAGGCCTGGGTCATGGATTTCCCACCAGGCAAGTGTCTTCCCCAGTGAGACGGGTGCTGGAGTGGTGACGGAGCCTTGCCCGTGAATCATCGAGCACAAAGGATCCCTCAGATTAGTACTTGGATGGCAGTGGCGGCATCCCATGGGCACGTGTTAAAACTACAATTTCCTGGGCCCCATCCAGATCTCCTGGTTCAGAATTTTGGGGAGGAAAGTTCAGGAGTCTGGTTTTAACAAATTTGCCCAGAAGAATCTCACTGAGAACCACGGGCTGGTATATGGAAACCCCTCCCCAAATTTCTCTGTTGTCCCATTCACCACCCACCAAGCTCCTTCACCATCCACGAGCCTTCCAGAGCCCAGGCCGCAGTTGCATAGGTGCCACCCAGTGTCCACATGGCTTCAGTGGGCCTCGATCACAGCTGCCCACAGCCCTGAAGATCCCTGTACCTCTCCTTAGGCAGAAGCATGAAGGTCCTGGGGAAAACCCATCCCACATTCTTGTTCTCGACTTCACTGGGCAGCGTTTGAAGGCTGCGGTGGAGTTTTCCAACACTGAGAAGTTCTGCAAAGACCCACCGCTGGCACAGAGGGGTTAGAGTGGTAGGAGCAGGAGCTGAGAGCCATGTCGTGGTTGCCTGTGAGCAGCTCGTTGCACCTCTCTGGCCTCAGTTTCTTTCCCTGGGATTGGAGGAGGTTGAACCAACAGTCTTTAAACTCCTTCCCACTCCAGCTTTCTGTCTCTGCTGGCCATTTGAAGAATCACCATGCTTGGTGAGATCCTGAGTTGTGTACAATCTCAGATGCAGTGCAGTATTTCACAGTGGAAATTTGAAATTCAGTGATTGTTCTTCTTTTTCCATCATTGTCTTGGAGGAGTTGGGATGCATAAGGAAGAGGACACTACTGTGTGTGACCCAGTTAGCTCAGCATATGTGTGGGCCTGTCTCTCACCACATGGGCCATGGGCAAGCTTTGCTATCACTTGGTGGCAGCATACCAAACAACAGATCCTGTTTTTTGGCCTCAGAACTGTTTTCTTGTATGTTTTAAATGTAGAGCCTGTAATCAAAGAGTACTGTTCATGGGAGAACAGGAGTTTGCTGGAGAGGAGGGGTGTCATTATTTCATAGCGTTACCCCTGCTGAGTTCCAGACTGCAGAGGTATCAAGAAGGAGGGGGAAGGCCGGCCGAATGGCTCAGTTGGTTAAGAGCTCGCTCAAGAGTTTGAGCTCTGAGCAACAGCGGTTCGAGGCCAGCCCGAGCTGAGCAGCCGCTAAGCTGCCAATAGGTAGCAGGATGGCTCAGCTTAAAAAAAAAAAAAAAAAAAAAAAAAGAAGGAGGGGGAGAAGGAGGAGAACAAAATGAAAGGAGAGGAGGAGGGGGAGGAGGATGCTCCAGTGGCAATTATTAACTTTGCTTCTGAGCTATTGGAGACCGGCCACAGCCTGGTATGTGAAAAAGAAAAAATGAAATTTTAGTATAACAAAAATTGCTAGTTGTCTACCCCAGAATCTAATTTAGCCTTCCTCCTTAGTAACTGAACCCTGATTTTCAGCTGGGCACATTGCTACCTAGAATAAAGCGACTAGATTTTTCAGTCTCCTGTAAGGTTTGTTGGCAATTTCTGGCCAATGAGAGATATAAAGTACTATATGCTCTAATTTAATGAAGTCGCTTTCTGGAATGCAGTTGTAATGGCTGCAGTTCCAGCAGCCACATTAGACCATAAGATGGAAGCCAAGAATTGAGGACAGCAAAGTAGAAAGATGAGAACCTGAGTCCTGAGGACCATGGAGCTGCCATCCCAGCTTTATTTGAGAGAAAATAAAGCCACTTTTAATTTTGTTTCATTTATGCAACTGAACCAAATCCTAATAGTTACATATAGATTCTAGGTGAGCTGGATTAGAAAGTTAGAGTGAAGGTCAAAGACCTTGATAGCAGATGCCACAGCTGAATTGTTCTGAGCAGTAGACTTTTGATATAGCTCAGAAAAGGACACTGATTTTAAAGTCAGACTGGGTGTTACATCCTGCCCTGCATCTGATTAACCATGACCTTGATTTACCCTTTTGAGTCTCGATTTCCTCATTTGTAAATTAGAATAATCTCTACCACACAGGCTATTCATAAGTATTAGATATCATACTTATAAGGTGTCTTATTTAGTACCTAGCACACTTGTTTAAAAGTGGTGGCTGTGTGTGTGTGTGTGTGTGTGTGTGTGTGTCCACCCACCCTATATTCTTCTTGATGGCAGAGACCAGATCTTATAATTCTTTTTATGTGGAATATATGATAGGTGCTCAATACTGTTATTGAGAAAACAGAGTTTTACAGGTTAAGAATTTTTTTTCTATGATAGCTATGATCAGGCCTGTGGTCCTTCTCTATCTCCTGTATCTGCAGACAGTGTAATGAGGCAGAAATGAAAAGAGTGAGCAAGGTAAGGGATGCTTGGCTCAGAGGTGCATACATCACCTAGCCCAGACTCTAGGGCCAGCAGCAGCTTTTCCAGGCAGACACAGAGGAGCTCACACCCCAGGTGTGAACTGAATGATAAGAGATGGTTTCTCACCCTAAGGAAACCTCTACATCAAAGAAGTTCCTGAGTAGGATTCCATTGTATACACATACCACATCTTTATCCATTCACCCACCGATGGGCACTTAGGCTGTTTCCATATCTTTGCTGTTGTAAATAATGCTATTCAGCCAAAAGATGAAATACTGCCATTTGCAATGACATGATGGATCTTGAGAGTATCATGCTAAATGGTATAAGTCAGATGAAAAAGGGCAAAAATTGTATGATTTCACTCATATGTGGGATATAAAACAAAAAAGAAGCAAAGAAACAAAACAAAAACAATCTCATAGATACAGACAGCAGATTAGAGGTCACCTGAGGGGAAAGGGAGGAGGGGGAGGATGAAATGGGTAAAGGGGGTCAAATGTATGATGGCTGAGGGGAATTAGACTTTGGGTGGTAAGCACACTATGGTGTATGTGAGGTGTGATCAAACAATATGCTGAATGTTTCTATAAAAAAATGTATTACAGTAAAAGACACATCACCATTAATCCCCTTCAAAGTACTCCCTCTCACTTCAAACACACTTATCCCATTGTTCTTGCCACTTTCTGAAGCAGTTCTGGAAGTCCTCTTTCATGAGTGTCTTTAGTTGCACTGTCGTGGTTGCCTCGATGTCCTGAATTGTTTTGACTTTGGGGAAGAGACAGAAGTCACAACGGTGCCAGATCTGGTGAATAAGGTGGATGAGGACACACCGTAATGGTTTTTTTTTGTTTGTTTGGTTTTTTTCAGCTGAGCCTGTTGGCAGGTCAGCAGCAGCTCAGCTCGGGCCGGGAATCAAACCAGCGACCTTGATGCTCAGAGCTCGCACTCTTGAGCAAGCGCTTAACCAACTGAACCACTCAGCTGGCCCCATAATGTTTTTATTTGACAGAAATTGCTGTATACTAGAAACGATGTGTGACACGGAGCATTGTCATAATGGAGGATGACTTACGGCACACTTTTAAACACCTTCTCTCAACTGTAGCTCACACCTGACTGACTGCATTGAACAAGTTGAAACTTGTCACACACTGTTATTAAGGTTCGACGCGCCGTTTCCTGTATTGAAGATCCCTGCCATTCCATTGGATGGCACTCGACAGCAGCATTCACCATATTTTATGATGACAATGGAAAAGCTCTGTGTCACACATAGCTTCTGATATGGCAATTTCTGTCAAATAAAAACATTATGGTGTGTCCTCATCTATCTCATTCACTGGATCGGGGATCTGTGTGACTCCTAGCTCTTCCCCAAAGTCAAAATGACCATGAAAGGTAAACATTTTAAATGGACTCAGGAAGTCAAGGCTGCCACAACAGCGCAACTAAAGACATTCATGAAAGAAGACTTCCAGAACTGCTTCAGAAAGTGGCATCAACGATGGGATAAGAGTGTTCAAAGCAAGGGGAAGTATTTTGAGGGGGATTAATGGCAATGTGTCTTTTACTGTAATAATTTTTTTTATTTAAACATTCACCGTATTGTTTGATCACACCTCATACAGATGTTGAATTATACTGTGGTACATCTGAAACTTACATAATGTTATTAACCAAATGCTACTTCAAAAGGAAAAAAAAAAAGAGTTCCTTCATCAAAACTCTTCCCAGTGGCTATAACACACTGTCAGTCATATGGAGTACTGGCCCATGGGTGAGCATCAGGCAGTCAAGATGAACTGTCTCCTTCTATCACGAGTGAACTCTTGAAATCCCACGTAGTCATATCCTCAGCTCTCAGAGGGACCACAGCCCTCACCCCAGGAGCCACTCCTGACTGTTCTTGCCCCTAGTCGTGCCCTCTCCTTGGCTGACTCATAGCAATATCTGTGCTCAGGCTCACCTGTGAGGATCAGGAGACAGCTAGAGCTGTCAGAGGAGGTGTGGATTACACCTGGTCCCTTCTCCTCCCTTCTCAATGAGCTGTTTCCCAGTCTCCTTGGGCACTCAATGGAGTACTTACAGTGTGCCTAGTCTTGGGGACCTCTCCTGGCCCTTCCTTCTTCCTGTTTTCCAGCACTGTCTTCCTTCCTTCCTTCTGGAAGGGCCACTGTGTAGGAGAGGACATGATGTACACATGGGAGGTTGAGGAAGATAACCTGGGAGCTCTCTTTTGACCCGAGAGTCCTCGTCTTCCTGAGTGTCTTGGTAAGAGGGACAGTGTGTACTAAGGTTCTGCAAGGTGGGAGTGTGCAGGGTAAAGGAGGCCTCATGTCTCATGTGAGCTGCCCGTGAAGTGTTGTTTGTGTGATTCCAAAGTTACTGGCATGCCCAGAAGCTGGGAGGCTGGTGCCATCACCCGCTCCGTGTCTGGCCCCGACCAGGACTCAGAGCTTTGAGTGCTGTGTTAGCGAAGAGTGTGGATGGATTGTCAGACTCCTCCAAGGGCAGCCCTAAGTCCTCAGTCAGCTGTCCCAGCCCCAGTCCAGGGTCCATGCTTCTGGCATGAGTCCTCAGACCTCTAGGAGAGGCTAGATCAGAATAAAGGCTGACATTTATCTCATTTTCTTACATAATTGGTGTGATCTGAAGGTTTCTAGATGAATGTATGTAAGAATAAAGAAACTAAGGCTCACCTCTCGGGTCCTTTGCATCCCGGGCCTTCTCGCCGTCTCGGCAGGGCCTCTGGTGCCACCATGGTTCTGCTGCACGTGAAGCAGGGAGACAAGAGCCAGTTCCTGATGCAGGCCCCGGAGAAATTGGAGCTGGAGGAGCTCACGATGCAGGTGACCCGGGCCTACAATGCGCAGCTCAAGGTGCAGCGCATCTGCTCAGAAATGGAAGAACTGGCAGAACATGGCATATTTCTCCCTCCTCATATGCAAGGACTGACTGATAACCAGACTGAAGAATTGAAATTAAAGGACGAATGGGGTGAAAAGTGTGTGCCCAGTGGAGGTTCACCATTTAAAAAGGATGATGTTGGATAAAGGGATGGGCAAGCTCCAAATGAAAAAATGAAGCAAGTTTTAAAGAAGACTATAGAAGAAGCCAAAGCAATAATATCTAAGAAACAAGTGGAAGCCAATGTCTGTGTTACCCTGGAGATGGTGAAAGATGCCCTGGACCAGCTTCGAGGGGTGGTGATGATGTTTATCCCGTGGGCTTACTGGTCATACAATCCCATTTGGATGGAATTTGAAAATAAAGAAGACTTGTCGGAACTCAGGCAGAACTCAATATCATTGAAGAATCCCAGGCACAACTGTGGTGGGCAGCCAAGGAATTAAGAACAAAGAAGCTTTTGGACTATGTGGGCAAAAATGAAAAAACCAAAATTATTGTCAAGATTCAGCAAAGGGGACAAGGAGCTCCAGCACAAGAACCTATTATTAGCAGTGAGGAAGAGAAACAGCTGATGCTATATTATCACAGAAGACCGGAGGAACTCAAGAAATTGGAAGAAAATGATGATGACTCCTGTTTAAATTCTCCATGGGCAGATAACACTGCTTTGAAAAGACATTTCCATGGAGTAAAAGACAAAGTGGAGACCAAGTTGAAGTTCACCAGTTGATGAAGCTTTCACAAATATTAGCTTACCTCTCTTTAGGCAAAATAATAATAATAGCAAACTAAAACGGATACATGCAACCCTCTGTGAAACGTGTTGAAATTTTTAGTTTTCCTTTTAATTTGAATTAAAGGTTGTAGAACTTAATAAATATATCCAAAAAAAAAGAAGAAGAAAGAAACTAAATTAGAAATGTTAATACAAAAGGGAAAATGCAATTTTTACTGGCTTCTCTGATTGTTGGTATGTGACTCAAGACTGGGCAGTGACTGTCAGGGAGCACAGCTGGTTGGGAGGCGCAGCTCCAGTGGAAGAGGTTGGGGTGACGCTGGGTGCTTCATCGAGGCCTGCATTGTTAGAGAAACCCATAGACCTGAGCATCACAGCCTAGTGCAGACCTAGGAAGGATCAAAAGGAGGAATAACAAGTTATGCTATGGAAACATACCACAGACTGCCTGTATAAACAAAAGTATGAATAATGATTTCTAAGTACAGTTCATAAAATAGGTGCAGAAACAAAGTAGTCTCGTCGTCTGCTAGAAGTCTTATTGAGCTAAAAGCAGAGCATCTAAATATACTCTTGCCATGGATTACTGGGAATTCCAGCTCCCAGAAAAAATGGGGAACAGCAGTAGAGATTGCCATGCTGGACTAGATCCTGAGAGGGAAGGAAGAACTGGTCAGAGCAAGGGCATCTACGGCTCCTACACATAGGAGAGACTGTTACATATAGCATAGCCCATGGGCATTGGGAAAGGATATTTCAGAAAGTGCCAAGGAAAGAATGGTCTTGTGATACCATGAGAGTCTCTGAAAGGGAAGAGGCTTGAGGCGAATGCTGGAATGCCCACCACGGGCGTCCTGCTCAGTTATGGTGAGAGGAGA
Source organism: Hipposideros armiger (assembly GCF_001890085.2). Lineage (NCBI taxonomy): Eukaryota > Metazoa > Chordata > Mammalia > Chiroptera > Hipposideridae > Hipposideros > Hipposideros armiger. The sequence continues at coordinate 2,480,170 of NW_017731563.1, forward strand.
ATGAGGAAGTCTGGCTTGTGTCAGTGGAACAGCTACAGACTAGGAGCAGTATGACATTATGGCTAGGTTGTGCTGCTTCTGGTCCGAAGCCATTGAACAAATGCATTTACATTATCTTCCTGTCTTAAAGGGTTAAAGTCTGTCTTGACTCATTTTATCCTAAGTAGGGGAGGAACCTCCTGATATTTTCTTAGAGCCTCTGACAGTGAACTCACTGAAATTACGGAACATGCATAGGGGCCAGTGAAAGCAAACATTTTGGTTTTCTAAAGTACAGAGGCTCTAGAAGAGTAAGCTTGATGTTACTTTCTGGAAAACTCATAGAATAGAGTCCCTAAAAGATGGCATGTGTATGCTTTAGGAAGAAATCAGCAATTTTAGAAACACATCAAATTAACTGGACTCTCTTTTTTGTGGGGTTACTAGGCTTAGCTCAAGAGAATACTTAAGATAGTGTTGATTTCAATAATGTATTTAAGGACATCTATCATGATTTCTTTGTGGAAAATATTGAGAAATAAGTTTGTAATTTATTGGCCAACTCTGATCAAAGAATGTGGATTAAGAGATTGATGTCAGTCTGACGAGAGGTCTCCAGTTCAATGCCATTGGGTTCAGGCTTAGTCAACATGTCAGTCATTGAAACTGCAAAAAGGAAACTTACCGAATTTGTTGAAGATACAAAGTTGAGGTAGATGACTAATGCCATGAATAGAAAACAATATTTACAAGATTCATACTGGATGCTTACGTAACATAGCAGGAAACCAACATTCTTGATGTGCTTCTGAAGAACTTCCAAATAAAATACTCATAAATATACCAACACGTTTAAAATTGGCAATCACATTATAAATTATGGAGCAGTGAAGAACATACATCAAAGAATAAGTGGAATTCTGACCAGGGGGAATGGCTGGGTTGAGAGGCATATTCCTGGCTGCATTCCACATGTCTACCTGCTGACAGCCCCCAAAGAACTGGATTGTTAAGTAAGATGTAATTCAGATGGAAAGGATTTATAAAGACATGTTAAGATATGCAGTATCTCAGCAATAAACCATTCATGTCCTCCTCCTGAGACAATGAATCAGTGAATACTAATGTTCCAGGTGACTAAAATGCATTGAAATCAAGGACTCCAGGGTAGTATAAAATGGACCAATGCTGAACTTGAAACCAATTAAATAGAGCTAGGGCATAATAATTAAGAGCATAGGCCCTGGCAGCAGACAGACCAGCACATGAATCCCAGCTCTACCTCTTACTAATTGCAGGACTGTGAAGGAGTTATTTAACCTTTCTGAACCTTCACTGGAAAAGAGGGATTTCTGTAAGGATTAAGTGGAAAATGTAGGGAAAGTGCTTGATGTGGTTCCCAGTACTTTGCAAGTACTCAATAAATTATAGCTCTTATTGGTCCTATTAATATTTTTATTAAAAATAACTATATTAACTGTGGTTACAAAATAGAAATTAAAATTTATTTTTAAAAATACTATTTTGATAATTATATGGTACGAAACTGCATATGTAATACAATATTAAATTAATGACAAGGAAATAGTGGATGCTGGAAGAAAGTAGGTATTACATGTATTTAAAATAAATTAAATATACTTGTCTTAATGAGAGGAGCCATGAGTTTTGTTTTGGACTTCTTGAATTATAGAACATATATAATATACAAAGGTTAAAAAATCAGGTTTTCTACTTTCAAAAATACCAAGAGGCTAAAATAAACTATAGTCTATGAAACAAAAATATGAGGAAATAAACATACACAAAATATCCAGATGCATAAAACAAAATGACAAAAGTAAGGTCAAGCATATCAACTATGGTAAAATATGTAAATAGATTAAATGCTCTTGTTATTAAAAGTCTAATACTCTCAAATGTAGCTTAAAAAATAAACCCAACCATATTCTGTACAAGAGACACACAAAAACCAAAGTATTACAGAAAGACTGAAAATAAAATTAATAATATAGAAAACAGTGTAAGAGTAGATCTGATAAATATATCAAGGAGTTAGTTCTATGAAATAAAAAAATCAGGTGGCCTCTGGAAATTTTAGAAATAAAAAAGAAAAAAGAAAACTAATAAGGAAACATAATAACATATACATACAAGAAGATTTTAAGCTTAAAAGAATGAATGAAACACAGATGATTAAAGCTAAAATTTTATTTAGTGAAAGTAGCATTGTCTTGACAAAAATGTCACACACACACAAAATTTACAACAATTTTACATATGTACACAGATGAAAGAAAAATTGAATCCAGTGGATTTATAATTAAGATAAATCCAATGAATTCAAGGACTATTTGATATTGGGACATTTATTACTCTAATATATCAAATAAGTAAGTCAACTAAAAAATAACGTAACATGTAATAAAATCCAATATCCATTTTAAGTAAAACTCTTAGTATTCACTAGAAATGGAATGATACTTAATGTGATAAAGAATAACCAACAGGGGCCGGCCGAGTGGCATGATGGTTAAGAACTGGCTTGGGATGTCAGAGGGCCCCGGTTCGGATCCCACATATGAGGGCCAATGACACTGCCCTCCACAGCTAAGATGCTGAACTACAGCTCAACCTGGAACTGGGCTGCCATGAATCGCCAGCAAAGGCGTAGGCTGCAGCTCCTGTGGCAGTGGGTTACCATGGGCTACCGTATGTAGCCAGCAGCCAGCAGTGAGCGGCCAGCAGCCGCAGTGAGCAGCCATCCAGAAGCCGGCGACTGATCTGCCTCGCCCGGGAAAAGCGCAATGATGGTGTCAACTTGGGCCAGTGAAGCAACGTCCTCCACAACTAGACTGAA
>NW_017731563.1:2484118-2501558 GCF_001890085.2 Hipposideros armiger
CTATGGGCAGTCTATCTGAAGTGTACCTGGCGTATAAGACGACCCCCCACTTGGAGGCATATTTTTCAGGGCCAAAAAATCGTCTTATATGCCGGCAAATACGGTACTAGAACCTTTGCTAATTTGCATTGTAAAAGGCCTAGAGGGTGCAACAAAGCAGGAAGTGGAAAGGAAGAGATCAAATTGTCAATATTTGCAAACTGCATGATTATAGTCCTAGAAAATCTAACTCAAAATGGTTAGTATTAATAAAGGCACCAAAAAAGGTGGCTGGATATGACCTAAGTATTTTAAAAATCAATAGCTTTTCTGTGTATCAAAAATTCAATACATGAGACTATATGACAAAATCAGATTTAACTGAAAGACATAGAAGAACAGTTTGAATAAATGGAAACAATCATATTTCTATAGGAAACACTGAACATTATGAAGATACCAAATTAATTCATAACTTGAATTCCTATCAACAGCCCAGGGTGTGGTTTTTTTTTGGGGGGGGGGGAAGGAAGAAGGAGGGTAGTTGACAAAAATAATTCTAGATTTTATCTAGAAGAATAAACAGGCAGAATTTACCAAGAAAAACATGTAAAGAAAGGAAAGTAACGAAAGGGTCCTTTCCTATGTAAGGAAATATAATACTGGAGTCAAGTAGAATAGTACCAGTAATGGAATCCATACAGCACAGCTAGCAAACAAACTCGAGGAATGATATTTGCTGGTGTATAGAATAAAATTTTTGAGAAGAAATGTGTCCAAAATAACCTTGTGTGCAACAGTACCATTTTCAAAGTAGAAGGCCAGATCCCTAAAATAATGGGTCAGTTTAAAGGCAGAAGAAAATTTGCATCATCCATCCTGTTGTAGCTTATACTGTATACCAGAAAACAAAATCTGTTGTCCCTTACAAAATCTGTTTAAAATTACCTCCAGTTCACGAATGGGGAAAAGAACTTTGAAATGTTTCTTAAAAAAATGAAATCAGGGTGTGTCTTATTTAGGTGCCCCTATGGCTCTTGATAACCTACTCATATATGATAAAGGAGGCAGTTAAGTCCAGTGGGAGATGGGTGAGGAACAGGGGCTGGATTATAAATATAAAGTATATTTGGAAAAAAACATAACTTTATATATCAACCTTATACACTTAGCCAAAACAAATTACGGAGGGCTTAAAGAGATAAATGAAAAATAATAGACCATAAAAATTATGGGGAAATGAATATTTAACTGCTCTCAGAATTAGGACTTTTTAAACATCAGTGTTATGGAAGAAAACACAAAGGGAAAGATGAAAAGGTTAACTCATAAAAATATTAAACTTTTACACACAGAGAAATTATAGGAAACTTTAGAAGGCAAGCACAAGCTGAGAAAATATCTATTTTTTTAAAATGAAAGGCCCAGGGTCAATATTTTTGTTGGATAAGGCGGTCTAAGAAATCAATAAGGGAAATACTCACACCCCCATTAGAAAATTGGGCAAAGGACATGAACGGATTTATTCACAGAAGGTAAACTGCACGTTGGTCTATACACATACTTTTTAAATAAGCCTCACTAGTAAAAGAGAAATGCAAATTAGAATAAGATGCCATTTTTTACTTCTTAAATTGATGAAGATTTATTTGAAAAACATAATCCATTAGCAAAAAGTGTGGTGAAATGGGCTGTCATATACTGTGGCAGAACTAGAACAATTTATAACCTTTCTGAAAATAATTTAGTGATATGTCTCAAGGTCTTTGAAATGTTCATCCCATTTTACCAATAACTTTTCTTCTAGGAATCTAGGCTAAGAAAATAATTAGGTAAGGATTTATATTTATGTACAATGATGTTCATTGCAGCATTATGTATAACTACAAAAAAATTGGAAATAACATATCACAGGGGAATGTTTAAATAAATTGTTATAATTCATGTGATGAGCTAATAAAAATTATGTGTTTAAAGCTTAAAAGTGAAAATGCTCACTTTACATTAATACTACAATATAAAACATATGGACAGTATAATAAAGTTTAAAAGGAAAGTAAATATGCATAATATCACATTTTCTGTACAGCATAAAAATCACTCGTCTGTGAATAAAAGCTCTGGACCAAAACTAATGAGATAAGTTTATTATTAGAAGTGTAAATTCTGTGCTCAAGCTCAAAAAATAGAAATGGAAGAGCGCTGACTTAACTATCGCATTTATTAAGAAACCTAGGGCTTTAGTTGTCCACAGGCTGGGTAATGTGACTGTAAGCAAAGGATGGCCTTGATGGCGGTCAGGGTGTCCAGGTGGGGGAGGGAGCAGTCCCTTGTGCTCTGTACAGGTCAGAGCACAACTTGGGCACCACTTGCCAGGTTTCTAGGGGTCAGGGAGGGTCCTCATCTCATCTTGCTCACATCAGTGAGGGAGGCCAGGGGAGCAACCTGGAAACTGTTACATAAGGACCTGTGGTGGGATCTAGGGACATCTCACCTGGATAGGAGAATATTCAGGGGCATTTTAACAGCCTATTTCAATTACATGAAGGGATATGACAAGGAAGGAAAATTAGGCTAATTCTGAGTGGCTTCAGGAATCAGGGCTAGTTCTTTGTAGGAGTTAAAAGGAGGCAGACTTTAGAACATGTGAGATTTGAGTTCTAACAGTTAGATGTGTTAACAAATGGGTGTTCATCTTGAAAAGTGGTGCGCTCACCAACAAACAACAGAGGCTGAACGACCCTCGTGGAGTAGTGATAAGGAGAGGCCCCCTGGGGTAGAAACTGGCATAGAAGGCACAGAAAGACCCTTCTGGCTGTAAGAGTCGGCAGTTCCATCAGGGGCTGACTGGAGGTCTAAGTGGGCAGAAAAAACACTGAAGGTCAGACAGATTCTCAGGCCTGTGCTTCTCAACCTTTGCTGCACAACAGAATCGCCTGATGAGCTTGTGAGAAAGCAGATCAGCAGGGCCCCACTCCAGTTACTGACTCAGCAGGTCTGGGTGGGGCCTGATGATCTGTGTTTCAAACAAGCTCCCAGGTGATGCTGCTGCTGCTGGTGAGAACTACTGCTTTAGGTGAATAGCAACCAATATGGAGGTTTTACTGTACCTGTAGCTTAATGATATAGAAAGCCCAGCAATAATATATGGCATATGGGAGACAAGTGCTAAGTAATAACTGACTTTCTTATCTACAAACTTTGGACTATATTGTTGAAATTTGCAAAATTACAAAATTAAATCACACGCTGTTCAGAGGTCCAAATGGGCCCACATTTCTACCCTGATGATAGGCCAGCCCTATCAGCAGGGCAAATAAATTGATGTTGATCAGTAAAAGTCTCTAGGGGAAGCAGGCACCGCGATTTTCTTCTGTCCAGTTGCAGCGGCTCTTACATGGTGCGGAAGTTCAATGTCAGTTAGACATTCATGAAGGAAATATAGTGTTGGTCTTGAGCTTCAGGATGGCCCACAGTTAGCTTCAGGGGGTTTTGTTGTGTAGGTTGGTTGCGGTGGTTGTTGATTGTTTTAGAAGGAAGCCTTCCTCAGTGAAACACCTTGCTATGGTTACAGCAGATACAGTCTGTGTAACATAGAAAAGCACAGACAGGCCCCAAAGCTGTGATGATGTCCTCGGTGTCTGAGTAACTCTACTGAAGAGGCCCAACTCAGTTGGGCATAGTCTCAATTCAAAGTGAGCCTCATTTATTTGGATTTTTGGCTAATTGGTTTAGGAAGGAACTGCCTTCCCCCCACCCTCTCCCCACCTTCTGCTGCTCTCTTCCCAAGCTTATGATGTGGAGTGTGAGCAGACTGTGTGCTTAACACACTCTGGAGTCAGTTGCCATGGCGCTGGGGAGGAATCTGGTTCCTATAGCAACATGAGGTTGACTCCTTGCACCTCATACCACAGGCAGATCTGGGGCAGCACTTATTTGATCTCAAGTTCATCTGGAAGAGATGGGCATATGCCATACTGAAAAATGTTCCATTTTCCTACCATCTACCCAGGACTTCCTGCCTGCCCTCTACTCCCCCATATCATCAAAATTAATAATAATAATTATTATTATTATTTCACACGCCTTTTCTTTAACCTACAAAAATGAAGTATTACTTTAATTCCTTCATCAGATTAAGGTGTAGTTTGGAGGACCAGTTCTTATTGCCCCCCCTTTCCAAAGCCAGTCCCTATACCCCTCCTTTTCCTCCCATCAGCCGGCCATCCCTCCAGGCCTGTCTGAGGCCCAGGGGCCCGCGGCATGGCTCGTGTCAGTGGTGTCCACTCTGAGCAGGCCTCAGAGGGCTGCTTCCTGCATGAAGCGTCATTCCACAGGCTGCTTAGCAACGTTAACAAATTGATGGGGGAGCAGCCCCAGGAGAGGCCCTCCTGGCTTATCTCCAAAGAAATGACGTGCAGTCAGCCATCGTGTGTTTTAAGCGGGGAGCTGGCCTGAGTTCTGGGCACATTCATGACCTGGACTGTAGAAGGCAAGGTGTGCATTAAACCAGGTTGTCCCTCCCAGCAAAGAACCCCTCTGGCTTTGAAAGACCTTCAGTGAAGGGGGGCCCAGGATTTCTCCCAACCATTCATTTAAGTGCCTTAGTTTTCCTGTGGAAAACATTCCCATGTTTTTCTGCTTCAGTTACTTACATATCACCATTCATTCATGCGACCAATGTTCGTTGAGTATCTGCATGCCAAGCTCTGTTCTAGGCCCTGGAGGTACAGCTTTGAACAGCACAAATAGGCTTCCTCTCTCCTGGCACCTCTAGCCTAATGGGGAGACAGACCATAACCACAGAAAGGGAAGTATCAGGAATGTGAATTTCGCTATATGGATATAAAATAGTGTGACAGGGTAGGGAGTAAGGGGCGGGGGTGCTGCAAGCTGAGGCCTTCTGAGGTGACCCTGAGACCTGACTGCACAAAAAAGCCTGCCTGCCACAGGAGAGGCTGCAGGAAGAGCATCCAGGCAGAGACTGAGGCGTGTTGGGGAGCATTCTAAACTGCGGGGAGAGCAGGAAAGAGCAGGCTGGGGTGGAACCAGGGGCCACATGGGTAGGGCCCACTGGCCATGGGAAGAGATTGGATTTTAAGTGATAGATATTAGAACCACTGAGAGCATTTTAGCAGAGAAGGAACACAGATTCATATTTTGAAATCACTTCAGCTGCCTCTTAACCCTTGAAGCTCATTTCCTTTGCATTCCCATTGGTGGTGATGAAGAAAAGCCATGTGCTGCCCTTCATGTGCTTGAAGATGATTTGCGAGTCACACTCATCCTTGTTGCCAGGCTCAATAAATTCAGTCCCATCATTCTTACCTGTGCATGCTAGATGGTGTTATGACAGCCTTCAAGGGACATCCAAATTCCTTTTGCATAGAACTGTGGAGCCAACAGGGCCTTTGAAGATTAGCAGGCACAATGCTTATTTTACAAATGAGGAGCCTCAGTCACCAGCGGGGGAAAGTGACTGTGGCCAACATCAGCCCCAGGTAGGGGCTGAGCCGCTGGTTGCAGCACCCTTACCATGTGTACCTACATGCCAGCTCTCATTCTTGTTTTCTCCTCTTTTTCTGGTTGGTCTCTACCTTCCTCCAGGTCCTGCTGCTTTTCCCTAGTGTGCTAGAATTTTCTGGTGTTGGAACGCTGATTGCAATCTGTGGGAAATTTGGCCATCATTTTGGCTATGCTGAGGTTTTTATGGTGGTAGCAATCATTGTTTTTATGCTTTTCTGCTTTCATGTTATTTGTGGCTCCCATTGGAACCCTCCCAAGTTCTCGATGCCTTCCCAAGCCCTGCTTATTTCCCTGTGACTGGGAACTGGGCATTGCTGTCCATTCACTGACAGCAGGACGATGTGCCCAGGAGGCTGCTGCAGCGTGGCCTTCAGCACACAACGCTCAGCCTCACAACAGTACACCTCAGCCCTCACCTTCTGGGGTCTGGGCTGTAGGGTGTGGATGCAGCGAGGCCTGGTTTTCCCACCCTGGGCCTTGGCAGAGCAGTCAGGGACCCTCCAGCTCACACCCATGGGAGGCTCCCACCTCCACGGTTTCTCCTTTCCCCTCCTCTGTCCACTGCAGAGCGGCCTCCTTAGCCATTTATTTAGCAGCCAGAGAATACTAATAGTAGGTAATAACCACAGCTGCAAGAATGACACATTAGCATTAGGTGACAAATAAACCATGTCCCATCAACGTTAGCCCTGCTGCATCCAACCAGCACAGTCGGGAAAGCCAACAGCAAGGTCGAAACTCATCCCTTCAGTCCCCAAGTCACGCATCTGGTAGAAGCTGGACTCGTGGAGCCCTGGGTGGCCCCGCACTGGGACCCAAGGAGGAGAGCCTCAGACTCTGCAGTGTTCAAGATCTAGGCAGTCAGCATGAAGGGCTTTCAATGACAATATATGCTTTCATCTTTAGCAAAACATCTGAAGATAAGATCATTATTTCATTTTTCAGATGAGGAAACTGAAACTGAGAGAGGATAGGTGATTCATCCAAGGTCACTTGGCTAAGGAAAACCTGGGCCCAAGGTTCTCACATCTGCCCTTCTCTCTGGACCGCCTGCATACCAAGCAGCCACCCAAGGAATAGTGCAGCTGAGATGCTGCAGAGGAGGAGACAGTGTCCCCCTGTGAGCCACCTCAGCAGGCTGGGTTGGACAGAGATCCACTGGGCCTGGGTAGGGCTCTGCTTGGGGAGCTCCTGATGAAAATGGTGCCCCCTGTCATGGCTCAGCGGGGTAGGCATGGCTCAGGGCTGGCTGCTTCGGTGGGACCTTAAGCAAGGCGTGTGCCATAAGCAGACTGAGTCTTAGCTTTGTTACTACAAAGGGCAAGAACCAGACTAGGAGTCCTTAAGGTCACATGCACTGATATCATTCTTCAATTTACAAAGCTCTTCATTGATGACCAGATGTTTCCTTTGTGAGGTATTTTCAACTCCCCATTTATAGTCAATAATTGTCATATGTGGGTTTTTCAGACCCTCCATGTCTCTCCTCTCCATACATCACACCATAAGGATGCTTTTTATTATTAATACTATTTTTACTCAATTGAGTCCTTGCCCTGGTATTTTTTAATATTAAGCTGGGACAGTGACTCCATGGCAGTGGTGACCTCCTGGTGCTGCCCAAGCCCATTGGTGACTCCCAGGCTAACGGCACTTCAAAGTGGGAGATGTCACCCAGGCCACATGGATTGAGAGAGCTGTCTTCTCTTGCAGGGATACAACCAGTCAGGATCCTCTCACAGGGGAGGATTGTGAAAGAGTAAACCAACCTAGAAGCTGTCAGAGAAGAGCCAAGCCACCAAGCAAGCAAGATGGGAAGTGGGCCGGCAGGGCCGGGTGCAGCTCAGCTACCTGGGCCTGGCATGGACAGGTGTTTGAGAAATGCTGGTAGGATTGCCACAGCCGCTGCAGTAGGAGGAGAGGCTAAACTCCAGGCCAGAGTGAGCCTTACGTCTCAGCATGGGGAAGTGGCATCTTTGTTGCCATAGAAAACATGCTGGCATCCAGAGTGCACTGATTAAAGGTCCGGGTTGGAGCTCTCTCTCTGGACCTGCTGTGCGACTTTGGACAAATCATTGAACTCTGAGCCTTGGATTTTGAGGGCAAGCACACCTTCTTCTCAGACTTGATGCAAGTCCTTACAAAATGCACCTGAGCTTGGGAAGAGAGGAGGAAAGAGAGCAGGGGTACAGCCTTACCCAGGTCTGTCTCCCCACGTGGCACAGCACCAGCACTTAGCAGGTCCTCAACCAAAAACAGTGGATAGATAGATGAATAGATGGGGGGAACGTATGGGCAGACAAATGAACAAGGACTATCCTGGAAGCTGCAGAAGATAAATTCACTTACTTTGAAAGGGTTGCCCTGCCTTTCTGTAAAGGTCCATGGCGATTCCCTGCTGTCTATCTCTGCCCAAGCTGTCCTCTCTCTCCCTTTGGGAAGTGTGTGGAGGCACCAGGCTTTACCTGAGGCTCTGCTGCTCTGGGCTAAGTGAGCCTTCATAGGTCGCTAGAGGAGTGTGTCCCAGGCACCCCTTTCTGCACAGCACACCCAGCCCCGGCTGCTGAGCAGAGAGGTGGTGGAAGGCAGTAGCCCCCTGAGAGCGAGAGTGAGAGCGGTTGAACGGGCGGGCGGGCAGCAACGGAGCCAGCACAGAGCATGCTCTGCTCCCTGCTGTCTGGCGAGAGATGGATGACAGTAATCACTGAGAGGGTAATCTGGCCTTTTCTGCAGGGCCACCTGCTGCTGCTGCTGTCACGTTCTAGGCTCTGCTGCCATCCTTGTGGTGGAGGAGGCTGCATCTTGGCAGCCCTGGGGTAATAATTAGGGGTGCGGCAGCTCCCCAGCTGGTGTGATATTCGAGGAGGGGCCTGGGGATGAAGGGACCACTGGGACCCAGCCAACAAAAGGAGAAATTAAATGGGCTGTCCGGGGAACCCAGTTAGCATTTAAACTCCAGCATGAGCTGTGAGTTTCACCCAAGAGCAGGGCTTTGGTGAGGGTTCAGAGCCGCTCCCCCCCCCCCATTTCCTCTCCTATTTGTGAGTAAAATGTATTCTGGTGAGATTGGAGGACTCTCAGCGGAGCCACTGAGATATGATGCTGTCGTGCCCAAGGCTCAAGGAGCCAGGCCACGGGCTTTCAATGCATCCCATGTGGTGAGAGGACAAACACTGTGACAGAAAACAAATGAGCCTGGTGCAAACAGCACTGCGGTGGCCAACCCACTCACCGCCTCCCGATGGTGGCACAGCCCGCAAGGGACTTAACATCCAGTAAGGCCTTGCCGAATACCCCCTGCCCACGCTCTACAGACCATCAACATGTGTGGTAGACCCCAAATTCAGAGGAAAATTGGGGTTTCATTTCATTACTGTCAGTGTTGTTCAAGCTGCCATTTTGGTTGTGGGGAAAAAGCAAGGAAACTCTGACAAAAGACAACCACAGACCCTGTGCATTGAGCATGGTCTGTGTTCTTTATCTCATGCAACCCGCACTGCACACTTGAAAGACAGGGTCTACTATACCCATTGTACAGCTGAGTAAAGGGAGGTTCACAAACATTTCATGACTGGCTCCAGTGCACAGGGTTACTGTGGAGGAGACAGGATGCAAACCCGAGTGGGCCTGACTCCCAGACCTCTCCTGTTAATCTGGGCTGTCCTGCACACAGGTCAGCGTCTCCCTCCATCGGACTGCAAAATTTCACCGACTCGCCTATGTAGGAAAATCCAGTGAAAGAAGTTTGTCCTGAGACCTGCAGATGAGCTTCTGAGTTTAAGAGCTGAGTAAAGTGGACTTGCCAAGGAATCTGGTGTCTGGAGATGAGCAGAGGATGGGCGGGGGTGAGGGGTGGGGGAGAGTATAGTCCTCAGCAGAGCTGAGCTGTAACTTCTGTTCAGCTGGGAGCTTGAGGAAATCACTTGCCCTTTTTTGGACTTTAGTTTCTTCTAGTAATGATGATGACAAAATAAATAAATAAATAAATAAATAAATAAATAAATAAATAAATAAATAAATAAATAAATAAGAATTAATGATCATAAGTAGGTTAATAACTACTTGGGAACGAATGAAGCAATAGGTCTTGGAACTGGATTCTAGAGGTAGAAATGGCCTCAGAAATGCAAAGTGAGAAGATAGAAAAGCAGCTTGTGAGAGGGGCCTGGGCGTCCCCAGGGAGCCGAGGCCCCCTATGTGGAGTGGTTTGGATGCATCATGCCCAGGTGGGTGGGCAGATTCAGTGACCTCTGTGGCCTCTCCAACCTGCAGGCTTTGAAAATGATTTCTGTCAGAACCCCCCAGGGCTAGACAGTGCCTCCCCCAAAAGCACCCATCTTCATGACCCACAGTCCCTCTAGTCATCAAACTTAGACACTTCTGCGCCAACCAGTATGTCCAGGGCCACGCCGAGGTAGGTGGTGAGAGTGCCTGCCCTGGACAGGGAGGGGGCACATCGTTTGCGGAGAATGTGAAAACACTAATAAAACTGACAGAAATCAGTCTGCTTTTTATTGCCATCCCGTCCTGGCGATCTAAACGTCAGTGATAAGAACACTCCTCCCCACGAGGGCAGGGTGCATCCCCCACGCCACCAGCCCCTGTGCTCCAGGCCAGATTTCCCTGTCAGCTGTTTGCTTGGTTGTTCCTGGATTTTGTTTGTTTGGTTGGTTTCCTTTTTTGCCAAATGTCCCCGCAGTCAGTTTCATTTTTCTCCCTGGCCAATCCCATGTTTATTACACAAATTGAGTTTTTTGTGATTGTTTTTAGGCAACTAGCTTGAAAATAGTGGGAAAGCCCAGGACTGGAGGGAACAAGGAAGGAAAATACTATTTTCCTCTTTTTGTTATTTATTTATAAATGTCACAAATATATTTCTATTCATTTTGGGTTTTTAGAAAGTGCTTTTAACTGAAGCCTAAATCCAGGGCCTCTTGTGGCAATGTCCCTTTAAGCAGAACTGAAGGAGGGACGGCACAGCGGGGACATGTAGTGCTGCAGAGGTACTCGTACTGTACAATTTTCCGGTGCTGACTGATAAATTATTGTGCATCTTCTGTGGGCTCTGACATGCAATACAATTTGTCCATGTAACAGTGATGATAGGCTGTCCTGGGCTAATAATCACGGACCCTTTATTTAGCTCCTTCAGCCTTTTAGAGAAATCTTAAGTAACCGTTCCCATCTGTTTATCTGTTTTTCTTATCCACATTTTAGCATAAGTGGAAAAAGCTTTTAACCTTGAGAATTTTACTCACATGGGGGCTGGGGATGAGGAAGAAGATGTGTGGTTAAGAGTATAAAGGAAGTGGGAGGATCTTGACACTCGGCTAGGATGGCTTTTTCTTGGCCTGCCTCATGGGGCGTGACATTGTCTGGGTCCTACAGATTGTCCAGTCCCCTCTTAATTTTACCAGTAAGGAAAGCAAACCCTGAGGTAAGTAATTTACCCAACGTCCCGTGGCAGATCCCTGATAGATCCATCTAGAAGTGAGGCTGAGCTCCGCTGCCCTGTCAGACAGCCCTCCACCATGCCGCCATGCTTTCCTTGGGCTTTGGGCTCCTGGTGCCCCACTCCCGAGTGTCAAGCCAGTTTAAGCACGTGTTCAACACTCTACCCAAATGGTTGAGCCCTTGCACACTTGCCTGTGTCAGAGATTGTGTCCTAGTGAAGACGGGTGTCATTTCTGTTTCTGTGTAAATTCCTCTGTGTAGCACCTGTGTAGTCTAACCCTACCTGGTACAAAATAGGTGTGGGAACTTGCATGTTACTTTTGGGACTTGGTTTTGTAAGTCTTAGCACGTGAAGCCACCTGTTTATTTAAAGGCACGATGCTTGCAATTTGGGTAACCGAAAAGCAGTACCTGGACAAGGGTCTTGTGATTTAAATACAGTTCCAAAAGATGGGTCCAACAATGAGAGGGCATGCAAGCGTTTAGTCCATGCATCTTGATGGGATCAACAATGGCGAACATCCATTCGTTCTCTATCTGGTTGCACTTAGCTGATTTTTCACCCCTCTGGGAGTTTTTCACTACCCTCTTCTAATAAACTGGGCCCCTAAATAGGTCGGTTAGATTGCAGATGTTTCCCCTTCCCCCTTTTGTCCCTAGGGAATAAATACACAAGCCACTTGGGACACTTCCAACTCGTCCTCTTGTTTCAGTGAGGTGGGTGGGGCATCTGTGTCTACAGGCCCTGATCATCCTAGCTCTGAGCTGAATGCCTTGGATAGGCCTTGGGGAGCTCCCACCCTGAGAAGCTCTCACAACAGCAGCCTTTCCTGCCAGACTTTTCAGCCCCAAGGAAGAACGCTGCCCCTTTTCTGTACAAGAAAAGCCATCGCTGCAGAGGGATTTGCCCAAGTGGGTATCACAAAGGTTTGTTCTGGGCTGAAAGCTGGCATGAAAGGGCTCTGCCAGTGAACAACGTTAGAATTAAATGCATAATAATACTAATTAAATTGCCCAGGCCTGTGTTCTCTGCATTTATTATCTGTATAGAGCTAAAGCCTTAAATAACAGGTCTGGCCTCTTAGGGAACCTCGCTCAGGGTGGACGGAGGCAATGTCCTCATTACAGCAAGGAAGATGGATGATGTTCTGCGACTGTGGCACATCTCCCAAGGACAACCTAGCGAGATGCGCCTCCTTCAAAGCCAGGCCCATGTCCTGGGACGTGTGCTTCTTCCTGGCTGAGTGTAGGGAGGGGAGGGGACCGAGGCGTGTGGGAGGGGAGCAGTGGCTTCCAGTGACTCGGCCACCTGCCGTCCTGGGTCTGTGTGAAGCCAGCATGGCTGCCCTCAGCTGGCGGCCTGCACTTGTGGGAAGGTACCTGGCTTCTTTGGCCCCAGCTTTGTTCTCTCTGAATGGGGGAATATGGAGGTTAGGTAAAAAATTGTTACCCTGGACAGGCTTCAAAGAGTCCTTGAAGTTCCTGAAACTATATGCAGACTGAGCTTATGCTTCTGGGCAGCTTTCAGGTATTAGAAATCTATTGCTTGCATCTGATTCTCAGAGGTCCCTGCACTAAAGGCTAAGGGCCACCGAAGGAGCTGCTCCCCAAGGGTCCATCTTATTCTTCCAGCTGATGAGTTTGGAGCTGCCAGACCTAATGTATCAGGGCTGTGGAGACGGGTGATGGACACTTGGGTCAAACACCCCATAAACTAACTGCTTTAAAGCAGCTGACCAAGTGGCCTCCCAGTAATGCTCCCTAAATGGGGTAGCACTGGTGTCCCCACCTCATCTCCAGCAGCTCTGGAAAGCTGGCTTCCCTCCCCCAGGTTACCCTGAATGCAAGCCCCCAGGACACTGTATCAGTTCTGGGGTAACCCGAAGGCCATCCTTTCTGCTCAGAAGCTGAGTGGTTTCCTGTAATATAGAACTGCCACCCTACCTCCCTCACCACCTCTAGAGTCCTTGTCCCATGGCTTTCTCTCATAGGCTGATCTGCAGAGCAATCGACAACATGTCTCATTTGGAATTTTACTAATAAATTAGTAATGATGAGTTTGACTATTGGGAATGCATGAGAAAATCTTCCAGAGCATTTGAGGTATCCTGGGAGAAAATAGAAAGAACTTCATTTGAGAATTGGAGCATCTGGGAAGATTCTGGGAGACTGATTCCCAGGGACTGTCCGAGACTCAGAAGCCCTCCTCCATTAAGTTCTGCCTCCAGCCAAGTGCACACAGGTTCCATCTCTTTTGTTTTCCCAAACACGCCCCCTGCTCCAATCACAAGTTCTTAACTTAAGACCCCTACTAACCAAGGGGTCTGTAGATAGAATTCCAGAGGGTCCATGAACTTGGATGGGAAATAATCAGATCTTTATTTTCACAGGCTTCTTACTGAAATGTATCATGTATTTCTTTGTGAATATAGGCAACAAACCACAATAGCATGAGCAGTTTCTGTGACTTTATCCACCACTAAAAACCATGCTATTTTCCTATCACATTGGGATGGTCACAGATACCACAAAAGGATCGTTTTCCCTCACTACTGCTTTGAAATTCTGGTGGTCTGCTAGATTTTGTTATTTAATACATGAACAAAGAAGCACATATATTTTTCTATGCAAACTTTTAACTATTTTTGATAACTGTATTTCCACATAATTGGTTTTCTTTGCAATCCTTTATTTCCTTTTAAAAATGTTATTCTGAGAAGAGGTGCACAGGCTCACCAGAGCTGCCAAAGGCATCGAGAGCACAGAAAGGTCACAAACCTCTGCTCTAAATGGACAGCTCACTTTTCAGTCCTGTGCTTCTCATGTCTGGTTCATGTTATAGGCGGAACCCTGAGCTTATGTGAGTGTCAGGTGGGAGAGACAGAGTCTGGGGAGGGGACAGTGAGTTGAAACCAACCACATACAAGGAAAGGTTCCAAATGTGGCAAACCCCAGGATGATTCTGTCCTGGACACTCTTTTCCCTCCTCATTAAACAAGGAAATAACCCATGAACATTGAAAAGGAATTTTCCTCAGTGTGGACTGACTTAGACCAGAGCCATCAAGCCTCTGGAAGTCACTTTATTTATAATATTTAGTCCCCTTGCAGCTATTCCTTAGAGCCCCACAGGAGGGAGGGAGCCTTCCGTATTAACCACCTGGATCCGAGCTGGAGGTCCCTGAGCTCTGGGCCAGGCAGGGCTTGCCCGAGAGGGCAGTGTATCTAATGGTTAGATCATGAACTCTGGGGGCGGCGAGAACCAGCTTCCAATCTGGGATGCAAGTCCCAGCACAATCACTGACTAACTCTGTAACTCGGGCAAGTTGTTTAATCTCTTTGTGCCTTAGCTTTCTCACCCATAGAATGGGTGCTGTATCATTGAGGTGTACCTGGCTTGTCATAAGCACTGAACAAGTGTAACTGTTACACTGTTACATGCAGACATCCCCTGTGTCATTTCAAAGGCTTGGGACCAGAAGGGTGGAGGGCAGGTAATGGAGACTGAAGCAGGGAGTCTTGTGGCAACATTTAATCCAGGAGCCTGGAACTTTCCTTTTACCTGCTGTTACTGTCATTTGCATCATCACAGTTCCTGGGTGACAAGAAACCAGCAATGTGGCTACAGCTCTTTGGGTGACAGGAATGTGCCTTTTCTCCTTGGTTTCTAAGTGATGGTATCTTCATGTCCAGTTGAGGGAGGGGTCAGCTGTGACTCTGGAATAAGCCCATGTGGTTATAAATAGAAGGCATAAATTCCCAGACAGAGAGGAGGGGCAGCCGATGAGACAGCAGAATAAGTTGGAAGTTGTCACTGCCTTGCCTCTAATGACAATGTGAACAGCAGTGACCAT
The DNA here is from genome assembly GCF_001890085.2 of Hipposideros armiger. Taxonomy (NCBI): domain Eukaryota; kingdom Metazoa; phylum Chordata; class Mammalia; order Chiroptera; family Hipposideridae; genus Hipposideros; species Hipposideros armiger. The sequence goes on from NW_017731563.1 coordinate 2,498,931, forward strand.
CATCATAAGAAAGGATTTTGTATCAGAGCCAGGGCAGGGAAAGAGCCTTTTCCCATGCTTTCCTGGGGACAGCGAGGCACTGAAACCACATCAGAACAGAAGGAACCAAAAATACAGCTGAATACCCTCTGTCCCAGTGGCCTTCACAGAGAAACCAGGTCCAGACAGCCCACTGCAGAATGGGCCCAGAGGGCAGAGGAAGAGAGGGAGCCAGGTCCCAAATGTCTCTATTGGCTTTAACTTCCTCCTTTAATCACTTCAGAAGAGCTGTTAATGAGCCGGAAATCTAATTGATTAGCACTTCACCTCCTGGCTTCTCTTTTCTGCCACAGGTGCTAATGAGTGGGAACATCCCAGAACTTAGGTGCAAGGTCCTAAGAGGTCATGTGATTGCCACCCTGACCTGGAGGACCCCAGCTGAACCCTAGAAAACTGATAAGGATCTCTACTTTATAGAACCCTATAGGCAAGCTCATTTTCTTGCCTCTCTTGATCACACACCACAAAAGTTAGCAGCAGCCCCACCAGGAACACCCTTCTCCCCCACCCCACCCAGGTCCTCTTGCCGTCAGCCCATCTGCTTTTTCTGTTGGTGGGGAATCGCTGGCCACTGTCCTCCTGTATGAGTTCTTCACGTTCACAGATGGCCGTTAAGTCTTTTTCTCCAGGCTGTACACTTGTGCATCTTCCACCCTGACTGGGCAACTTGTCCCTTCTGACCTTAATCACCTCAGTATGTTGTGTTGAACTCTCTCCCAGTGCTCCTTCTGCTTTCGTCATGGACCCCAGAACTGGACACAGAATCTATTCAAGGCTTCAGCAACACTGAGTATTATTCCAGGAGGTCTCCCAGCACCCTGCTGGCCATTCCTTGTTTTCTAACAAGAAGCAGGATGGTTATCTTGTCCAGGACACAGCTCTTTCTCAACCTGTCTCCTTCTCTCCTGTTGTGTGCATGCTGTCTCCATTTTTCTTTTTCTGGTAGCGAGTCCTGCCCTTTTTCTCATCTGAGCAGCAAGAGTGACAGGGAAGGGAACCTAATGAAGAGTAAGCAGGATGGCCAATCTGAACCTGAGTTACCAGGTGAAGACTTGATTGTCACCTTGGCTTCTTCTGGTGCCAGTAAGGGGCTCTGTGAAGACAGGTACACTCTGGGGCAGAAGCGCTTCTGAGGCCTACAGAGAAACCCCTCTGCAGTCTGAACAAAGCTCACTCCTCACCTTAGCAAACGCTTTTACTTCTTGGTCCTCTGGAACTTACTGGCAAAGCATTTATGCAAAGGACATGTCTGTGTCCTTTTTGGCTTTAACAGTCCCTGCTTGATGCCATCTGGAAAGGGGTCAGGGAATGATCAGCTTCTGGTCTGGGAGCCAACCAAGTGGGGAAAGAGAATGAGTTGGAGGAAGAGACAATCCAATGCTCGTTCCTCGGGGCTGGAAATCACTTCTGAGGGCTGAGGGCTTGCAAAGACGCCATCTGGATTCCCAGAGCAAATGAGTCTTTATACCCATAACAGGTTGTAATTTGAGTCAGATAGGAAGTTAAGAAAGAAATTGTAAGCACATGCCAATGTGACAGCGTCATAGTCTGCAGGCTGGAAAAGACTTGAGAGGGATCTGCTCGAACTCCCTCATCTTAGATGTGGGAAGCCTACCTTGCCAGGCTCGCATGGCTGGTTACTGCAGAAGGGATGGGAACCAGGACTGTAGAGAGTTTTCTGTCCTGCTCCCGCCTCCATCTCTCTGTGAATTAACCTGATCATGATTTCAGATACAAAAAAAATGAGAGACTATCAGAGAATAACTTCCTCCACTTTCCCAGTAGCCACCAACAAATAAATTTGTTCCTATACCCACCTTTACTTCCCCCCACACCTCCCCAGGCAGCTGGGACCTACAGCTGTGCACCCTGGCCTCCTCACACCACCCCTCCCCGCCTGCCCTCCCTCTGTAACTTTAGTTAAATCCCTGCCATCTTTTACCTGGAAAATTGCAATGACCTCTTTTTTTTTCCTTTTGCAACCATCTCTTGACCAGCCTCCCTAACTCCCTCCAGTCTTAATCCAGCTGCCACTATGTAGCTAGAGTTACCTTTCTAAAACGCAATCCTAATAAAATCGCTTTGCTGTTTAAAAGTCTTACAACCCTTCAATGGCCCCAGTTTCCCCTTAAAATAACTATCAAACTCCTCAGCATGCCTCATGAACCAGTGGTTCCCACCGCTGGATGCACATTAGAGTCGCCTGGATATGGTGCCTGGGCCCCACCCCTCATGGTCCCACATAATCGGCCCAGGGTGCAGCCAGTGCTGTGCTGCAGCTAGCTTGGGAGAGCCAGGCAGTAACTTTTCCAGAATTTTGCAAGTGGATTGTTCAACACAGCTGTTATTAAAAATTAAATTATATCAACTTACCATTAAATAAATTATATGAAAACAAAGGTTACAAATATTCAGAATTCATCACGTCCAAATGATTTTACTACATCTTCCTATTAACATTGCCCTGGAGGTTATTTACATCAATAGTGCCTGGAGGGCCAGCCAAGTGGCGCGTTGATTAACAGTTGGCTTGGGACGCCAACTCTGAGCAGCAGGGCCCCGGTTCAGATTCCACATGAAGGCCAGTGA
>NW_017731563.1:2510908-2522821 GCF_001890085.2 Hipposideros armiger
AGGAAGGGCAGCTCAGCTGAGTGACAGGTCCCTTCAGCAGAGTCACTCTAGGGCAATTATTCAGAGTCCCCAGGAGCTTTCAGGATCTAGAAGCAAGTCAGGAACTGGCAGCATGGGACCAAGAGTGGCTTTCAATGGGTGCTAATAGCAGGTACCAAGGGAAACATATAAGCTTTGAATGGGCCACACCTGCATTCAAATACTGATCACTATTGGCTGTGTGGTCCTGGGCAAGTCCTGAGCCTATGGCCCTGTAAATGTTTTTCTAAAACAGCTATGGTTGCAGAGGAATTAATGTGTACAAAGTGTCTGGCACAAAGTAGGAGCTCAGTAAACTAAATAAGGCTAATGGTAGAGACGGTGTGTGTAGTAAACACACCCAGTTCCAGGTGAGTGGCATTAGTGTCTACAGAGGGTTTCTTGCTGGGTTCTCAAGCCAGGAGCCTTCGAGAAACCTTATGTACTCCACCCCACCCCCGACCCCCAGAACTTCTATTTGGGGGGAGGTAAGGACAGTGGAGAGAAAGAATAGTTAGGTGTTTGAGCAGCTAGCTGTCATAGATGGCATGATTTGTTCCCCAAATGAACTGCAACAGGTGCTCTTGCAACAGGGGACAGGAGGGGCTCTGTAGTGTAATCACCCCAAGGGCTGGTCCAAGGGGCCTCCTGCCCCAGTCTCTAAGCCTGCAATTCCTGAATCTCCACCATCAGCCCAAGGATAGGCTGAGGGTTGGGATCAACTCAGGCCAGGCTGGAGGGGCAGTTAGGAGGAGGAGGAGGGGGCCATTTGGCCTCCTCCAAAGGGTGGGGGAGGACTTCTCACTTTTGTGCTCCAAAAATTAATGTACTCTTTTAAAGTCACATTTATATCTTCTGAGTTCCACTGCCCTCAGGCAAACCCCAGTAGTGGAGCCTATTGGCTGCCCTGAGGGCCCATCCACGACACTGACATCTCGAGTCACCTGAACAAGAAAACTATACCAAGCTTGACTTTGTGAAGTTTGTATTAGAAAAGCAACACGTATTTTCTCCTCTGTACATATAAAGTTATCATGCGAAATAAGCTTTCCAAGCTATACACTTCATGCTTGGATAGGTGTCCCTGAAAGAATGTGCCCCACCCCTTTGAGCATCTGAGATACAAGGCTGCACACAGTGTCTGGAGGAGGGGCGTGGCTGGGGCTCTGGAGTGAGTGTGGGTACTAGCCAGTGTTTAGTTAAGGGGAGCACAGCCTTTCCTTTCTGCCCCGCACTGTCTTCTGTCCAGAGCTGAGCAGAAACGGCCACAGCTGACCTGTCACTGTCTGTATGAGTGATATTGCCGCTTTTGCCAGCCTCCTCCGACCATCAAATGCTCACAAATATTTTGGCAGATTGTCTGACTGCTATTGATGTTTTCTGAACAGATAGTCTTGGCCTCTATAAAGGGAAGGACAGTGAGTTGGATGGTGCTAAATGGGGGCAGAGCTCTAGTCTGTGAGTCAGGAGACCTGCCACTTAGGAGCCAGATGGCTTCTGGGAGCCACCTCTCCTCATCTGCAAGTTGGGAAGCTTGGGTCCTTGATACATGGGTCCTCCCACCTTCCACCAAGTTGTCATCATTAATGGAGATTCTGTCTAGGGAAACACTAAAATGTGCTGTTCCAGAATCCCAGATCTGAAGAGAGTTGCCTATGCTGCTCAAAGCTGCGGAAAGAAATGGGGGTGCGCCGGGTCCAGAGAAGAGAGAGGGAGAGAAGGCTCTAAAGCTGCACGAGACATCCTGGCAGCAGCCAGGACGCTGTGCCATGTTCTCAAATGGAGACTTAAGACCAGAAAAGATTCTTAAAAAGCAGTGGTGGCGAAGCCAGGAGAACAATCCTGAGGGCAGGCAGGGGAAGAGACTCCCTGAGGGAGTCCAGGCAGCTCTGGTCGCCGGTAACTCAGTGGTTGTGTGGCCAAGTTGTTGGGTCATATTTCTAAAACATGAATTTGATCATGCAGCATCCCTTTAAGAAGCCTTCCATGACTCCCAGGGCCCAAGGCACTGGTCTCTGCTCCTGAGCACAGCACNCGACAGGTAGGCTGCAGTGGGGCTGGCTGGCAGCTGGCATGAGCTGCCATGAGCCACCATGAGTGGCCATCCAATGGCCGGCGAGCGACTGCCTCAGCCGGGAAGAGCGCAATGATAATACCAACATGGGCCAGTAAAACGACACCCTCCACAACTAGACTGAAGAACAAAAGGACAGCGACTTGTCTGTTCCCCTTCCCCAATTCCTCAATGCTGTTCCTTTCCCCCAATTCCCCAATAAAATCTTAAAAAAAAAAAGTGTCTGGAATCGTGGGCTGTGAACTTCTCATCCCACTCCGCATTCAAGGGTGTCTCGTTAGTAGCTCGAAGCCAGCCATGGTGGGAGAACTTACAGCAGGAAGATTGTGAATGCCCCTCCCCAGCCCAGTTAAATGTTTATCTCACTGGGTGGGGCTTGGGTACCAACATAATTTTTTAAAGGCTCCCCCAGTTGATTCTAATGAGCAGAGCTGAGAACCCCCAGCCAGGATCTGGGTCTCTTGGAAGACCCCTCCCCTCCCCCAGCTTCCTTCAGTCCAGCCTCACAGGACTGTCTGCAGAGGCCTAAGTATGTCATGTTATTTCTCGTTTCTGTGTTTTCACTCCTCAACACACTCTCATGTGTAGAATGCCCATTGTTTCCTTGTCTGCCTGGCAAGCACCTCTAGATATTTAGAACTTGGCTCAATATCTTGTTCTGTAGGAGGCCCTTCCCAGGGCCTTCCTCTCCCCCTCCCCAGGGCCACCACTCTGCCTTTGTGACCTGTACATGTGCCCATCATGGCTTGTAAAGAATTCTGTGGCACTTTCCCATTGTTTCCCTGTCCTCCTCCACCGTTAGACAGTGAGCACCCTAAGAGCAGGGGCCAGGGTCCGCTCATACACTCCCAGTCTGAGGCAGCACGGGTGCTCAGCACACATTGAGTGGACAGATGGATGAATGAAAGTAGGTACCTGACCCCACCACTGCACCTGACCCAGCTTTTATAGTTCCTGAAGAGCTCATTGCTCCAAACCTGGAAGTGGATTATGTTCTGCTGCTGTTGCACACACAATGAGGATGGTTCTCCCATTTCTTTTCATTCTAAGACTTTTGTTCCATGGAGTTTAGTCACGTTTGCAATTCTCTCCAGTCATTATCCAGTCAATAATACCCACATCATTCTAGGCCTTGGGATGGGGTGGTGTGCGAGGCAGTGGGGACTGCCTCCCAGAACTTTCAGTGGTGGGTGACTTAGCTGAGGAAAGAGGCACTTACCATTAAGTGTGATAAGTGTTGTGGAATGGGAAGCACCTGACTCCAGTCCACATCCTGGCCTACGGGGTTTCACAAAGGCTTCCCAGGGTAGGTGGAGTCTCGGCCAGACACCTGAGGAAAGGGACAGTGGAAAGATCTTCGATGAAGCTGGCATATCCCGTGTGAAGTCTCCAGGGCCAGAGAGAGCCCAGCAGGTTTAAGGAACTGAAAGAAGTTGGCTCATAACATATGAGGGGGTGACAGCTGAGGCTGGAAAATCAGTCAGGGACCAGGACATGAGGGGTCTTGAAAATCATTTTCAGGAGTATGTACTCTGTCCTTGAAATGGTGGAGCACCACTGGAAGCATAAAGCAGGGAGCCCCACTATCAGATCTGTATTTAAGAGAACTCACTCACAGTAGTGGTCCAAGAGAGACAGAACAGGACAGGAGACCATGCCTTTAGCTGAGATGAGGCTGTTGGGGTGGACTTATGGGAATGGAGCTAAGAAGCAGAATCACAGAACATGATGATCGGAGTTGGTGGTAAAGATGAGAGAGGTATGAAGGATCTGGTTGGAGAGGTAGGGACAGCTGAACAGGTCATGGGTTCGTCTTTGGGTTGTGGAGTTGGCAGTGTCTATGACATATTCAAGTGCAGTTACAGAGTTTTTTGGATCTGGAACTTAGAGGAGAGGTGTAGGAGAGAAATTTAGACTGAGGATCATCAATCTACAGATGGCAAGTGAGGCCACAGGAGCAAAGGCCATTTGCCATCCAGGAAGAATGGAGAGAGAGGTTTAAAGGAAACCAGGTGAGTGTGGGGTCATGGGAGCCAGGAAAGACATGTTTGCAGGAGTGAGTGGTAACAGTCTCACATTCTTCCTGATGCAAGAGGTCAAGTAAGATGAGGGATGAGGCATGACCATCGGATTCAGAACATGTTAGTCACTGGTAAGCCTGGCAAGACTGTTAGAATGATGAGCAGAGGCCAGGAGACACTGAACTGAGTAGGTAGGAGGTGAGATAATAGAGACAAGTCTTAGGACACTGGGCTGGGAAAGGGAGGTGTGAGAGAGTGGAACATTTTGTGGGATCAAGGAAGGCTTTTCGGTTTTGTAGTTTGTTTTTAAGTAGGAGAAGCAAGCTGACTAAATTTAGAAAGAAAAGAAAGGTAGTGAGCTCGTCCTCTAAACAAAGAAGAGTGACCTTTTATGTGATCAATGCCATATGTCATTCTGCAACCCCTGTGTCTAATCTGCTAGACATTTAGAATTGTCACGGACGTTTCCTTGCTTAGCCTCATTTCATTGATAAGTGCTTCTACAGATTCTCCATTGCCTCTAATTGTCCACACTTTGGGCCTTCATTTTTCTTTTCCTTTTTTAAATACGACTTTTAAATACAGAGTTTTAAAAACGCCTCCTGTCACCAGCCTTTCGGGGGCATCATTAATTCCACGTGTTTATGCTCTGTTTTCGCTCCTGCTCAGCTCCAGCCCACCCGTTCTCATCTCTTTAACCTCTCTGGCACTGACTCACTCCATTCCTTCCCTCTTTCTTTTCTGAGCAAGTTCCAGCTGGTTAGAATGTGCTCATGCAGTTCCTGCCTCCCTTGTTTCTTATTTATCAGCGTTTATAGAACTCTGCTTAGGGTGCCTCCTACTCCCAGGCTGAGGGAATTAAAGGGGCTGAATTTTCATTACAGCTTCTCTCAGGACTACTTCTAGGATTCACAGAAACCTAGAACCTTACTACTGGAGTAGAGGTTGACAGCTCATCTAACCCATTCCCTTACCTCTAGGCAGTTCAGTTTCTAAACACTTTATACATCGATCTTCTTCATTAATATTTCTTTGTAAAAGATCACAGTCCAGGCCTTATGATTGGGGTGACCATATAATTTAGCACTCAAACAGGGATACTTACATGAATGAAAGGGGGCCCTCACCAAATAGGATACCCAAGGCAAACTGTGACAGTCCTGGGCTAGCCAGGACATGCAGTCATCGTACATATGATGAGTGTGATGGACACAACCTGAGAAAGTCTTTTTTGGCTAATGTTTAACATTAGGAGAGAGTCACTGAGCATTTACTATAGAACAGGCACTCCGCTAGATACTGGAAGCAAAAATGAATAAGATACAATACTTGCCTTTAAAAATGTTGGGGAAGAGAGACACAGATATATTTGGCCATAATTCAGTTGGATAAGTTTTGCATTCAGTTTTGATAAGGAATAACTTTATGAACAAAGTGTTGGGTGAACACAGCAAAAGAAATGACTGGGTTGGAAGGGCTCAAGAACCCGAGGAGATGGCATGAGAATGAGGCTTTGAAGAATGGTCAGGATTTCTCTGGGAGCAGGGTTGTAGAGAGAGGGGGAAATGTGAAGATATGAAGAGAGTATATGACAGAGGACAGTATGTTTAAAAGAGAAAGGCAGGAAATAAAGATTGGGGCAATAGATTGGGGCCCTGCTCGGGAGCTTTAATCTTTGCGAGGCATCATTGATTCCATGCACTTGTGATCTCTTGCTGAGTGCAGGGCTGTGGCATGCTACACTTAGTAGACACATCTGGTGACAGCGTGGAGAAGGCCACAGCAGGAAGTGGCTGGAGGTGGAGAGACCAGATTGAAGACTCTCCACACAGCAGCGGGAATGGCAGGGCCCTGAACTAAGGCAGGGTCGGGAGGAAAAAGAGGAGGAGAATTTGCCAGTGGAAATGAGAGGAGTCGGTGCCTGACATGGAAGGTGAGGAATGCTAAAGTGCCAAGATGTGAGAAGTCTACCTTGAGGACTAGGAAGATGAGGCTCCCATTCACTGAGACATGGGGTAACCAAGTGGCTGGCCTGGCATCACTGCAGACAGTTGGGGGGTGTGTTTAGGGATTCACAGTACATCCACCTGGGGCCGCGGTGACAAATTCATGCTGGAAATATTGGTTCCTCAGTGGATTGACTGAAGACATGGTGGGAGATGAGATTAGGCAGGGAACGAGTGTGGAATTGAGAGGGCTGAGAACTCAGGGTTGGTCTTTGGGAAATGCTTAACCCTGAAGAGAGGGAACCATGAAAGGCTCTTCAGAAGGAATAGTTAGCAAGTGGGAGAGAACCGAGAGGAGGGCTGGCAAGGAAGCCAGGAGAGATGGACATCCAGTGACACGAGTGGTGACCAAGGAGAGGCTACTGGGTCTCAGAACTGGGTGGTCGGTCACCTGGGGATCTTAAAAAGAGCAGTTTTAATAAAGTGACTGGGCAGGAGCCATGGCCAGAGTGGGGTGGGATGGGAGAGGAGGACAAGGCCAAGGTTAGCCTGCTCCTTTAGCATTTGGAGTTGGGGCAAAGGAGAATGTTTGAAGTTGGAGGGTGAGCTAGGGTTTAATGAAAATCAATGGAGTCTTAAGGAAATCCCTTTTTACAGAAAATTCTTAAAGAATACCCACTCTGGACTCTTCAGTGTAATGAAGACTTAACTCTGCCCTCCAGACCTGTGCTATCCAATATATTAGCCACTAGCCAGATGTGGCCACTTAAATGGAAATTAGTTCAAATTAAATAACACAAAAAATGCAGTCCCTCAATTTCACTAACCACATATCATATCAAATGCTCAATCAGCACATGGTCCATGGCTGCCACGCTGGACAGCACAGACAGACGCGGCTCTCATCACACAAGTCCTGTTGGACCCATTGCTCTAGACTTCCCACGTGTGACTCTCTTCTCAATCCTGCTTTTCAGAATGTTGTATGCTGTCAGTGTGATCTGGCTTCCAAACCTAATTCTAAAGTGAAGAAATCCAGATGATATTTTTATCAGATACACTGAAGAATTATTATAATTTTAGTCAACGTTATCCCCAGACATGAACCTATAATAAATTGTTCCATGATGTTAAACAAAAGAGAGGGAGAGAGAGAAATGTAAATAAGTGGATTATTCCTAATGAACCATCTATTTACAGTCATCTCATAGTTACCATCAAACTATTTCCATCTGATAATTAGCCTTTGTACATCCACAGTAACTTAATTTTTCTAATTCTTTTTGTAGTTATGTGCTCATTAGAAAAATTTGGCAACATAGCCTCTTCCTTCCAGGAAGCGACAAGGCCTCGCTGGCTTTCCACCTGTCTCGGCCCCTTCGAGCAGACCTTCAGCTATGGGGATTAAAAGCATCTGATTTGTGGGCCCCTTAGATATATCCATTGGGGGTAGAGGACTTATGAGAAACCATTGTGTCTGGGCTCAGGCCCAGCACATACTTCTCATTTCTCCCTAAGCCGCTTTCTGCTTTATCCTTCAGAGAGAGAGTTCATCTTTGGGTGATTCTATGTCTCCCAGATGCTTGTGTTGAAAAGGTCTTCGCATCGTTGGTGCGCTGATGCCCAGGTGGGAGACTGAAGGCTGTCCCTGCGGACTTGCCCAGTGGCCTTTACCTGGGGGAGGAGAGAACATTGGCTGCACATCCTCAGGGTGGGTCCCACCACATGTGGATGTGTTCATGGGCATATTCAGCAGAAATGTAGCTACTAGAGAGCTTTCTTCTGTGTCCCTCTGGCCTTCAGGGGTTTGCTTAAACTCCCAGGGCAATCCTTATCTCCAGTGCTGCGTCACAGATAGACCACTGACTCCTGCAAGCCCCCTAATATTAGTCCTCACAGCAGCACAGCCTCCCACTTCAAACCCCAGACAGACACGTGCCCCTCCACCAGACCTCACCCTGGTAGCTGCTCCTGGATTTAACATCCCACAGAGGTGCACTGCCTTGCTTCATAGTCTGAAGCTAAGGCTGCGACTTCCTCTTCCCCAGAAATCTGGGCTCACTAGGAGAGGCAAGGCCCCCAGACCAGTGAGTCACAGCGGAGCCTGCCTGGCACAGTAGAGCATGAAACCTGGGCTGAAGAGGCCTCTTTAAGTATTACTAGCCGAGCAGCAGAGGGCAAGCAGTGTGTGAGTGACCTCCAGCTATAGACCCTGACAATGGGCTCCTCCCTGGGTAGCCTGGGCCCCCAACACCAGCTACCCCTGGGAAGGCCATGGCAGCCAGTGGTAGTGCTAGAATACAGGCTCCCACATGCAGGAATCCTCATTCTGGCTGTATCATCCCCTCACTTTGTGACCGTGGACAAGTGATGAGTGGAAAGAGCTTTGGAGCCTGACAGCCCAAATCTCACCTCCACTCCTTCCTGGCTATGTGGTTTGGGGCAAACCACTGAACTTCCCTGAACCTATATTTCTAGTTTGTAAAAGATGATAGAAATAATTACTTTGCAGGGTTGTTGTGGAGATTAAATGATGTATGTCAGATGCCTAAAATCAATGTTCAGTAGATGTTAGTTTCCCTTGTTCTCTCAGGTTTATATCCTTGTTGAGTCCTGGTTTTCTTATTGGTAAAATTATAAGATCTAAAATTCTGTCGTCCCAACAACCCATCAGGGTACTGTCTACATCTCTGAATTAGACTGAAAAGGGAGCCTGGGAAAGAAGCTGTACTATTTGCTCAAGGTCCCAGTGTAAGCCGAGGATGGGCCGTGCTGGAGACCAGTCCTGTACGACCAGTGCTGTCCTCTCCCTGCTCCTGATGTGACTTTTCTCTGGTATGAACCCAGAAGCTGTGCCCTAACTCCCAGGGTCAACCTGGACACCGCCATACAGGCTTCCAAACCTTAAGCCTTGGAAAAAAAATAAGTGTGACTAATAAAATAAAAAATTTCCCCATTCCTTGAGGCTTGATGTTCATGGGAAGAGGTAAATAAACCTGAAGTCTTCCCCACCAAGTACACCTTTAACTATTAAACCTTTTCCTTAACTATAATATAAGCAGATCCCCTGCTGCTTGGGGAAAATGGTCATCTCCTCTCCTTGATGGAGATGACATCATCCCACTTACTGTCTATGTAAATGTGAAGTGTTTTCCATACTGTAAAACCATGAGTAGGGTTCTGGAAGGCCTCTCCCTTGGGCCCATCCAAGTGAGTCATCAGAGAGGGAATGGAGAAATGGTGGTGCTGAGCAGGAAGGGCTTCAGGAGGGGAATGGGAGCCCACACCCAGAGAGAATGCAGCAGGTCCTACCGTCCGAGTCTGTCTCAGGTTAGAAGCCTGAGGGCTCTGTCTTCCCACTTATTAGTAGGCTAGACAGACTGTAAACTCCATCTGCAAAACCAGTCTATCTGCAAAGCCTTTAATTCAGACCCAAATTCTGCACTGTCAACTAGTCTAATTCCATATGTGTGAAGTTTGTATTTGTTTTATTTTTTCTTAGTTTTTGAGTGAAATTTTCATATGGAAATTCCCAGTCTTATTTTAGCTGAATAAAGGGAAAGAGCTTTTTTTTCTCTCTCTTAAGAAAGATAGAGGGAATCAGTGAGCCCCTAGTGGCAACACCTGGTAGTTACGGGAAAGCAAGCCCAGCGTCCCCAGAGTTCCTGGAAGAGCCGTTCTGGAGACAGCCGATTTTCCAGGCTGGAGCTGTTTCTTTCTTCCTGTCCAGATTTCCCATATAGACCTTACAAGGCAGGACCTCTCTGTGCGTCACTGAGCCCTATGATTTGAGAAATGATAGGCAGTGAACAGGGGTCTCTTTTGCATTTGTATCAGCCCAGATCTGAGCCACGTAAGCTGTAATTCATACCTTTTATTGAGAGCTTAGAATGTGCTAGGCACTGACACATGTTACCTTATTTAATTCATACAATCCAGGATCAGGTATTCGGGTCCCCAGTTTCAAATGGAGAAACAGGCTAACGAGATTCATTTGTCAAGATCATATAGTGAGTAGATACTGGTCTGACTCACTGGAGCCTGAGTGCCCAGCCCCATGGTCTGCTCTCCTGACATTGAACTTTAGCCGTGGATAGCCCTGGCCAGTTGAAGAGGTTCAGCTGACATGGGAAGTGCATACGAATGATATGTTTGTACAGTCTTAGCCACTGAGTTCGAAGTTGAATAAATAAATAGAGCTTCTTGGAAGTAGCATGCATTTTAGGGTGCTGAGTTGTTCGCTGAGGTTCGGCCTGTGCCAGTTCTGTGTGTTTCAGTGATGTGCACCTGCTCTCCAATCCTCTGAGATAGGGAACAACAGGAAGAGGTGAAGAGACGGGTCCCGTTGGGAAATTGGAAATATTTGCAGCTTGATTATTCCTGAGTGTTATCAATAGCAGAGCTATTGTTCCTACTTCCCTTCCAAGTCTGAGGACAAAAAGGTCTATGCAAGCAGAGGGTTCTTTTTTCCCTTTATGTGGCTGAAGGGGCAGAAAGGCAGTCCAGACAGTGCCTGGGGCAGGCCTGACAGGTCTGTGGCCTGGGAAATGTGCTGAGCTTTGATTCAGCTGAGTGGTAGCTTGCTGCCCAGGCCTGTGGTCCTCCAAGACACTAGCTGAGGATCCAAAAACCTAGAGCCTCTGTGAACAGGGTGAGTTGTTGTTACCAGGACTTGCCCTGTCACCACCTATTAAATTTTCTGGGGACCCAACAGCCCCCGGTCTGTGGCCACACAGCAGCCTCCTCCTGGCCCAGAGCTCTGGCATGAAGCTAGGCCTCTCTGACTATTTAATGTTTCGTTAGTGGTTTTCCAAAGGCACGGGTCCAGCTTGGCTAGGCCGCATCATTCGGAAGTACGTGAACACTTAATAAAACCAAACTGTTGAAGGATCCCAAACCCAGGAATCTGGTCACTTGGAAGTCCAGGCTGGAGGCCCAGGAAGGGCTGCTGCATTGTCTCAGCCCTTCTTCCTCTGGATACTTCTGTGCCATACATCTGTCTCTCTCGAGTTATTCAGCCTGTTAGTAACTCTTAGCTATTTGGGATTCACTAAGCCTCTTTTCACATCTGATGAAAACTTTGGACTCTTTCCCCAGAAAAAAATGTACCCATGCACATGAAATGCAACATTTTGCTTAGCATTTCAAGATGTTCACAAGTCACCCTCGAAAGATAGGTCCCCATTGATAAACCCCTGTGGTAAACCATAGTCGCTTCCAGGATTAGACACAGGGGACTGTGGCGTGTTTCCTCACCAAGAAGGAGAGTAAATAGGCTTTTTGTCTTTGAAATGCCAGAAGTCCTTGAGTAGCATAATGAAGACTAAACCACTAGAATCACCTCAGATTTCACAGGAGGAAGGGCAGCTCAGCTGAGTGACAGGTCCCTTCAGCAGAGTCACTCTAGGGCAATTATTCAGAGTCCCCAGGAGCTTTCAGGATCTAGAAGCAAGTCAGGAACTGGCAGCATGGGACCAAGAGTGGCTTTCAATGGGTGCTAATAGCAGGTACCAAGGGAAACATATAAGCTTTGAATGGGCCACACCTGCATTCAAATACTGATCACTATTGGCTGTGTGGTCCTGGGCAAGTCCTGAGCCTATGGCCCTGTAAATGTTTTTCTAAAACAGCTATGGCTGCAGAGGAATTAATGTGTACAAAGTGTCTGGCACAAAGTAGGAGCTCAGTAAACTAAATAAGGCTAATGGTAGAGACGGTGTGTGTAGTAAACACACCCAGTTCCAGGTGAGTGGCATTAGTGTCTACAGAGGGTTTCTTGCTGGGTTCTCAAGCCAGGAGCCTTCGAGAAACCTTATGTACTCCACCCCACCCCCGACCCCCAGAACTTCTATTT
>NW_017731563.1:2524971-2538901 GCF_001890085.2 Hipposideros armiger
CTGGACGCTGCCCTCAGGGGCCTGGCTTGTCGAGTGGGCCTAGCACCTCCCCATCTTGGAGCTGAGCAGGATGTAAGGTGCAGGGATGCAATAAGTAAAGGACCTGCAGAGCTGGACGGAGCCTTAGGGCCACTGTCTTGGGCCAAAGGGGAGAGAAGACGCCTCTAACCACTCTGTCCCTGTCTCCTGCTATCCTGTCATTCTCGCCTGTCACCATTGCTGGCTCTCCTCTAGCCTGAGAAACAATTAACTGAAATAAATTTCTAATCCCTGGCTCTCCCATCATTCCTCTGCTGATATCCTAGGAAGAGGGAGAGGACAGCTGGTTGGTACCAGCCCCCCAGGGGACCTCCATCATCCCCTAGCAACTTGCACACAGAATGCCAGGCACAGACTGTTTCTGCTTCAGCACAGCTTCTCTCCCAGGAAGTTTAAAGAGTGAGGGCTGAACCTGTAAAGTGGGGAGAACACAAAGCAGATCTGAGCAGACAGGTGGCAATGGGAAGGTTTGGTTTTGTTTTACAGGGAGCCAAAGAGAAGAGTGATTTGGCTCCAGGATCTGTCAAAGAACAGAACATGAAAATAAGGGAAATGGCTGGAGTGAAAATGTCTTGGGGAAACAGGAAAACGGAGGTGTGTTTAGCCAGTTTTGTCTCAGTAAGCAGGATTGTTATTAGTAATGTTGACTACATTTTCCAAGCACCCAGAGGGAGGTGAGTTGTGTCACAGCTAAAGCTGATTAGATTAGGGATTCATCATGGAGTTGGCATCAGGCCCTGAAGACATGCCTGGAGCCGGGTGGCAGGCAGCAGGGCCTGCAGCCCTGCAAGGTGGGGGGCACCTCCGGCCTGGGAGGGCAAGCACCTTGAAGACAGAAGCCCCAGTGCTTTTCCAAAGGGGGCTAGGCCTGCACTG
Source organism: Hipposideros armiger (assembly GCF_001890085.2). Taxonomy (NCBI): domain Eukaryota; kingdom Metazoa; phylum Chordata; class Mammalia; order Chiroptera; family Hipposideridae; genus Hipposideros; species Hipposideros armiger. The sequence goes on from NW_017731563.1 coordinate 2,525,887, forward strand.
TGGTTCAGAGGCTGCTGTGGGGAAGCGAGAGCCCCTCAGCCTGCAGCCCAAGAAGGGTCCACAGCGTAGATCCAACAGTCTAACTGTTTGACCTTGAACAGGTCACTTTACCTTTATGACCTGCAAGGATGTTTTTACTAAGGTAGAAATGGGGTCTCCAAGGGATTGTTGAGAAGACAAGGGAAGTGAGTGTGGACTGCTTTGTGGACTGGCCCAAGCAGGAGGCCTCACAGTCCTGAACGAAAACCAGGGCCGTGTGCAGGGCTGTTCCCAAAGGCCTCTCACCCTAGCCCCCAGCGTGCCTTCCTGATCCAGGGCCAGAGTGGAGAGTGCCTATCATTAGGCAGTTCATTCCTTTCCGTCTTTAGAGCTTCAGGGCCTCCTCAAACCTTCCATTTAGCCCCAGAAGCAATCTGTTAGGAGCCAGCATCGGAGTTGGTAACTCAGAAGCAGAGAGACATGTCCCGGGGAGTGGGGAGGGTGCCCCAGCCTGCTCCACAGCTTCTCCTAAGGCCATACGACTATAGGTCTTCTAGGATCCACTCTGAGCTTCTCCGGCTCTTCTTGTCACTAAGGCTCAGTTACTGGGGCATCTCAATTCAGCTAGGACAGCTGGAGACATGCACTGAGGGATCAGGTAGAAAAAACGTCCCCGGGGCTCCAGGGGTCCCAGTGGTTTTCAGGCTCCTAAATACATCAGTAACGACTCTGAGATGCCATCTTGGTACCCTAAGCCACAAACCACAGAATAAAAGGTTTTTGTACAGTTTGACCCATGTTTTCTCCCCACACGGGCTTACTCTCTGTTTTATTAAAGAGCTGCTCACCATGACCTCAGATCACTAGGAAGGCAGAATAAGCTCGTTTTGCAGAATCTGGGCCCTGGCTTTCCTGTCCCTTGGCTTTGGGAGCATGTTAACGCAAGTGTCAGTCTTTAAGCACTGGGGGTTCCAGCCCCCTTGCAAGCGATTTAGGAGATTCACACAATGAGTCTTACAGCAGCAGTGGCCAATTTCTTAAAATTTCACTTCCTGTCAATGAAAGCAAAGGGGCTGGGTTCCGGAAACTACATTGCCGAGCATGGGTTAAGGGCCTGGTACTTGGCATTATCTCCTTTATTCCTCATGACAATGCTGTGAGGTGGGTTATGTTAAACCCATTTTATAGACGTGAGCATTGAGACAAGTTAAATAGTTTGCCATACAATGCATCCCTGGTAGACTGGGATTCAGACTCAGCCTCATTGAACTCTAGAAACCAGGTCATTCCTTTGAGTCCCATTGCCTTAACCCAAAGGCTAAACCAGAGTGAGGACCAGATCATTGAGAAGCAGGCTTCAGGTGGCTTATGGGGTCCATACTGTCTCTGTCACCTACAGGTTATCATCAGTGGTGAGAGCATGTGATTTGCAGTCAGAGGGACCTCGGGTTGGAAGGCTTGCTCCACCATCCATGTGCTGTTTGTTTGACCTTGGCCTCACCGAGCACTGGGGGCCTCACCTATAACATGTTAACCCACATAAGGCTGCTCTAAATATTGGACAGAAAATGCACGTAAATTGCTCAGCATGGGATCTTCTCTGCTCACCCAAGGTTAGCTTAGGGTCCCCATTCTGCACCCACAGCACTCTCTGCTCTCATGTGGGGCGTCTTCCCTCTTGTCCATCCGCCTCCCCCCACTGCCTACCAAAGAGCAGGTGCCCCATGTGGCCCGTCACTGCTGAGTCCCCAGCTGCTGACTCAGTGCCTCACACCGGGTCAGGAGTCAGTAAATACTTGATGGCTAACTGTTAGCAACAGCTGTTATTACTGTTGCTCCTTCTGCTCCCAGACCCCACTTTCTGCTGGAGCCCGGTGCCCCACCCCGCTCCCCCCTAGTGCCCAGACACCTCCCCCCTCGGAGCCTTTTCTCCCAGGTTTCCCACCTGGGAAAGTGAGGACTCTGTCCACACCTGACCGTCCTTAAGGCTCTCGCAGCAGCATTCGCACCCCATGCTCCTGGTGACGCCTGATAGTGCATACAGGCAACACGATTATCTGACTGCTGCGTGCGTGTTTTGGCTCTTCAGGCCTCTCCGGTCTGTCAGGCTTCCTTGTGGAGTCTGGGGTGGGAACATGTGCTCCCGCCTCCACCACCAGGCCTAGCACCAGGCTGAGTGTGCACCAGGCTCTCAGGAGCACGGAGTCTATTGGATGGCAAATAGGGTGCTCACAACTCAATGTTAAGGTGTGTTATGTGTGTGTGGGTAATCACTATTTGGCTTTTTTCCTGCTTGTGAAAAGCTTCATGATCAAGGTTGGAAGAGTGGCTAAACTGTTTTTTGAAAAGCCAAAAATTTGCCATTTTATTTTTTGTGCTCTATCACCATCCAACCGTGCATCCCAAAATATTTATTTGACACTTGGCTACACATGGGATAGGCATTGCATTAAATAAGATTAACAGGTCTGTTGACTAATTTCACATTTAAGACCCAAAACCAGACACACCAATGAGGATTTAAGTGGTATTTAAAGATGAGTGACGTAAAATTTATTCTGTTCATATGCATAAGACACATTTGTAATAGCAGACACATTTTCATGTCTTGAGCTCATATGATCATCATAATGAGCCTTTGAGATTGATAAGTAGGATGGGTCTCCCTTTGAACACATGGGGAAACTGAGATGTGGAGTATAAAGTTATAGAGCTAGCAGATAAGGAGCAACCAGAATTTCTGGTCCTGATTACCGGGTGGTGCATCTGTGATGGTAAACGGCAGACACTTGGAGTCAGACTGCCTGGGTGTGAACCCCACATCCCCAATTTGTTTAGCTTTATTTCCTTGACAAGTTATTTAACCTCCCTATGCCTCAAATTTCCAATCTTTAAATCAGGTATAATGGTTTACTCACAGGATCATTCTGAGGATTAAGTGAGTTACTATCCACAAAGCAAGTATTAACTTATTATGTGCCTGGCACTGAATATTTGTTCAATAAAAACACAAACCTATACAAATTGGTAGTTACAAAATAGTCACAGGGATGTAGAGTACAGCATAGAGAATATAGTCAATAATGTTGCAACAACTGTGTATAGTGCCAGGTAGGTACTAGACATTTATATAAATGTCCAACCACTATATTGGACACCTGAAACTAATATAAAATAATATTGAATGTCAACTGTAACTGAAAAAAATAAGTAATTTAACAAACCACACAAACCTAGACATGCATATGAGGCTTCTACTCTGTCCTCACCTCTGAACAGCTCCATATCAAAAAGGAAGGGAACAGTGTGTCCGCTAGTTTTCTGTTAATTAAAGATATGGAGTGAGCCTCCTGAGGATGAGACCCTCTGGTTTGAAACCCTTGGCCTCTAATGCTGCATGTCTGTGTCCCTGGACAGACAGCAGCAAAACGAGCGGAATGTGGTTCTCAGTGATAAGATGGCAGTGCCAGCTGCATGTGCTGGAACACCCTGATGGAGAAAAGCCTGATTTCCAGCCCACTTCTCTGACTTCACCAAAGCTAGGCGATTATCGAAGCGGTACCTGACCTTTCTGACTATGTGTCCCATTGGCAGGCAGTGCTCCAGGCCTTCGATATTAAGCCTCTCCTTTTGTTCCTGGCACGTTAACAATGATAATGAACTGAGGGGAGAGTGCCGTGTGCAATGCAGCTGGCTAGGAGCCTCAGCCGGAGAGCTCAGTTTGAAGGGGCAACGCCATGTGCTTCTCCGGGCCAGAGCCAGGCCCCACATGGAGCTCTGGAGAACAGGAGCCAACCAGCTGGGGGAGGAAGGCGGGAGGTTGCATTGCAGGCAGTGTGGATGTGGAAAACAGAGCTCAGTTTGCCAGGCCTCACTCTGCCCCTTACTGCTGTGTGACCTTAAGCAAAGCACTTAACCTCCCTGAATCTCAGTGGTCCTGTCTGGGAAATGGGGACATTAATACCAGCTCTGACTACTTCACATGTGAAATCAGTTTATAAATCTTAAGCACTACACTGATGTTATAAAGTGGAGATAGCAGTATGCTAGGAATGATTTTCCATCACAGACTAACTTGTGGGGTCCAGTGTCCCCAGGCGCCTCAGTGACCTGGTCTCAGGGGTCACAGGAAGCTTTTGTGGCACCACCGCCGTCAGCAGAGCATTGCTCCCTCAAGGATTTATTCTCTGGGTCATGATTAAACCATTATCACTTAACTATAATACCTTATGAATAATAAATTAATTCAATTTTTTCCCCACCCATTTGACCTCTGATAGGAGCAAGGTTGTTTTGGATTTTTTGAGAAGGGTGACAGTTGAAAGGGATAGCCAGGTCATGAAGGCTTTGGAGTTAAGAGAATTAGCATGGCCTTGTGGGGACAGGGGAGAGGTACTTGTGACAGCACAGAGACACACAGAACAGGATGTAGGACTGGACTGATAAGGGAAAACCCACAGTCTTCCCAAAATTTCCTAGAGGTCAACCTGTTTTCAATACTCTTAATTCTTTTCCAACCAATGTCTCCCGCCCCGCAAATCAAGTTGAAGCAGATCCAACTCCAGGCCTAAGATACATCTTGTGTTATTAACCTTCTGGTCTGCCCCACAGCTAATGAGATAGGCAGGTTTCCGTTTACTCATCTATGGAGGGAGAGGGTGGGACTGCAGAGTGAAGGTGTTGGAGGTGGGAGTGAGAATAAAGTTTCTGAGGACATGGAGAAGGTGAGATTTGGAGCAACTTGGTGACAGAACCGCAGGCACAAAGTTCCCGCACTGGCATCGCGTCTCAGACCACGAATGCTGCAAGGTCCGCAACAGCCATTTCAAGGCTGCTTTTCCTTTCCCTTCCTTTCTTTTTTTCTTTAATTAATTTAAATGTTGTTTTTTTTTTTTTTACTGAGCGACAGCTTTCATCACTTCTGACAGCTGCTGAGAGACAAGATAATTTATAGATGCCTTGACACTACATGATTAGGACAAGTACAGTAAATAACAGATGAGAAGATGACTCAGCAACCTGAAACCCCCTTCTACCTCCCCCAGAACCCCCACAATGCCCCCCTTCCCCTGCCCCTCCATCTTTTCAATCCACCCCATCTCACAAGCAAGTCCCAGGCAGGTGTCTGCTGCTGTCACCCAGGGACCCATGGAGCATGAGATGCCTTTCTCCACTGCAAGACAGCGAAGATGATGGCACCATGGTGTATAGGAGCTGCCATTGTCACAGGAACCACATCCATGCCCTGATGCCCCAGGGCCTTTCTCATAGCTGCCCATTTTTACCTAGGGGAAAGCTTAATTCTCAGTCTTGAAAGCTTCTTTAGAACTTATCTAGTCAGCACTTTTTTGCTGGTTACGAGGTACACTGTGGGCTCAGCTCAGCCAGGCTGGGTCTGGAACACAGGGTCCCTGGGCCGGTCACTTCCTGCTGGCCATGAGCACCTCATTTGTGGCATCCCCCAGATGCCATGAAAATATTACCATTTGCTCTGCATGCCTCACTGTAGGAAAGGTTGAGGATTATTGCTAGTCTATGCCTAAGCCTCCAGCAAGGATAGTCATTACACCATCCCAGGAAACATGGACATCTGTCCTCAGCTCTTCAAAATTGTCAGGGTCCCAAGCTCCTCAAGAATGCGCCTTGTCACCTCTTCCTCCTGTTAACCAGAAGTACTCACGGAGTTCAGCCTAAACTTCTTTCTGGGTAGAGCATGTTTCCCCTTCTTCCACCCTCCTCAGTCTAACATTCTGTGTGTTTCTTTTCTTGGGGTGAAGGAGCACCCCTACCCAAGTCATAAGGTACCCACTTAGCATTTGCACATGGGGTGGGGGTGCCCTGTGTATTTATAATTACTATGTACTAGGCGAGATTAAATCGGGGACACTCAACCATGTGTAATCCAGAACAATCCGATGTTGAATTGGAAGGTGAGATTGCGTTTCACCTCAGAGATCTGACTTACTGTGTATGCCCTCCCAATGTGGACTCTTCTCACAGGGCTGAGAGGGAAAAACCAAGCTTTCCGCCTGATGAATGAGGTACCTTGGCTTCCAGAAGATTAAGTGGACAAGCATATCTTGTTAGCTTCTGGGGGCATTGCTTGTTTACGTGGGAAGAAATGAAGCAACTGGGATTCCCATTGTTGATTACACAGTTTGTGGCCAGTTTCTTTTGTTGTTTTTTTGTGTGTGGGGTGTGTGTGTGTGTGTGTGTGTGTGTGTGTGTGTGTGTGTGTGTGTGCGCACGTGCACATGCGCGCACGCACATGGCTGTTGTTTGTAAAGAGCCAAGCATGAAAGACAGAGGGAGTCCAGAAAAATACGAGCTTCGGGATTATAAGGGGGAATCCATGTCGTACATATTCTTAGTTTCCCAAGTGCCTAGCAGAGTGCTTAGGACATGAATAGGTTTTCCCATAAAACATTGCTAAACTGCACAGGGGAAGCTATTTTGTTGGGGGAGGGCACCCCCGCCTCAGTTTCCCCCCGAACAAGCAAGGCTTGCTGGTTTGGATCCCTTGGAGGAGGACCAAGCTACTCCCTAAGGGAATTGGGGGAGGAGACATGAATATGTTCTACTGATCCAAATTACTTAAAATACTTATGGATTTGTAGGAACTTTCAAATGTAAACAAATCCAAAAGGCACTGGAGTAAAAAAGGAGAAACTTTTTTATTTAGGTAACAATTTGCAAACTGAGGAGATGAAGCACCTACAGAAACCGAAAGTCCAAAAGTGTGCTCTGCAGAGACAAATGGGAGCCTGTCTTTTAAACAGAAAGTTCCTGCCCAGGTTCCCAATTAGGTCCATCTTATGTAAATGAGGTACCCAAACTCCTGCGGTACTTAATTGTGCAGTCCTCATTGGTCAGTATAGATGCAAGTGAGGATACAATTTGTGTAGTTCTGATTGGATGGGGCAGGTCTCAGTCTATTGGTGGAAAGATGAAACCAGGATTTCCCAGCAATGGTTGACCAGATGGCTTAAACAAGCAGGGCACAGTGTGGGAAGCCATGAGTTCAGTCTGAGGCTCTTCCTGGTGTACGGAGTACATGAGAAGCCCCTTTCAGCAAATGGCCACTAGGCTCTTATTATTCATAAAATTTGGTCCCTCGGTTGATCATGGGGAGTCCACCTTAGCAAATAAATTCCTTCTCAGGATTCACATCAAATGAATCTTTCTTCTCAGGGTCCACACAAAGATAGTACACAAAGACAGAGAGGTCTGCTGTGCTCCAGCAGTTACACCTTACATAACTATGGTATAATATCAAAACCAAGAACTAACATTGGCACAATGTGTTTATAGAGTTCTGTGCCATTTTATCACATGTGTATTCATGTAAGCACTGCCACAATTGGGTTACAGAACTGTTCCATCAGCACAAAGACCTTCCTCCTGCTATCCCTTTATAGTCACACCCACCCCCATCCTCCCCACCATCCCTAACCCCTGGCAACCACTAATTTGTTCTCCATCTCTATAATTTTGTCATTTTAAGAACATTATATAAATGACTTCTCATTACCTTCCTGTGGATTAGTGAATATTTTTTAGAACTCTATTTTTATTTATCTCTAGTGTTTTTGAGTGTATCTTTCTATAGTTCTATTAGTGGTTGCTCTCAGTTTTAAATTATATATATATAATTTATCAGTCTAGTGATATTACAGTTGACCAGTTCAAATGAAATGTAGATACTATATCTCCCCTTACCCTTCCTGTTTATAATTGCCTTAGATATTTTCTCCACATACATGAGAAAGACATCAGTGTTATAACTTTTGCCTTAACCATCAAAGATAATTTATAAAACTCAAGAAGAGAAGGAAAGTCTATTATATTTACCTATATTTTTGCTCTTTCTGTTCTTTCTTCCTGGTGATCTAAGATTCCCTTTTTTTAAAAAATCATTTCCTTTCTACTTAGAGAAATTCCGTTAGTCATTCTAAAGGTGAGTCTGCCTGTGATAAATTCTTAGTTTTTCCTCACCTGTGAAAATGTATTTATTTCCCCTTCATTCATAAAGGATATTTCCACTGGGCTGATAGTTCTTTTCATTTAGCACTTGAAGAATGTTATGCCACATCCTTCTGACATTCATGGTTTCTGATGAGAAATCCACTGTCATTAGAATGATTCTCCCCCTCTAGGGAAGGTGTCATTCATCACTCTCTGCCTTCAAGATTTTTTTCTTTGGCTTTAGTTTCAAGGGGCTTGACTATGATGTGTCTTAGTGTGGAGTTCTGTGGGATTCACTGAGCTTCTTGAGTTTGTAGGTTTACATTTTTTGCCAGATTTGGGAAATTTTTAGCCATTATTTCTTTGAATACTTTTTCAGCCTTATCCATTTTCTCTTCTCCACCTAGAATGCCAGTGACATGAATGTTAGATCTTTTGTTATAGTCCCAGAGGTCTCTGAGAATCTGTTCACTTTTTTAAGACTGTTGTCTATTCTTCAGATTGGGTAAATTCTGTTGTCTTATGAGTATCTTTAAATTCACTGATTCTCTCCTCTGTTATCTCTATTCTGCCATTGAGCAGAATGGAGGGGTCTTTTTTTTCCCCCCGTATATTGTATTTTTCAATTCTAAAGTTTCCATTTAGTTCTTTATATCTTCTATTTCTCTGTTGAGATTTTTTTTCTTCCCTGAGAATTTCTATTTTTCATTATTTTACTGTTTCAAGCATATTTGTATTTATTCATTGAAGCATTTTAATAGTTGCTACTTGAAAATCTTTTTCACATAATTCTACCACCTAGGTCATCTCAGTGTTGATATATGCTGATTGTCTTTTCTCATTCAAGTTGCCATTTTCCTGATTCTTGTTATGATGAGTGATTTTTGTTGAAACCTAGACATTTGGGTATTATAAGAGTGTGGATATTATTTAAACCTTTTATTATATGTACCTGGCTTCCTTAGACATAAACCCAGCAGGGAAGAGGATTGTCACCTCATTAATGTCAGATAGGAATGGAAGCCCAAGTTCCTCACTAGGCCTCTAATGACACCCAGTAGGGCATTACTACTGGTAGTAGTTCAGGCTCCTCACTAGAGCTCTGCAGATATCACCCCAACAGGGGCACCATAGCAGGGAAGAGGGCTCATTACCATGGGGCAGTGGTGAAAGTCCTGCCTCTTCAGTGGACCTCCTCTGACATTACCTCAGCAAGGAGAAGGAGGTGTACCTCATTACTGCCAACTCAGAGTAGAAGTTCAGTTTCTGACTCTCCATGTGGTCTCCACAGACACCACAGCGGAACTGGAAATCCTCATTTCTACTCACTGGGAAGATGTCCTGACTCCCCACTTGGCCTTGTCTAACACCACCCCAGCAGAGGGTGCTGGGTGCCTCATGATAGCTCAACAAGGATGAAAGTCCTGCCTCTCCACTTAGCCTTGGCTGGAGGAAGTGGGTGGAGCAACAGGTTTCCTGTGGTGTTTGGCTGGAGTAGAATAATTATTGTCTAAAGTTTTCTATCTTAATTTTAAAATGGACAAAGGATTTGCATAGACATTTCTCCAAAGAAGATATACAAATGGCCAATTAGCGCATGACTAGATAGATGCTCAACAGCACTGGTCATTAAGGAAATGCAAATCAAAACCACAATGAGCTACCACTTTATACCTATTAGAATTTGTGTTATCAAAAGAATAGAAAATAGCAAGTGTTGGCAAGGGTGTCCACAAATTGGAACCCTTGTACAATGTTGGTAGGAATATAAAATGGTGCAGCTGCTATAGAAAACAGTATGATGGTTTCTCAAAAAATTAAACACAGAGCTACTGTATTATCCAGCAATTCCACTTCTGGGACTATACCCAGGACAGAAAGCAGGGACTCCTGATAACTGTATACCCATGTTTATAGCAGCACTATTCACAATAGTTACAATGTGGAAACAGCCCAAGTATCCATCAACGAATGAATGTATCCAAAAGGTGATCTATACATGCAATGGAATATTATTCAGCCTTAAAAAGGAATGAAATTTTGACACATCTACAACATGGATGAATCTTAAAAAAATTTTAAGTAACATAAGGCAGACATAAAAGGACAAATATTGTATGATTCCACTTGTAGGAAGTACCTAGAATAGACACATTTATAGAAACAGAAAGCAGAATAGTTGTTCCCAGGGGCTGGGAGAGATGGGAAGTAGGAAGTTATTATGTAATGGGTAGAATTTCAGTTGGAGAAGATGAAAAAGTTCATGAGCTGGATGGTCGTGATGGTTGCACACATTATGAATGTACTTAATGCCACAGAACTGTACACTTTAAAATGGTACATTATGTTATGTATATTTTACTACAATTTTGAAAAAAATTTCGGTCTTGATAGGCTGCCCCTTTCCTGGACCTTTGGCTAAAGAGAGCAGACTTCGATTGGGTGTTTGTCTGTCTATCTGGGTTGCCTAGAAACCTAAGGAAGTCACCCCTGTGTTGTTCCTTGGGTCCTGTGATTTCTAACCAGTCTGCCTTCTTCTCTCCATTATTTAGTCTTGTCATGTTTGAAGTATGTACCAGGGATGCAAAAAAAAAAAAGGATACACATTTAAAGAGATGTTATATATGCTCAAGCAGTAGTTCACCATAATCAGAAGTGTCTGGATGCTGGTGGTAACCACTTTGAGCACCTCTTATGATTGCAGAAGTCAAATGTGACTTGTATTCATCTTTTGTTATCAGAATATATTGAGTTATCAGTAAAAACTGTAATTAATACAGTTTTTTTCTTTCTTAAAATGTGTATACATTTTTTGGCATCCTCTGTGTATATAAAACATTCATGGATTTTAGTTGCATTTCCTGGCGGAATAGGAAAAAGTATGTCTACTCCGTCTTTCCGGAGGCAGAAGTCTCCAAATTACTTTATTTATGGAAATAGTTCTGTCCATGTTGCATGGGAATTCTCATTCATTCCAGTTTATTGTATAAAACTATGGCTGAAAAAACATCCTTCACTCTTATAACAAGGGTTTCTACTTCTGAAATCTTATGTTAAAATTTCTAAACATTTCCAGAGCAACATTATAACATCAGATAAGTAGCTTGTGGTCATCCACTGTAACATTTCATTCCCAACATCTCTTTTGCCCCATGTTTCAATAATGCTAATCACAAGTATGTTTGACTAGTGCCCATTAACAATCATAAAATCAGTTTATTCTACGTGTGCTGACACTTCTCTTCTTGTCCTAACTGGTCATTTCTTCAGCTCATGCCTGCTGTCCCTCTCACACTTTTAGCAGCATACGTGATCAAACATGCTTAGGTTGGACTTATTCTTTTGTTCTCATCATGGCTGCTAGTTTTAAAAATACTCCTTGGAGGAAAAACCCTGGTATGGCAGTAAAAGCCATAAGTTTCAATTAGTATATTTGGGACCATTCCTCATTTTGCCACTAACCAGCTGATCATTTTATTCCCCTGAGCCTCAGACTCCATGTCATGAAAATGAAGGAGGGAGAATTGGGTCATCCCTATGGATGCTTCCTGTTTGAACCAGCTTTGTGTTTGGGCCATTCATCTCTAATAAAGTCAAAGACATTATCAGACAAGGGTCGGGACAGTTGGGGCGGCACGGAAAACACGGGTGTCACCAGAGGCCTGATCTCCTTGATGATTGCCTGCTGACACGTAGGAACCAGCAGTCGATGGACAGTATGTGTAGAATTTCCATCAAGACTCCTATTTTGGGTTTGTCACCACAATTTTTTTATTTTAATTGACAATTGTGCTTGGAGCAATACCCAAATTACGAGTGATTGTTGTCCATTTTCCCCATGAAGTTAGGTGCCTTCATCACATCATCTTTCTCTTTTGCCTCCATGTTCTGTCTCCCCACAACCCCCTCCTACTCCTTCCTTCCTGAAGCTGAGGTGCTCATCTTAGCAAGTAAATCACCTATGCTTCCTCCATGCCTCCCATGGCTCTTAGACCAAATGCAGGAAAAAGAAGCTAACCCAGGGCCTGCTGTCCAACAGGGGAGGCAGAAGCTACTCAGGTGTGACACACAGAATCTCTTTCAGGACAAGGGGAAGAAATAACACGAGAAGTAAAATGGGGCAGGAGGGGAAGAAAGAGCACACGGGGGAACTAACAGAACGCGAGATGGGTGAGCAGGATGGCTTAGGGAGACAGGAGTGTAAGCAGAGAATTTTCTGTGGGGTGGAGATGAATCATTCTCACCTGTCAGCCGACAGGCCTCAGCAAGCTGGCAGCTTCTTCCTCTCTCAGACTCCGGGTCATTTTTAGCTGCCAGCCTTGCCTGGTGGCATTACACATCCTGCTCCAAGTAAAGTCGGCCAGGGGACAGGGTCACACCCAGAGCATGGCCTCTCCAGTCCCGACGCCCATGTTGACTGCAGAACCCAAATTATCTCAGTTCCTTGCCCGGCACTGTTTCAGTAGGTGCTGAGGTAGACACCACCAATTTCCTGGAAACAAGACTCTGGCTTCCCATTGTCCATGACAGGAAGGGGCCTAAAGAGCCAGGCCCCCACCCCAAATCACTGAGGTGCTTGCTTTAAGAGGTGTTCAAGATATGGACCCCTGCAAGGAACTTGGTGCATGACATAGTTTCAGTTTCCAAGGGACCGTGATTTCAATGGATCACTTTGTGTAAAGGAGGCCAAACCCAAACATTTAAAGTGAATGAGAATAAACATGCCTGGAGTAAAAAGCATCTGGACCCTGTGTGTGCAGGCATGTGTGCATGTGTGTGTGTGTATGCTCCGCATACATATTTTCCTGGAGATGACACTAGCTGTGAAGATGGCCCTAGTCCTTTCTTTCTCCTTGCTGCCTTCTTCTGGAACATAGAGTGTTCTCTTATCTTTTCCTCTCTCCCCTTCTTTGCAAGACAAGAGCCCCAGCCCGTCTATGTGGCGGCTAAGCTCTGTCACTCTGCGGAGAGGCCTGTTCTGCCCTATTGGGAAGGGTCTAGGTCAGCACAAATCCCACCATCACTGTGCAACCCCCCACCAAACCTCTCCAGGTGGGTGTGTTGGGTGTTC
>NW_017731563.1:2540081-2556156 GCF_001890085.2 Hipposideros armiger
CAATTAGTAGAGACCTACTAGTACTGAGACATCCTGTGTGCAGGCTGGGACTCGGTCTATGACCAGGGCCCCAAAAGGCATTTGGGATGTTTGGGTAGACTTGGCCGACCCCCACCCATGTCAACCTCATTGATTAACAATGAATCCAAGCAAACACTTGTTACAGGAGACAGCCTGGGCTAACCCTGAAAATTCTCCATAAATTGTGGACTGAGGTGGGAGAGAGGAGAGAGTCAGGAGTCAGCGGTCCTGGGCTCTCATTCATCCCTTTTCTGTTGTAACTTCCTGAGTGTCCTCAGTCAAATGACGAACTCCTGGAATCTTTTTTCCTCATTTGGAGAAACAGTAACCACCATTCATTGAGCACTTATTAGACTCAATGTTTTTACACATTCAGGAAGTGATAAATACATAACAGACATGGAATGGCCGCTGACCAACCAGAACAGATTAACAGACAAAATGACCTGTATGCTCATGCCGGGGGGTCACAGAGGAATGTCAGTTCGACACAGGTTTCATTTATACCCCACACAACCACGAAATGTAAACATCGTTATTATCTTCTTATGATTATTGTTCTCTTTACAAATTCAGAAGCTGAGGTTCAGAGAGATCAAGTACCTTGCCCAAGGTTACACAGCTAGGAGAGGGACCAGGAAAGATGAGAGTGTAAGGATGCCCAGTGGAAAGGATCACCATCTTCTCTGATTTTTAGCTGACCTGGGTAGGAGACGGGCAGTGACACCCCCACCCCATCCCCATCAGGTCGGGGTCTTTGTCTCAGGACATGGTCAGAGCCCAGACTTTTAAAGGCCACCCAAATTCAAAACCAGCCCCTCCCTGGGGCCCTCACATAGCCAGCTCAGCAGCTGGGCAGGCTTCAAAGGAAGATGAGCTTGGGGCCCAGCCAGGGCATCTCTGACCAGCCAAAGCAGCCAGGGCCCAGCACCACCACTGCCCACCCCAGTCTAACCCAGTCCAAGGGAACACTGGGGGTCCCACCTGTCAGCCCCAGGGGCCTGGACTGAAGAAAAAGAAGTGCTGGTTGCTCTCAAACAACTCTCCATCAGAGCCTGGCATTCTGGAGACAGACAGACAAACACGTGGGATCCACAGATGCTTACCTGCCATTTCTCACCTAGAGCATTGCCCAGTGCCCCATGGACACCAGGGGATGAGTCTGTGGTGACGAGATTCTGTTAGCCTGATTCTTGATTACAAGATGGGGAGAATGCCCCGGAAGGAAGGCCCTGAAGGGGATGGGGCAGATGTGCCTGAGCGAACAGGCGATGGAGTCCTTCAGGTAAAAATGCTGCCATGTAGCCCCTGTTAGAAGGTCTCTTAGAGAAGCGCTGGTGTCAGGCAGTATGTGCCTGCAAGGCACTGGGAATGGGGAGCAATGCCCAGCACACCTGGCTGTTTACACCTGGGTCCCCATGAGGTAAGAAACATATAAAGACCAGGACACAGCAGTGAGACGAGCACGCTACCTGGAACCAGTCAGGCCCAGGAGGCTCTGGGTGCTTCATGGCTTGGAAGAAAGAGCACTGAACTGTGTGTAAAGAAACCTGGCTTCTGGCTCTAGCCCTCCCATGAATTCAACTCAATTTACTTCAGTCATGTCCAGTCCAGAGTTAAGTGCTCAATACATCATCTCACTTTTTTGAACCAGGGAATAAACAAATATCTTCATCAGTATGTAAATAAGTACATATTTGACAGATGCCTTTAAGATGGGTTTAATACATTTTCAAACTCCTGAAGTCAGACGGAGGACTATGTTAGGAGGAAAGCCAGTGCCTGAACCAGGTTTCTTTCATCTGTGGAATGTGTGCCTGTCCTGCATGATGGGAGTGCAGGGTAAATAAGATGGCGTGTCACTGAGAAAGGACTTTGAAAAACATGCAGTTATGTCCAAATCTAACAAATTAAAATGCAGGTGAAATTTATAATACAAATTTTAGTGAACAAATGAATGAATGAAAGCAATTTGATAAATTGTGAATGGCTCCCACTCTTCTTCTGTCCCATGCCTTCCTGCACCCTTCCCATTTGCAGCTTAAATTGCCATACGAATTATTGCTTCTGCCAAAGGAAGTCAGCTGAGATAGAAATGTTAATTTATTGGACCAGGCTTGTGCCAACACAGCTCTGATAAAGTGCTCCTACGTGCCATTGCAAAGCCTCTTGTCTCGAAACCACGTACTCTACCACTGCAGGATGCTGAGTTGAGGTTACATGACGGCTTCTGGCCAGATCTGGCCCCGGTCTGCTATCTCTCTCAGTGCCACTGCCCCTTCATAAACCTTACGTGAGCCACATCGGTCTCCGAAGCCACCCTGTTCTTTCCCACCTCGATGACTTTGTTCACAGCGTTCCTCCCACCTAAAAGGCCCTCCATGCCATTTGGGCCGTCAGGGACCCACCTGTCCTTTAAGACCCAGATCTCTTGCTGGCCCCTCCGTGCAGCCTGCCCCTCCCTTGAGCTGGAGATGAGCTTTCCTCCTCTGTCCTGGGCACTTCCCACATTCTTCTCTTCTGTCATTATTTGAATATAGTTGACCCTTAAATAACGCGGGTTTGAACTATGCAGGTGCACTTACATGTGGATTTTTTTCAGTAAATATTGTCAATGTATTTTCTCTTTGCTATGATTTTCCTAATAACATGTCCTTCTCTCTAGCTTACTTTCTTGTAAAAATACAGTATATGATACATATAACATACAAAATATGTGTTAATCAGCTGTTTATGTTATTGGTAAGGCTCCTGGTCAACAGTAGGCTACCAGTAGTTAAGTTGTGGCGGGGGGGGGGGGGGTATTAAAAGTCATACGTGGATTTTAAACTGCATTGTTCAAGAGTCAAGCGTATACAACTTCCTCCCCCATTAGATCGTAAACTCCTTAAAAGCTGAGCCTATCTGACAGATGTCTACCTCACCCCGCCATGTACCCCACACTCAGTGCCGTGCCTTGCGTAAGGGAGATGCAGTATGGGGTGGTGTGAAGAGAATGGGATTCAGAGTAAGGCAGACCCAAATGCAAATTCTGGCCCATGGGACTAACTGTGGGGCCTTGGACAAGTTGCTTAACTGCTCTGAGCTTCACGCCCTTCTCTATAAGATGGGATAACACTAGTCCCTTGAGTGATGGGAATTAATTGATTTACTGGGTCCAGACATGGCAGTCACTCAAGTGGCCTCTTTCTTTTTATTCTCCTGCCTTACTGGGCTTCATAATTTTCAATATTTCTTTTAAAAGGACTAGTACCTACACAGCACAACCTTCCAGTTCCTTCATGATTCACCACTGGGCACGGGAGTTTGGCTGAGATGATCAGAGGATTAAGTCATATGTAAGCTCTGGGGTAGACACCAGCTTCTGAATTTTGCTTTGGCTGAATTTTGATTGCCTGTGCTGAGTGGTAATGTGAGCATAGGTGACTGAAGGTAGGGGAAGAACCTGACAGACTTAACTCTAAGGAGGTTTGCATATTAACCAAGCTCAGCTCAAGGCCTTGTAGCTACATCAGCACTTCCCACCCACTGGTCTCAGAGAAAAGCCCTGTCGGTAGATGTTAATCGCTGTTCTGAGACAGCAGAAAGAGGATTCTGTGGTGTCAGATGTGGAGCCTGGGGCCCAGAAGTAAGGCTGAATGCCCTCTTTGGTTCTAGAGGGTTTTGGGGGGTGCGGCCCTTCCAGGCTCTCTGGGTCTGACTCATCCTTAGCATGTACCTCGTCATATTGAAGTGACCTTTCACCCTGTCCAGATCCTTTTCCAGCTTAGGCATCTCAAGGCAGGGGCCACTGCTTCCTTACCTGTGCTTCACTAGCGTAGTGCCTGGAGCATGGTAAACTTAATAAATGTTTGTTGAAATTATGAACACTTGGGTCCCCTGAGGCCTGGGCATCTGACTGGAACAGCAGTCTGCTTGATACTGGCCAGGCACATGGAGTCCATCTCCTCAGGCCCTGGAGTCAGAGAGGACAGCAGTGGGGTAAGGTGACACAGAGGTGGGTGCTCACCCCAGAGCAGGCACTGCTTGTGTCTGACCTCTCCCTGAGTGTGGCCAGCCCTGAGCCAGAGGGCTGACTTCTAGCCAGAGGTAGTCAGAGGTCTGCGGGGACCCTGGCTCCTATTGGGCAGAGGCACTGGGACCACTGGCTTTCTTTCTCAAAAGAAGATTCACACATGGCCAGCTGTTTATCCGGAGGCACCAAAACAGTGCTCCTCCAAGTTCGTTGGGTTAGCTGTGGGCCCCTGGTGGCGGGGTGGACAAGGACATGAAGATTTATGCCCATCAGGCCCTTTCTCCAGTGCACAGTTGACCTGGCACCATGTGTGCAGCAGGCCCCTGTTACACACATGCACACATCCCTCTGTTGGGCAGATAACCCTGGGGCTTTGTGAACATAGCCGTGGGAACCTTAACCCTGGATGTCCAATCTGGATGGTAAACTGACTCCAACAGATGTTGCTATTTTCTTTCTTGCTCTTGTGTTTTCTCTTTCTGGCTGTTCTGCCTTTTTATCCTTCTTTTTAATTTTCAGTTTTGCTTGCTAGCAATTTTCTCTTTTATCTCCCATCCCCTTTCATCCCTGGTGAGCATGCTCAGCCACTGCCTGATGACGCTCCACCAGCCAAATCAACGCTCTTCTACCCAAGTGTCCAAATCCGACTCCAGCTGCCACCCTGGCTTCTCAGCCCCTGTGGGGCCCAGACAGTCCCCCTGCTGTCCTGAGCTGTGATTGTCAAAATGAAATGTTTAGCTCTTCTTCCAAGTGGAAATGCTCTACCTTATTTTCTCCAAGCCCATAGAAAATGTAAATTGAAGAAATAACAGTAGGAACAAGAACAAAATCACCACAAGAATAAAAACTGGTAAAAGATTGTGGAACACAAGCCCCTCCAATTTGGTTAATCCCACAGTCATCAGAGGGTGGCCCTCAGTGGGTGGGGCCTAGCCCTAGGCACAGGGTCCTCACAAGGTCAAGGCTGAGCATCTGCTGTCACTGCCATAGACGTGCTTAACTAATGGTTGTCCACCCTGCTGCTTCTCTCTTCAGCTCCCACTCCCTCCTGATGTGTAAAAAGCTGGAGACAGCCGGGACTCCTCCCGCCGTTCCAGGGCATGAGTCCACTAGGGGCAGGGGGAAGGAGGTTCATTTTTCCTTGGCACCGGCTGTGGGAGTCAGGGCCACAGGCAGGATTTCATGCATCTTTGTCTTCATCACAAACCTCTGAGAAAGGTGTCAGCAGCATCACCTCTCACAGATGAGGACCCTGAGGCTCAGAGAGGCTGAGGGCTGGCCAGAGTCACACAGCTAGGGGAAGCAGAGGCCAGGCCCACACCCAGGGCTCTTGGTTCCAAGTCCAGTGTCCTCTGTGTTCCTCATGCTACTTAGCTGCCCATGAAAGATGCTCCTTTCGACATCAGTGAATACATCTCCCTGTTTTGACAACTCTTGTTCCATACACACGTGGCATAATTATATGTGTTTATAATTGCCTAAACATGGGATATGGTCCTTTCTATAAAATGCTGAGCATCAGGCCTCAGGCAAGGGTATGACATGGTCTGAGGGTGAAATCAGGCTCAGCTCATGCCATTTTGATGTAGACTTTTCCTTAACATGGAGCCCTTCTTGAGAAGACTCTCCAAGTGCTCAGCACTGGGATGTGTGTTATGTTGGTCGGTCCTATGTAGGCATTTCGTGGGATGAGCAGCCTCAAAACACAACGCCCCCCACCGGCATTTACCTTGACCGCAAGGCTCCTAAATGGCAGGGCCGAGAGCTACAACTGGTCAGTGGGTCTCTGCTCTGCCTGATTACAGTCCTGAGGGTGCTTTGAAAATGTTCATCCCTGGGCCTCTCCCAGTCCCATTTAAGCTCATCTTCAGGGATGGAGCCCGGCCCTTTTTAAGGTTCCCCAAGAGGCATGCACTGGTGGCCTTCTCCCAGCTTCTTGGAGCCAGGAGCCCTAAATACCTGTCTTCCTCTGTCTTCTGGTGGCGTGTGACTGGGCTACGAGGGGTCCAGGTAGATGAGAAGGGAGAGGTAATGATGCTTTAATCAGAGACACTAATCCATGGTAATGTATCATCCCCCTCAGGTAACAGCATGTTCTAATTCAGTTAAAAATCATATCTCCTTGAGAAGGCCCTTGAGAAGTGAGTGATATGAATGCCAAGAATCTCAGGAAACTGGCTGGAGAGTTATTTGGGGCAGGAGACTTTTCATTGTTCCACTATTCCCCCTGTAAGCGGCCACCTCTCCAGCCTGTGTCAAAGGTTGGCATGGGAATGGCAAGGAGGTATTCCCGGGCAGACTTCTTTCCTGCCAGGTATTCTAGGAGCACTGATTGAGGGCCCCCCATGTGTGCAGGACACACGGCAAGCCCTCAGTTCACAGCAGTTGTGATTTTAGCAACGAGAATAGGATTCTCAGGGCTGTGCATGCACTGCACCCCCTGTTTAGAGACTGACTCTGCAGTCCAACCTCAGCCAAACTGGAGAGAGGGCAGCTGGAACTGAGGCTGAGCTGGGACTTTAGAGACATGTCACAGCAGGTGCTAGCCAGAAACTGCCCTGTGCAAGGTCCCTCCCACCATCTCGTCTCCCACATGCTCCAGCCTGGCCTATGTAGAACTTATTTAGCCTTGCCCTGGGCACAGCCAAGCTTTTCCTGTGGGGTCTCTTGGCTATAGCCCTGCCCCTCTGCATGCCAGGATAACTTGGCTGGGCATGGTAACCAGTGTCAGGTGAAACGGTGCATGAGTGACCAGTTTGGAAGGTGGAGGGGAGTGGCAGTTAGGAGGGATAGTGAGTGTCAGGGAATGAAGGAACTACAGATCCCAAAGGGACATGGAATCACTCCCACTAATTACACCCCACTCCTCCTGCTTCTCTGCCTCCACCCTGGGAAGTCACTTTCCTCCCAGCTGCCACTGTTAATTCATGTGAGAGATTGGACCAGGGACACGCTGCTAGTCTCACACCAGGCTGTAATGACTAAGGCAGTGGGAGGGATGGTAGGGTTGATTGGGGTCACCTTCATTACACAGAGCTGGTGTCCTGCTGAAGGAGAAGCTCCTGCTGAGCTGTGTCCTGGGCTGACTTCGCTCCCCTCACCATGTCATCATGGCTTGTGTCAGTCCTGAAGCAGGGGTGGATGGGGCCAAGGTGAGAGGATAGTGTTCTTGTTGGGACCCAAATTCCCCAAGTCCCTTTATGTGTATTCCCCCAAACGAGGGAAAAAAGTGATTTTTCATTTGCCCACAGTGTCTCTCTAAGCAAGATTTCTGGAACATCGTGTGAACTTTGAAACATGGCAGCATGAGCTCGAGAGGGGCAGATACAATCTGTTTCTCATTGTGCTTAGTGTGTTGGACAGAGCCAGCGCTCAGGGGGCAATCGGGGCTAGATTCCCATCCCGGCTCCCCCCAGTCACTATGTTTGCTGAGCCCGAGTTCCCTATTTGGAGAGCACACGCCCATTTCTTAGGGTTGTTGGGCGGATTGAATGATGTTCTGTATGTGAAGCTCTTTGTGTAGTCCTGGAGCCAGGTAGGTCCTAGTGGGAGCACTAAACCTCTGCACTCCCCTCTCACCTAAGCATAAGAAATACACACTTATTTTGGCCAGATCCCGTGAATTACACTTCAAATGATGTAACAGCCAAAAGTACACGCTACCTGGTGACTAACAGAATTGAAGTCCCAAGAAGACTATTTTATTTGCCTTTAAATAAAGTTCTCAGATTATTTTTGTCATGCTCCCAACCCAAAGGGTCAGAAATGCAAAGCTTAGCAAAACGCTCTAATAGGGAACTTATAAATATTTATAAAACATGTTGTAATTATAATATTTTCTGTGTTAACTGGCATTGTAACCACTTTTATGGGAATAATCTGTTTAATTGACCCAATAATTTGATAACTTTTGAAAACTTTGCTTCATAAATGAGAAAACATAAGAATAAAGACATACTTGGTTGATGTCCTAAAGCAAATTAGAGGCCATGTCTGATTAGAATCTTCCACACTTGAAGTTTCATATTATTAATTAAATCTCTGAATCAGTTATTTTCTTGAGGGACAAATGGATTTCACCATTTGTAGGAAATAGAGTTATCTGAGAGGAACTTTCAAGGTCTGAGAAGGAAAAAGTCAACATAGCCCAACTAGAGTAGTCCAATAGTTGAATCCATCTGGTTACAAAATCAATTTTCCCCTGCACTGAACCTCATAGTTTCCTTTTCTCTCTCCTAGCTTGTCCTTAATGGCCTTTAATATTATCCTAATTCTCTACCCCTTATTGTGACCATGTTAAGACACAGTGAACTTGGCAATGAATGAAATACATTTCTCTGTTTCTCTGTTTGAAGAAATCCATCAGTAATTAGACTTTAATTTTTCAATTTTGCCATCTAGAAACAGAAAATGCCCATAAATCTCCCAAAACAGAAATCAAATGTTGCCCACTGAATTACCAACAAGTAAACAAAGAGATTCTTTCTTCATAAGATGCCTGAATACATTCATAACTGGCTAATTAAACTACCATAGAAACAATTATTCAATATAAAGAGGAGAAAGAAAGAGGAGGAGGAAGGAGCAGGAGCATTCACAGAGCCAGCTGAATGGAGGGAGAATAAGGGGAGAGTGGAAAATGGCCCCATATGGTGATGGTGCTTCTATGGACAAGTCTCTGAACCAAAGGTGGGCCTTCGTCTTTCTTACCAAAGGAATATCTTGTCTTTCCCCTTGCTACCTCCCCATCATCCTGAGGAAGACACTCCCAACAAGACTTCCTCCAAGTAGGTTTCATAGTAGCTTCGCCCCACCAGGAGTTGGGTATCCTGGATACTTTGGGAGGCTCACTGAGGTATGATTAGGGCAACCATAGTTTCTGGTTCACCTGAAGTAATCCCAGTTTACACCTGTGTCCCCATGTAATTATTAATAGTGCCCTCTCTCATTCTCAAGGGTGCCCTTGTTTGAATGATAAATTACGTGGTCACCCTGTGTATCATGTAGGAAGAGTGAAAGAGTGTCTACTATTACATCAACGCTGATAGATTGATAGGAGCTGCCTGGAGTGCTGTGTGAAAAAGGATTCTGAGGTCACATGTGGCTCAGCAAGTGAAGCCATGGAAATAGCTAGGCAGCATCTGCCTACAAGGCAAGTAAGGGAAGAGGCAGCACTCCCTGGAGTGATGGAATGAGCAGGGAACAAAGGTCAGGAGACCTGAGTTTAGACCTGGCTCTCCTCCTAGCTTCCGGTGCCATCTTGGGTGGGATCACTTCCCTATCTGATGTGGGACCAGGTTACTCACAAGGTCTCTTTCAATTTCATGAATCTAGCTAATCTTGCATCAAGTGGGAAATTGTGCTAGCCAACATCTGATCCCCTCCCCCTTCTCAAAACTGTGGTCCTATGATAATTTTATGAGAAGTTCCTCTGCCCCAAAGGGAAGCTACCCTTTGGGACTGATGCCAACTAGTATTTCCATAGCACACTTTACAGTTCACAGAGAACTTTTATTACGTCCCCACAATTACATGATGCAGGCTTTATTTTTATCATCCTCGTTATATAGGTGAAAAATTAAAGCTAAAAAAGGTTAAGTAACGACACTCTAGGCTCAGACTGCCTGCATTCAAACACTTGCCATAGCGCTTACAATCTGCATGGTGTGGGTGAGCTGACTTCATCTTTCAATGTCTCGATTTCCTCTTCTGTAGGGTCGGGACAATATACTCATATCGTAATGTTGTTGTGAGCATCCCATGAAGAATGCTTGGGACAGAGGTTGGGATTTAGAACACATGTAATAAAATTAGTTGGTGGAAGTGGCATGTGGTTGAGGTGGCAGTACTAGTGGTAACAGTGCTGGTAACCAGCTAGTAAATGGCATAACCGGGAGTCCTCAGGTACTGTGACCCCAGGGTCTGTGTAGGACCCCTGACTTCATTGTACCCTGTCTACCTTAGGATTTATATCCACAAGTCAGAAGCAGAAAGAATAAGAAAAATGAAGACAGTGTTTAAGGAGATATTTTACCCAGCTGGCACCAGGAGAATATTAGCTGGTGAGTTCAGACTCCTTCCTCAATCTCAGATCATTCCAGCAAAGGAAAGTGAGTGCACAGTGAGGATTGCCATTTAGGCCACTTGTACCTGTGGGCTCACAATGGTTGGGTGAGTGTTCCTGGCTCACTCTGCCCCTCTCTGTCTCCCCTCTCAGGCGAGGCTGCGTAAGAGTCAGTGTTTCATTAGTAATGCGTGCTCATCATGTGGTTCCACACTGGTCAGGAAATATTCCCTCAGTCCATACCTAGCAGGGTCTGGTGTTTCACTAATGGCATCATCAGTATCACAAGCAGATGTTCACATCTGTTTGTCCATTTACAGTGGGTCTGTACAAATTTTAAGCAATTTGCAAGAAATGCTTCAACTAGTGGAACTACTGAGTGACTCAGTGAATGCAAAATGTGCAGAGCTGCCCATCCCTCAGGGGAAGAAGTGAAAATCTGAGAGGGGTGAAGAAGAGAACAGAAGGAACAGGTGGGAAAAAGAAAAGGCAGACCAGAGAGGCAGAGGGGAGAGGAAAAATAAAGGAGAGATGCAGGTAATACGGGGAGAAGAGCAAGAGGAGAGCTAGCAGCCTGCACAGAAGGACAGGAGATGGGAAGATGGGCTATTTTCAACCAGTGTGAGACAGGTTCCAGTCTTCTTTCTTGGATGTTTGGTGTCTTGGCTAAAAATAAGTCAACTGAGTGGTGCCTTAGGGACAGGGAGATGGAGAGGAATGTGACACTTTGCAGAAAGCTCAAGCATGGGGCTGAGCTCCTGTGCTGTGCTGAGAGTTCAGACAAAGACCCCTGGCCCGCCTGGGAGCGAATTGTGTATTCTCCCGGGAGAATTGTGTGTTCCCATGATTGGAAAGGTTACACTTTTCATAGCAGCCTCATCTCCTCATCCATAAGAGAAGAAAGGGACCCCTGAGTGGAAGGGGTCTTCCTGAAAACCTCTGTAAGGAAAACAGGCAGAACGAAAAGAGGGCATGAGTGTTCCAAGAAACAGAATGAGTTAACCAGGGTACTGCTCTAGGCTTGCAGAGGCCCATTTCTGCAGGAAGTTCAGGAACTCCAGGTCCCTGTGCCTGCCTCCCTCTTCCGGTTACATTGTGAAACTTCAGGGTGTGTGAGGGGCACACTCCCTGGGGGCACCTCCTGAGGGCAGGCAGAGACAGTGGTGAGGTAAGCCTCTCCCTGGAGTCTGAACTGGCAGAGGCAATGGGCACAGAGGCTGCCTGAGGGCCAAGAAGTGGGGGGAGGGTCCTTATACCACAAACAGATGGTGTCACAGGATCCATGAGGAGAAGCATTATATCATGGAACGAGCACTGAATGTGGAGTCCTGGTCCCAGGTATCCTGCCTGTAACTAATCGTGAGCCTCCGGACAAGTCATTCCCTATATCTTACCTTCATTTTCCTAATCTATAAAATGGGGTACTTGACTAGATGAGCACTAAGATCCCTTCCAGCAGGAATGCTTGATCCTTGTCAGTGGTGCCCAAGCCCTGGCGTCTCAGAGAGCTCTAAGGGCTGCCTGCTGCGGACACCCAGACCTCTCCCTGTCAGCACACAGTAGCCCCACTATGCCCTTGAGAAAGCCGGCCTACTGGACTCAGATGGGCAGTCTGCTGGGGGGTGGGAGGGAGTGGCCAGGGTGGGTTCATATACAGCTCTGGGGCTAAAGCAGGCTGCTGGCCATTCATCTCCCCAAGAGAGACAGGCTCCAAGTTGCAGGCGACCCAGAAACCTAAAGCACCAAATACAGAAACTTGGGCAAATAAATTACAGCTGGTCATACTACTAGAATGCTCTAAGGTTATTGAAAGTGATATTGGAAACAAAACTGAAGAGAATATAAGATGTGTACAACTATTGTTAAGCAAAAATAAAAGAGGTTATAAAATAATATAAACAATATGATGACAATTTTGGAAAGACAAAAATACACAGAAAGAAAGGAAATAGGATATTGCTCATTTTTATTTTTATTTTTTTGCCTTAGAGTTTTTTTAAATTTCAAAAATGATTTGCTGTCTTTGCTATTAGAAAATAAAGCGATCAAGATTACAAGACAGCAGCTCACCTGAGGGAAATGCATGGGGGCTCTGATCTCAGGGCAGCAGGACTGAAAGGAGGGAGGGGGTCAGCAAAACACATGTTTTGAGCCGTTTGAGAAAACCCAACCAGAGGAGTGAACCAGGAGGCCAAGAACCTTGGCCTTCACCTTCCCAGTTTAACCTGTGCCTGGCAGCTAGTCTTCAGAGCTCTTTGAATGCACTTGCCTCATTTCCAGCCTGGGCTTAGTGCCGTCCTCATTTGCAATGCTAAGCTTTTTATCTTGTTTTTCCCAGGAAGCTTTGTAGTTCACTTTAAAGACCTTAGTGAAGGCTGAAAGGCACAGGAAGCCCCGATTATTCAATACCAGTGCCTGGGACAAATGAAAGGTCACAGAAATGAGAAGGGAACGTTTCCAGAGAGTTCTAGAAAGTGCTAGGAGACTTGGAAAATCAAGTAATAATTCAGCAAGAGTGCTTTTACTTGCCTTGGTTTGGGTGCACCTCTCCGACTATATATGCTCTTAGGGTAAGGGGAATCGTTGACCATTCCCCATGTTCTAGAAAGCATTTGGGTTGGGACCAAAAATGAGCTCAGATATCATGGAAAAGTGGGAGGATCCAGGACACAGCTCAAAGATGGGTGAAAAGTACATTGCTGAGAACTGACTCGTTAATTTTAGGTACTCATTTAATTTCCAAATCTCATCAATCAATGAGCAATACATATACCTATCTTACACAAGATACTGGGTTAAAAGTTGAGTCAAATATAAAACAAGCCTTTGCCCATGAAGGACTGATATTCTAATTGAGAAAGCAAGATGTAATAAACACATGTAAAGTTATCAGTATCAGAAATAGTTTACCACTGTGTGAAAGACAGTGCCCAAGGTGACGTGTATGCGGGGCCAAGAGCATGGCACAGACAGTGAGCACTACAGTTCTGGAAAGTACTTAAAGAAGAGGCAGTTGACCCGAATGTGAAGAATGGGTAAAATCTCAGGAGGAAGGAAGCAGATATTTCAGGCCTATGCCTGGGGGATAATTTAGGCAAATTCATAGAGATAGAAGAGCCCAAGTTGTATTTAAGGCAGTGGAGGGTGTGGAAGGCTCCTGCAAAGTGTGGTTGGAGAGGTGGTGTAAGGCTGCTGCTGCATAACAAGCTCCCTCAATGCATAGTGGCTTTAAATGATGACTTTTCGTTTAGCTTATGTTTTTAAACGTTAACAATGTGGACTGGGCCCAGGTAGGTGGTTCTTCTGGACCTAGCAGGACTCAGCTGGTCTGAGCTAGGCTTGCTCAAGTGTCTGCAGGCAGCTGGCTCATTCATGTGGCCTTGGCTGGGTTGGCAGGTATGACTGGGTCCTCTTTCCACACAGTCTTTCATTCCATAGTAGGTGATCGTGGGCTTGTTCATGCGGTGGGAGAAGGGCCCTCAGTGGGAGAAGAGAACCTGTAAGGCCTCAAGAGGCCTAGATTTAGATGCCACATCATGTCACCTCCACAGTATTCTGTTGGTCAAAGCAAGTGACAAAGTCAGCACAGATTCAAGAGATGGGCAAATAGTCTCTAACAGGAAGAGCTGTAAAGTATTGTGGCCATTTTTGCCATCTCCCACAAGATGGATTGGCTGGAGCCAAATCCTAGTGGG
The DNA here is from genome assembly GCF_001890085.2 of Hipposideros armiger. NCBI lineage: Eukaryota > Metazoa > Chordata > Mammalia > Chiroptera > Hipposideridae > Hipposideros > Hipposideros armiger. The sequence goes on from NW_017731563.1 coordinate 2,553,877, forward strand.
CCTCGGGTGCCAAGAGCAAAGAACGCCTTAGTGGGAAGGACACAGAAACCATGCAGGTAGCTAGAGAAGGGGAAGGACCAAAGCTTTCCAGTGCCAGCCTACCAGCTTTGAGGATTTACCCACTGCACTAGATCAGGAAAGCCGGCAGAGTTCACCGTGTGCATGGACATGATGGTGATGGCAGTGGGGGTGCCAACCACTCTTTATTCTCGCTTCTGGTATATGACAATTTCTGTCAAGTAACAACATTACGGGGGCATCCCAGTCAGGACCCCCTCTTGTTTCGAGAGCTGTACCTTTCTGCTCTAATAAAACTATCCTCTGCTACAAACTTTTAAAAAACAAAACAAAACAAACAACAACAAAAAAATACATTACAGTGTGTCCTCATCCACCTTATTCACTGGAACTGGCACCATGCGACTTCTGGCACTTCCCCATAGTCAAAATGATTCAGGACATCGAGGCAGCCACGACAGTGCAACTAAAGACATGAAAGAGGACTTCCAGAACTGCTTCAGAAAGTGGCAAGAATGATGGGATAAGTGTGTTCGAAGCGAGGGGGAATATTTTGAGGGGGATTAATGGAAATGTGTCTTTTACTGTAATAATTTTTTTTAATTTAAGCATACTCCATATTGTTTGAGCATACCTCATATGCATATTAATTGTAGTTAACATCCAGTATTATTTTATATTAGTTTCAGAAGTACAGCACAGTAGTTAGGCATTTATATAATCTATGAAGTGATCCCCTACCCATAAGCCCAGTACCCACCTGACAGCTGACCCCCTACATAATCATTACAACATTATTGACTATATTCCCCATTCTGTATTTCATATCCTCATGACTATTTTGTACTACCAATTAATGCTTTCTAATTCCTTCACCCTCTCACCCATCCCCCAACTCCCCTCCCATCTAGCAACCATCAGTTTTTTCTCTGTATCTATGAGTCTATTTCTGTTTTGTTTGCTAGTTCATTCTTTTCTTTAGATTCCACATATAAGTGAGATCATATGGCATTTGTCTTTCTCAGTCTGGTTTATTTCACTTAATATCCTCTAGGTCCATCCATGTTGTTGCAAGTGGTAAGATTTCTTTTTTTTTTTTTATGGCAGAGTACTACTCTATTGTATAAATGTACTGCAGTTTCTTAATCCAGGTGTCTACCGATGGGCATTTTGGTTGTTTCCAAGTCTTGGCTATTGTAAATAGTGCTGCAATAAACATAGGGGTGCATATATTTTTTTCAAATTAGCATCTTGGGTTTCTCCGGATAGATACCCAAGAGTGGAATTGCTGGGTCATATGGTAGTTCCATTTCCAGTTTTTTCAGATACCTCCATACTGATTTCCATAATGGCTGCACCAACCTGCAGTCCCACCAACAGTGCACCAGGGTTCCCTTTTCTCCACAACCTCGCCAGCACTTGTTGTTTGTTGATTTATTGATGATAGCCATTCTGACAGGAGTGAAGTGATATCTCATTGTGGTTTTAATTTGCATTTTTCTGATGATTAATGATGTTGAGAATCTTTTCATATGTCTATAGGCCATCTGTATGTCCTCTTTGGAGAAATGTCTCTTCATGTCCTCTGCCCATTTTTTAATTGGATTGTTTGTTTTTTTGCTGTTGAGTTGTAAGAGGTTTTATTTATAAAGTTTGGACATTAACCCCTTGTCAGATGTGTCATTGGCAGATATCTTCTCCCATTCAGTAGGATGTCTTTTTGTTTTGTTGATGGTTTCCTTTGCTGTGAAAAAACATTTTAGTTTGATGTAGTCCCATTTGTTTATTTTTTCTTTTGTTTCCCTTGCCTGAGGGATATATCAGTAAAAATATTACTAAGGGTAATGTCCGAGAGTTTGCTTCTTATATTTTCTTCTAGGAGTTTTATGGTTTCGGGTATTACATTTAAGTCTTTGATCCATTTTGAATTTGTTCTCATATATGGTGTAGTAGGTGGTCCATTTTAATCTTTTTGCATGTATCAGTCCAATTTTCCCAGCACCATTTATCAAAAAGACTGTCTTTATGCCAATGTAAATTCTTGCTTCCTTTGTCATAGATTAAATGACCATATAGGCATGGGTTTATTTCTGGGCTCTCTATTCTGTTCCATTGATCTATGTATCTGTTTTTATGCCAATACCATGCAATTTTGATTACTATAGCCTTGTAGTATGATTTGATGTTGGGTAGCGTGATACCTCCCACTTTGTTCTTATTTCTCAAGATTGCTGTGGCTATTCGGGGTCTTTTATGGCTCCA
>NW_017731563.1:2557466-2558908 GCF_001890085.2 Hipposideros armiger
TGGGTCCTCTCTGTTTTTCTTGGTGAGTCTGGCTAAGGGTTTGTCGATTTTGTTTATCTTTTCAAAAACCCAGCTCTTGGTTTTATTGATCTTTTGTATTGTTTTTCTGGTCTCTATTTCATTTATTTCTGCTCTGATCTTTATTATTTCCTTCCTTGTGCTCCCTTTGGGCTTGTTTTGCTGTTCTTTCTGCAGTTCCCTTAGGTGTAAAGGTAGTCTGCTGATACGAGATTGTTCTTGTTTCTTTAGAAAGGCCTGCATTGCTATGAATTTTCCTCTTAGGACTGCTTTCACTGCATCCCAGAGATTTTGAGTTGTGTTTTCGTTGTCATTTGTCTTGAGATAGCTTTTGATTTCTTCCTTGATCTGAGTTTTGACCCAGTCGCTATTTAGTAGCATGTTATTCAGATCCATGTATTTGTGTGCTTTCTAGATTTCTTTTTATAATTGATGTCTAGTTTCATAGCTTTGTGGTCAGAGAAGATGCTTGATATGATTTCAATCTTCTTAAATTTATTGAGACTGGTTTTGTGCCCTAACATGTGGTCTATCTTTGAAAATGTTCCATGTGCACTTGAGAAGAATGTATATTCTGTTGCTTTGGGGTGAAATGCTCTAAAAATATCAATTAAATCCAGCTGGTCTAAAGTGTCATTCAAAGCCACTGTTTCTGTGTTGATTTTCTGTCTGGAGGATCTGTCCATTGGTGACAATGGGGTGTTGAAGTCCCCTACTATGATAGAGTTGCTGTTGATCCCTGTCTTTTTGTCTGTCAAAATCTGTTTTATATATTTAGGAGCTCCTATGTTGGGTGCATAGATGTTTACTAGGGTTGTGTCCTCTTGTTGAATCAATCCTTTTATTGTTATGAAGTGTCCTTCTTTGTCTTTTATTGTAGTCTTCATTTTAAAATCTATTTTGTCTGAAATAAGTATTGCTACTCCGTTTTTTTCTCATTTCTATTTGCATGAAATATCTTATTCCATCCCTTTACTTTCAGTCTGTGAGTGTCTTTTGATCTGAGATGAGTCTCTTGTAAACAGCATATGCATGAGTCCTGTTTTCTTATCCACTCAGCCACTCTATGTCTTTTGATTGGAGCATTTAATCCATTCACATTTACAGTGATTATTGATAATTGCATACTCATTGCCATTTGTTATTTGTATTTCTGATCTTCCCTAGTTAGCTTGTTTTCCCCTTTCTTCTGTTTAAAAAAGCCCTTTTAACATTTCCTGCAATGCTGGCTTGGTGGTAATGAATTCCTTAAGTTTATTCTTTTCTGAGACATTTTTTATCTCTCCTTCAATTTTAAGTGATAGCCGTGCTGGGTAGAGCAATATTGGTTGTAGGCCTTGATTTTGCGTCACTTTGAATATTTCCTGCCACTCCCTTCTGGCCTGCAGAATTTGTGTGGAAAAGTCAGCTGTTAGTCTTATAGG
>NW_017731563.1:2565182-2572496 GCF_001890085.2 Hipposideros armiger
AAATCAGATAATGGAGTAGGCACATGTTCTGAATGGTGGATCAGAAAAGGCATAGACACAACATGCTTTTCTAAAAAATAATGGACTGTTGTAAATGAGCATTATCACTATGTCATTTGCATTATGCAGCTTTGTGGCTTTGGCAAGTCCTTCTCCTCATTGTGCCTGACTGTCCCCATCTGAAAAACTGAGATGCTGGACTGAAGGAGCTTCAGGGTTTTCTCCAGCTTGATGCTTTGTGCCCAGGTGCTTCTGCACAGCGCACAGCCTGGCGGTCCTCTGATCCTTTCAAGCAAACCACCAGAACAGAACCAGAGCATCCAGAGGGCAGACAAAGCTGTCACAGGGGCTGGGTGAGGGAATTGTTGTTCCCTTTGAGGCAGGAGCCCGGGGCCACTTAGACAGGCAGAGTCCTGGTCCCCCTACAGCCAGGCCCAGAGGAGCCTGCTGCCCGAACAAGGCTGCCATTTGCTGAAGTTCATGTGCACATTCATGTCTCTGAACCACATAGGAGGTGTGGCCAGGCTGCCGCTAGTGGGCATTTCATTTCCTTGCCTGCTGGAAATCATATTACCCTTAATGTCCTGAATGTCATCAAAATATCTTCCTTTCAATATTTCCATTATCTTCTGGTAAAGAAAGAAGTCATTGGGGAACAGATTAGGTGAATAGGGAGGGTGTTCCAATACAGTTATTTGTTTGCTGACTAAAAACTCCCTCACAGACAGTGCTGTGGGAGCTGGTGCATTGTCATGACGCAAGAGCTATGATTTGTTGGCAAAAGGTTCAGGTCGTCTAACTTTTTCATGCAGCCTTTTCAGCACTTCCAAATAGTAAACTTGGGTAACTGTTTGTCCAGTTGGTACAAATTCATAATGAATAATCCCTCTGATATCAAAAGAGGGTAGCAACATCATTGCAACAAGTTCGCGAACTTACTTGTCCAACCATAAAAATCCCAATTGAACAGCATAGACAGACTGGCCATAAGACTGGAGGGCCCACAGAGACTGAGAGCCCTGGAAAAGTCAAAGCAACCCTCTAAGGGGAGGAGGAACCCAACTGGCCCTGGAGTACATGAGAACATGCCAGGCAGGTGGCCACAGAGGCTGGCATGGAACTAGGTAGAAAGGGAGGTAGCACCATAACTTGTGTGGTAGGTGTTAGGAGAAGACAGGGTACACAGGTAGGAAGGGAAAGATTCAAGCAGGGAGGTTGAGGCCTGATGAGCTAGGAACGGGAAGTCCCTATAAGTTGAGGAGGGAAGTGGCATGATGAAAGTGAGATTCCATAAAGTTCCTTGCTCAAAAAATCCTTCATTTCTTGAGGGTAAGAAAAAAACCCACCCTAGAAGAGAAATACCAGGTCTGCATCTGTGTCCTTTATCTCTGCCCCAGGGATATTGGAGGGGTTCCTGGATGCCACACCATCCACCTCCCTCCCCCACTCCCCACCTCTTTTAGGACTATAACATGACTCCCTCATGCAGCATATCCTTTGTCTCAACAACCCCGTGCTGTAACAAGAGGCTAAGCACAGAATTACGTGGCTACCATCTGACAGGGATTTGGGCTGATCTCTCTAGATCTCATCTGAGATAGTAATCTGAAATAAGCATCTCACGCATGGGCTGAGAGCTAACCAGAAGACAGAGGAACATTTGTCATAGTGTTTACGGAGCTCCTGCCTTTCCCAGCTGGGTGACACTATGCTTGTTTTAATGTGCCCAAATGGCGGATAAGGGATAGAAGCACTGAGTAGAAGTAGGATAAAGAGGCAGAAGGAAGAATAGCATGTAGAGATAGCAAATAGAGCCTATCAATAAGGATGCTTTTAGAGGCAAGTATTAAAAAACTCAACTTGAAATAGTTTTTACAATAAGGAAATTTTACCTCACACAAAATAAGCCTCAAATTAGCATGGCACCAAAGTTAGTTGAGTACATTTATTGATTCAACAACTTTATTCAGGACCCCAATTCTTTCCACTCTTTCTCTCTGCTACCCTCAGCATGTTGCTCTTGTCCTCAACTAGCAGTCCTCATGGTCCCCAGATGGTTGCCATGATTCCATGCTTCATATATGGACATGCACATGTCCGCCTAAAGAAAAGATTTGGGTCACGTGCTCNCTGTCATTATGCCAATGTAAATTCTTGCTTCCTTTGTCATAGATTAAATGACCATATAGACATGGGTTTATTTCTGGGCTCTCTATTCTCTTCCATTGATCTATGTATCTATTTTTATGCCAATACCATGCAATTTTGATTCCTATAGCCTTGTAGTATGATTTGATGTCAGGTAGCACTTTATTCTTGTTTCTTAGGATTACTATGCCTATTCGGGGTCTTTTATGGTTCTGTATAAATTTTAGGATTATTTGTTCAGTTCTGTGAAAAACATCATTGGTGTTTTGATAGGGATTGCATTGAATCTATAATTGCTTTGAGTAGTATGGACATTTTAACTATATTAATTCTTCCTATCCATGAGCATGGTATATGTTTTCATTTAATTGTATCTTCTTTACTTTCTCTCTTCAATGTCTTATAATTTTCTGAGTACAGGTCTTTTACTTTCTTGGTTAAATTTATTTCTAAGTTTTTGTTTTTGATGCAGTTATAAATGGGATTGTTTATTTTTCTAATTTCTCTTTCTAATAGTTCATTATTGGTATATAAAAATGGAACCTATTTCTGAGTATTAATTTTATATCCTGCTACTTCACTAAATTGATTTATCAGTTCTAATAGTCTTTGGGTGGAATCTTTGGGGTTCTCTATATATTGTATCATGTCATCTGCAAATAATGGAAATTTTACTTCCTCAAGAAAGGCCATCTTGTATTACTTGCTTGGAAATTGAAAAAAATCTGTTTAATTCTACCTGAAAAGTGCTTTCATAAGATTTACTTATGCATTATTGGTTCAACACTGCCTATAGAAAAGAGCCCATTTGACATTTGAAACCCTCCCTGACCAGCCCTGTCCTGTCCCTCCCCCATGAGCCTCTGCTTTAGCCAAGCTTGTGCCGGAACGAGCTTGTCTGCTGACCCAGGATCATTCCCTGCCCTCCAGCTTCTATTCTATCTCCTCTCCAGTGCTTAGTCTGCCCTTTTCCAGGAGTGACAGGCACATATTGGCTGACAGTGTGCTTCTTGTTGTCCAGGAGATGGCTTTGTGTGTCAAGTTCAGAAATTTGGAAGAGGTACTGGGAGCTATTTGATAGATACCACTTCCTTTGCTCACTTCCAGGAAAGTCATGATATCCTGTGCACCAGGAACTCAGCAAGGCCCATCTTGGGTAAATCCCACAAGCCTGGGTGTTCAAGCCAACCCCAGTGAGGTGGGACTGTGTACACTAAGTATGAGCGAAGGCTGTGCATACTAAAGCCTGAGGTTTGAGTGATGGCCCTCACTTTCTACAGATGGATCTGCTATGTTATATTTCATCCCATGAGTTAGCAGGACAAGTCTTTTAATTTCTAATTGAAATCCAGAAACACATGTGTCTTGCCTGAGGACCTGCTAATGGTTACTGGCCATGTGGCCCAGACACCTTGATTCATGGTCCAAGATAGTCTCCACTAGTTCTCAAGACTGTTTGTGGACACATGTAAACCTGTTCTCCCTTATACTTGCCTTGGGTTTGCTTCCCCACCTGGAACACCTTATCCCACCTGTTCTTTCCCTGCCCAGCCCAGAGGGAGTCACCTCTGGGTGACTGAGCCTCTGGGCCAGGCATGTATGAGACTCAATGCTGGCACATAGTAGGTGCTCTGTAAACACGACTTCCTTTGCCTTTTCCCCCTTTAAACTCGAGCAGCCCCGTTCTCTGTTCTTTAGTTGCTTCCCACTATGTACACTTTGCTGGGTGTGGCAGTGGTCTGGACATACACATCTTATTCCTGACGAAGTACGTGAAGTCCTTCCTGTGTCCCCACAGCCCTTCTGCAAAGCTGGACACAGAGAGCCCAGTCACCACAGGCTGATGGCAGAGAGCAAGCCTGACTGTCCTTCCTCACTTAGCCTCCCCTTTGCTCCTGAGTCCCCCACCCTGGAAGCACACCCACTGCCAACTCGTGGCCTCAGATGTCTCTGTAAAAGCCACACGTCACTCTCCTATGGGAAGCTTCAGGCACAGCTTCTGTGTCTCCTCACCCATTGCACCTCTTGCCGGGCACGGCAGGTCCAGTTGTTCCTGGTAGAACAATTTCGCTCCCAGGATGCAGGAATATGTTTGAGAATCTTGTAGCCCAGAGGAACCATGGACACCATTTAGACTTGTAGTTCCCAACTTGGGCTCTTCAGAAGCTGGGGAGCCTGTAAGAAATCCAGACTCCCAGGCCCTTCTCAGAATATTCTGATTCAGCACATCTGGGATGGGGCCCAGGAGCCGTATATTTAACAAGAGCCCAGGGCATTTGAACAGTGAGCCTAACTTTCTATAGGTCTGCTATGTTATATTGCATCCCATGAGTGAGCAGGACATGTCTTCTTATTTCTATCTGAAATCCAGAGACACTGGGTATCTTGCCTGAGGGCCTACCTAAGTCATCAGAGAACCAAAGTTTGGGATCCACTGATAAAATCCAACCTCTTCATTTCGTGGGTGTTGTGGATGAGAAAAATCAGGTTTACAGAGGCTGTGTGGCCAACCAGAGTCAGCCAGCTTGATGATGGCGAAACTAAAATTAGAGCCCATGATTTCTGACTTCCAGGATGGTGCTTTTACTGCCACGGTTTGCTAATTACCCCTGCTCTATTCTATGCTTCCAGAGGGAGAAAAAACAATAAGAGGCAATATGGAATCCAGGGATCCAAATGTGTTGTTGTCTGCTGAGAAGTCCATATAACATAATGGTTAAGAAACCAGCTCCGTGCCAGGCAGACTGTGGTTCCAATCCTGTAAAATGAGAATAATTCTGGTACCCACCTCCCAGGGTTGTTTTAAGATGATCTCTGTAAAGTATTGTGCCCAGCACCTGGCGTGTAATGAGAACGGGAAGCCAAAATTAGGCCCTTGTGTGAGGTATTCAGGTCTAGTCACTTCATTTGCCTGCCATAAAAGGGCAGGAGGAACCCCACCACCAAGCAGTGGGTACAGCTCTGCTGCCCTGCTGTGTCGTGAGCAGTTTTCAGCAGGATATAGTAAATATCGGGGTGAATGGAGGACCCTGGGCTCCATGGCCTCTGTTATCGGATCCCAAGATTCCCATCCCCCCTTCTCACCTATTACAAAATCCATCTTCACAAGGAGGGACAGCTCAAGCCCACGTCACCCCTGCCAGGTTCCCAAAGGGAAAGACTGAATCACTGTTAGCACACTCCCTTCTTAGGGCATGTCCCCCGTTTATTGTTCTCTGTTTCATGTCATTATAATTGAACTGATCAGCAAGGACAACAGGCCCATTTTTACAAGGGAAAGAAGACACCCACCAAAAGCCAAAATGATGACTGTTTGCAGCTTGCAGGAAACACTTATTAAATTAGATCTGCCTTCAGTATAGGTGTCAGCCAGTTTCTCAAAAGGGCTCAAGTGTGAGGAGTTGAGCCTGATTTGGAGGCGAGTTAGCCCTTTTTAGGTGACCGATGATCAGCAGAGAGGCTAGGAGCAGTGGTCAGGGAGAAACTCAGTGACTTCCTGGAGCAGGAAGTGGACTGTGGGCTCCTGCAGAGCGGGGACCATATCTTTGCATATTTGCATTGCTGCCCTGGTGCTTCCGACAGCTCCAGGTGCCATCCATGAAAGAGTTTTATCACCCTCCTCATGGCCACCTGGAGATCTAGCAACTAGCAACTCAGGTGAAGGGGCTCCAATACTCTGGGGCCTACTTTCTCCTGCTTTAGGAGTCTATGACCCTATATCCCACAACCTCCTCTGTCAGTACCTGGGGGTGAGGGACATGGGGTGGGGGTGTGCTGAGGCTAACAGAGAGTCAGAGTGAGGCCGGAGGTGAGTGTTAGCATGAGCAGGAGGTTGGGGGCCCACTCTCAGGCTCTTCACAGTCTTCCTGTTTGATCTTGGTCACTTCTCTTCTGCATGCTTCAGTCTTGACTGAGAAATCAGCACTTCTCACTGCTTGGTTCACATTGAGATTATTTTTTTCATTTTTGCTTACTTTTATAGTAATAATAACTCATTTGTATAGCACTTTGATGATTACAAAAAACTGTAATAAATATCACTTAAGTTTCTTATTTCAAATTCATGAGATCTTTATGAGGTAGGTTTTGTAATCCCATTTTACAAGATGAGAAAACTGAGGCAAAGAGCTGTGCCCAGGAACCATGGTAACAAGCAGCAGATCAAGTCCTTAAGATTCCCTGTCCGATGTTCGGCCATTGTTCAGGGTGTGCTGGTACAAGGTGATTCCCGAGCCCTGGCGTCCAGAACAGCATAATCTGATAGAGGAAGTATGCTGTGCTCACAGTAAGACTATTACCCCACACACGGCCCTCCCAACACAGGTCCCATCAGGAGAAATCAGATAATGGAGTAGGCACATGTTCTGAATGGTGGATCAGAAAAGGCATAGACACAACATGCTTTTCTAAAAAATAATGGACTGTTGTAAATGAGCATTATCACTATGTCATTTGCATTATGCAGCTTTGTGGCTTTGGCAAGTCCTTCTCCTCATTGTGCCTGACTGTCCCCATCTGAAAAACTGAGATGCTGGACTGAAGGAGCTTCAGGGTTTTCTCCAGCTTGATGCTTTGTGCCCAGGTGCTTCTGCACAGCGCACAGCCTGGCGGTCCTCTGATCCTTTCAAGCAAACCACCAGAACAGAACCAGAGCATCCAGAGGGCAGACAAAGCTGTCACAGGGGCTGGGTGAGGGAATTGTTGTTCCCTTTGAGGCAGGAGCCCGGGGCCACTTAGACAGGCAGAGTCCTGGTCCCCCTACAGCCAGGCCCAGAGGAGCCTGCTGCCCGAACAAGGCTGCCATTTGCTGAAGTTCATGTGCACATTCATGTCTCTGAACCACATAGGAGGTGTGGCCAGGCTGCCGCTAGTGGGCATTTCATTTCCTTGCCTGCTGGAAATCATATTACCCTTAATGTCCTGAATGTCATCAAAATATCTTCCTTTCAATATTTCCATTATCTTCTGGTAAAGAAAGAAGTCATTGGGGAACAGATTAGGTGAATAGGGAGGGTGTTCCAATACAGTTATTTGATTAATGGCTAAAAACTCCCTCACAGATAGTGCTGTGGGAGCTGGTGCATTGTCATGACGCAAGAGCTATGATTTGTTGGCAAAAGGTTCAGGTCGTCTAACTTTTTCATGCAGCCTTTTCAGCACTTCCAA
>NW_017731563.1:2578736-2580478 GCF_001890085.2 Hipposideros armiger
AATCACTGATCCGATCCTCTGCTTCATCTAATCTACTGGTGATTCCTTCGAGTGTGTTCTTCATTTCAGTTATTGTATTCTTTAGTTCTACCTGGTTGTTTTTTTTATGATTTCTGTGTCCTTCTTTATGTCCTCCCTAAGTTCCTTAAACATTCTTATCATCAGTGTTCTAAACTCTGTCTCTGAAAGGCTGGCTACCTCTGTTTCATATAGTTACATTTCTTGAGGTTTCTTCTGGTCTTTTACTTGGGACATGTTTCTTTGTTTCTTCATTCTGGCTGTCACTCTGATTGCTTTGATGTATTAGATCACTTAGAAAGAAAAATAAAAAAGAGAAAAAGAGGAAAAAAAGAAAAAAGAAAAAAAAGGGGGAAGGGGCTCTCCGCCCGCTTTAATCTGCTGACCACTTGTTCAGCAATAGAGAGACTCTGGGCGACTCAGCACCAGCTGTTGGGGGGAAGGGTTCAGTGCGTCATGCACCGAACTCCCTCTAGACTTGAAGTGAGCTTCCCACAATTAGTTGCTGTGTGCTCTGGACCCGTGCTCACCACCAAAAATCCTCACAGGTTGTTGCGGGCTGTCTGCTGCTGCAAAAAACCCTCTGTGGCCTGCGGAGGTAGGGGCCAGTGACTAGAGGCTCAGGGTGCCCCTGGCAACACAGCTCTAGGTGGGCAGGGCAGGCCTCCAATGCACCACAGGATGTGGTCAATGGCCCCCACCAAATCAGAGCAGCATGCACTCCTGCATCGGCAACCAGCCCACACAAACTCGCCAGGAGAGCCCCAGCTGAATCATGCAGGTGCACAGCTCATGGCCCTACACTCCCAGGAAAACTCCCAGTGTCAGCCTGTCCCAATCAGCCACTCGCAGATCAGGCCAAGCAGCCCAACAGCCAATTGCTATCCAGGCAACTCTGCACATGCAGTGTGGAAATTGGGGACCTAAGGCGAATGGAGCACTCCCTGGTCTAAATAAGCAGTCTGTTGGAGTCGGAGCACACCTGCCAGGTATTTCCCTGGCTACACAGCACAAGCAGTGTCGAGGGTGCGGATCCAAGACCACATGTGCACACATGCATGCACTCATGCACACACGCATGCAGTCCTGTGCCAATTCCAGCAGACCAATGCAGTCCCAGACCTGAGCCTCTGTGGGAGGGCCCAGCCCTGAAAAAATGGTGCCCTCCTGTGCACTGCTCGTGTGCAAGCTCCACACCAGGGGAACAATGGTCCCAAAAACCTCCAGCTCCTGTGCCAAAGGCACTCAGTTCAGTCCTTCCTGCAGGCTCCTGGGTCCCGCTCACAAAGCTACTGCCTCCACCAGGAATCAGGTGAGTGCTTACCAGCGAGCGAGTCGGTTTGCCGGCTCCACTGGTTCTCTAGCTGCCCTCAGCTTCACCGAGTTGAGCAAAGAGAGTCCTCACTATTTTCTACTTCTAGCTATCGTAGAACTCCTCTTTCCGGCAAAGTGGGGTCGGAGGGTCTCTCCCCCAACCAGAGAAGCCTCCCCACTGCTGAGGTGTCCCTCACAGGGTTTTCTCTCTCTCCTCTCCGCCCCTCCTACCAGACTTGACGTGGCCTCCTCTTTAAGTCCTTCATTTAGAGGTTTTGTTCATCTAGTGTCCAGGGAACTTCCAAGGTTGAATATCTTATAAATTATTTGTAATTTTGGTGTGATCCTGGGAGGCAGTCGGCACAGCATCTGTCTATTCCTCCATCTTACCGGAAGTCCTATTTTTTTTT
>NW_017731563.1:2585948-2587516 GCF_001890085.2 Hipposideros armiger
TCTGATTTCTAATTCTCAAAATTACCCATGAGTCAGTATAATATTCCCTATTTACTGGTGAAGAAACCAAAGTTTGGGGAGATTATGTAGCTTATCATAGGGAAACAGTTTGCTCCCAGGTGTGTCCGATTCCAAAGCCCCTTTTCTCTTTCATTTTGCCTTTTATTTAAAGACACCTTTTAACCAAAGGTGACAGAGACACTTGCTTCTGCCATGTAGGTGCTCTGTCCCTGAAGGGGAGAATCACCTAGAAAACACACATTGTAATAAGGGCTATCATCATGATCTGAAGAAAGGGTGCTGCAACTAGAAGGAGGCACTAACTAATTCCACCCCTTCTGGGGCAAGGAGGCAGGGGTGGGGTGAGAAGTCCAGGCAATGTGATGACAATGGATCTTCCTAGGAGCCCAAGGAGGAGTTTGCCAGGCCGAGCAAGGGACAGGGCTTGGCAGGGCGTGACAAAGGGTTGCACATAACAGCCTGTGTGTTTTGGGTGTGGTGAGCCTTTTGGTGTGGCTGGAGTGCAAAGTGGTGGCCAAGGATAAGGCCAGAGAGAGTGATGGGGTCGGACTGGGACGGACCTGGGAGTCAGGCTCAGGAGGCTGGATTCCATTTTGAGATAGAGGGAGCCACTGAAGGCTTTTAAGTGGGAGAACAGCCTCGATGTCAATGCGACCAGTTAGGAAGCATCTTTAATATCCAAACAACCAGTGATTAGGGGCCTGGATGGGGATAGGCAGTGGGGATGGGCAGAAATGACAGGGTATGTTTCCCTGGATCAGGTGTCAGTCTAGTCCCCAAAAGAAGGTGGGCATTTAGGAGAGAATTTTAAGGTCACTGCTGCACCCTCCCTCCATTTGGGAAATTACACACTAGCCCATAGGTCACTAAGCAAATGTGCCCAGAAGTAATTCAGCCCTGATTGGTAATATCTGTCACCCTGTCCACTCCATTACCCTTAAAGAAATGGTAATATCCCTGAGCCAGAGTAAACTCCTTGGAGAGGAAGGCGCGGCCACATTCACAGAGCAGAGCTGCCCAATGACAGGACGAGCAGCCTCATAAGGAAATGATAGCCCTGAGATGGAGGCAGTCAAGTGAGGGAGCGCCTGCTGTGGCCAGGAGGCTGGCCTGTGTGACATTTGACTTCATTTGAAATCCAAGAGGGCTATGCAGGCAGCTGTGACAAAGGTTGATTGTTCCCTCTGTACCATTCACATGCTGGACACCAGATAGAGAGCTCCAGCAGAACAGTCTCTGCCCTGTGGGGGTTTGTAATTGAGACACAGGCTAGGAAGGGGCCATATGGATGGACAGAGATGCTGTCTCAGGGACAGGGGACAATGAAGGCCCAGCAGGAGTATGCAGGTTTGCACCCAGACATCTGAGGCAGCACGCTCTGCTCAGCACACTTTGGATCTGAGGCCGGTGCCAACGTGCTGGGGCAGCTGAGGCAAGGCCAGCCTCTAGAGGAGAAGACAAGAACACAAGAAATTAAGTCACTTCAACTTAGCTTCAGAGGCAAACAAAAGAAAACAGACCAGTTGGAGGAGAGTGTTGGGTTTTTT
>NW_017731563.1:2588131-2611287 GCF_001890085.2 Hipposideros armiger
CAAGTCTCACCATTGTCTATTTCCAAAGTTCTCATTTCCCGAAACAGTTCCTCCCTCGCTCCAGCTCCTGGTGACCTCTAATCTACTTCCTGTATCTGAATTTGCACATTCTAGGTGTTTCAAAGAAGTGGAATCACACAGTATTTGTCCTTTACTGACTGGCTTCTTTCTCTGAGCACCATGTCTTCAAGGCTCATCCATGTTGTAGCCTGTGTCAGAGCTCCATTTCTTTTTAGGGCTAATATTCCATTGTGTATATATTTACCACATTATGTTTATCCAGCCATCCACTATGGAAGGAAGGCTTCTTAATGGCTGCAATTCCACACCACTAGAGGCCCCAGGAGGGAGGAGGATTGAGGATCACTGCTGCCCACCCTTCCAGCTAGACCATGTTGGTCCCTTTACTTCCCAGTTGTCCCTGATGGGCCCAGTTACCCAGGGTTTTAGTCAGTCCCACAGACAGAGGCCACTGTGCTGTATCAGCAGGAGCACCCACCAGTCATCAGGAAACCCACGTGCTCATCACATGTGGTAGATGTGTGGCCTTGCACAAGTCCCCTTACTTCTGTATAATGAGGAGCTTGGAATGTGCGTCCTTGTTGAAGGTCCTTCCAGCTTCTTATTTCTACAACTCCATCAAATGTCCTAAGAGGGCAATGTGGCAAGTGGTGTGGGGTGGAGCAGACCCTCAAGGAATATTTGTGATTGAATGAATGAATGAATGAATGAAGAATTGGAGAATGAGGAACTATAGTATTCCAGTTTCCTTGTCTCCCTTCATTAGAGAATAGGCAAGAGGCTATAATTTGAGGTCAGACTGAATGGTACTTACATTATGAAACAATCTGGAATACAGGGTTCTACCTGAAGCATTGTTATTGTGTTTATTATTGTCTTTGCATCTTGCACTGAGTTGGAATTGTATGATTGGGCTTCTCATCAATTCTGTTTGGTGTAGAATTCTTGGCAGCTTTAATAAATACACTTGCATAAATTTAAGTGGGTGCACAGAGACTCTCACACTCTGGTCTGTTATGTAGCAGATGTAAACTGTACAGATTGTGGGCATCGCCGTGCTGTACCAAGTATGTGTGTGTGTGTGTGTGTGTGTGTGTGTGTGTGTGTGTGTGCTCAGAAATGTGCATACCTGAATAGACATGGTAGGCTGTCCATGACTGTCCTTGTCCTAGGAGCTCTACCCTGACATGGCTTCTGCTCACAAGGGTTCTGTGTTCTTCCAAAACACAAATATTAATAATTGCATAATGAAGGATTTTTTTATTATAAAATCCACTTGCATTTATGGTGATTATCAGATGATGAGGAAAGGAGATTTTTGTTCCTTGCCATGTCTTGGAATCTGACAGTGCCTTAGGTAGAACTGCACGTAGACCAGGCACCAGCATCCTCACTTGCCATAGAATTCTGGAGATAATTTGGATGTCATCTACCACTTTGGAAGTGGTGTTCAAAGTTCCAAGATGGAAGTGGTATTCAAAGTGCCAAGAAAAACACAAAAATCAATGATTCCTCTTCTCAAATAAAATCTTATGCAGAAGCCAGAGCCAATAAAAGCCTTCCAGATTGGTCAGGAAGAGGTAGCTACTTCTTCTCTGTGTGCATTTTCCATCTACATCCCCATCAAATTGGCTCCCTGGACTCCATTCAACTGTGCTAGGACCTTTAGACAAGTTCGCTTGTGAGTTAAAATGGCGTCGCTCTGGTTCAATAGCTAGGGGAGCCAAAGCTCGACTTCCCCAGTCTTCCCTTAACCTATAACTGCTCCCAAACAGCACTGTGGAAATGTAGGGCTCTCTGCAGCACTGAATTTTTTTCCTAAATGGTTAACTATCAATAGTTCTTCTACTGATGAGCAAATAGACCCAGAGAAGTAAGTGATTTGCCCAAAGATATTCAGTCAGCTGGTGTCAAAATCTAGATTATTAGCATCAAAAGATAATTGAGTCTCTGTCCTCTAGAAGCTTATGATGTAATTGAAAGGCAGGACATGTGTACATGAAAAGATAAATGGAAAACTAAGAAAGCCTGTACTCATCAGTGTCCAATTAGCTTGTGTTTAGAAGACATCATGATTCCTGGGAACTGAGGCTTTCTCCACTGAATTCTTCTAAATATTTCAGATATGGTTGTGACCATGGGCCCCCAGCTGCCAGTCGTAGCCCTAAGAAATGAGCAGGGAGAGAGGAAAGAAAGGGAGAAGAAGATGGAAAGGAAATGATAAGAAGGATATAGCACTGGAGAGAAGAGAAAATGATAGAAAGGAAGAAGAAAGACAGGAGCCATCTGAAAAAGTGAAGTCATCACTGCCCCAAGATGGGTAGGGCTTTACCCTCCATCAGGGGAGGGAGTCCTCCAGGGGCCCCAGGAAATCCTGCTCCCTCTGTTCGCAGCTTTGAGAGTCTGGTGCTCCCCTGCCTCAGCCCCATGATTTGTCCTCTCTTCTGCACTTCTCATACCTCCTCTATCCTTTCCAACCCCAACACGGAATAGTAGAAATGGGAATCTTAGTCTGTTGGACTTGGATTCCAAAGTTCCCCGGTTCCCAAGAGCACAGAAAGGGTGGGCTCACATGCTGATTATTGGGTGCATTCTCAAAGAGCTCTGGGACCCCTCAGGATTCAGGAGGGCACACAGAGCTCTGGCCTTGGGATGCAGGCAGGAGGAGGGCTGCAAAGGAGTGGACTCACAGGACCGGATAGCGAGGCATCAGTGGGAAGACAATAGTCTGACAGTTTCGCTCTTCTCCACTTCATTCATTTGCCCTTAGATGTTTTTGTGGCAATATAACACATGTTTTGAAAGGGTCAACTAAACTGTTTCATTTATTGAAGTGTTTTTGTTTGTTTTTAGATTTAGGGGTTGTTTGTTTGTGGGAATTAATTCTGTGAGGCATTCATGCCCCTAAGGCAGAGTAGATGCGTTGCTTCTCAGGATGAGTCTGTGCAGATGGCTATGTCCAGACTAAGCAACCACAGGCACCTGCCCTGCCTCTGGATTCATGTCCGCAGCCCTTCTTACTGACTCCCTGGGCCCTTTTCAGCTCTATCTCAGATCCTTAGACAACTTAGCATGACCCAGTTGTGTCTTTGGGGATAAGTGGGGACCAGTGAGAAAGGTTCCTGGCACCCAGAGAGGCCAGCCTGACAAACGGACCTTGGGACTGAGGTCAGGAAATCTGGTTCCCTGTCCTCAGCATGTACCCCCCTGACCTTCATATCTTATCAGTATCCTAGTTTTTAAAGTGAGGAGGCTGAACACACCTCTGAGCCCTACCTCTGTGTGTCTGATCACCAACAGAGTGCCCTAAATTCAGCAAATCCAGAACTGATGTCTCTTTCCCCTTCCTCTTCCAAGTCCTCTACTACAGCGAGAGTCATCAACATTCAGAGTCGCCACATTCAAAACTGCAAGGAGGGGACAGTACATTTATTTCACTGGCTCTTCCTTGAACCCCTAAGTGCAACCAGAAATCAAATTACATCTTTTATAAAGAATCTCTCAAATCCACCTACTTCTCAACCAGTCCTTCTGTCTCTACTAACAGCTCAGGCCTCCATGATCTCTGCATGGGTCACTCGCCCCCCCCCTCCACCCCTGTCATCACCGTCATGCTCCATGGCAGTACCAGACTACAGTGCACACCTGATCCAGCCGTCCTCAGCCTCCTCAGAATGGAATCCAAGCATCCAGGCATGGCCACACAGCCCCTGGGTATCTTGCTCCTACCCATCCCTCCAGCCCCATTTTCTCATAGCTTCACTCCAGCCAAATCAAATGTTTACATTTCCTAAAGCTCTCCATACTTCCCCTCTCCTTAGTTCTTACTCCACTTGGAATACCTGACCTTTCCCCACCTTCTTCCCCTGTACAACTCTTCATCCTTCAAGCTTCATCTCAGAAGCTTGGGAAGTCCATAAATAGCAAAGCTGCGCTTGCCTCCAGAGCATCGCTTACTTACTTATGGAATCATCTGTCCATTTGTCCTTATTGTACCAAGAGATTCGTTGTACCAACTTACCAAAGGTCAGTTTTGGAGCCCCTTTTCTCAAATCTCCAGCACCCAGCACATAAATATCTTCATGAAAATTTGAGTTACTCACTGTCATGTCAAATGTGTTTCTGGACCTCCACTTGTTATGTGCCAGGGGTGTGGGACAAATGTCACATGATGTAAATTAAGAAACAGGCTTTATTGGGAGAATTACAAAGGCCAAAGACCACAAGAGAAGCCACAGGTTTCCCAAGCCTCCCATCTCACAAAGGCGTGTGTCAGGCCCAGGAAGCCACTTGGCCTGCAGCGTGGGTCTACATTGCAGTAGAGAGGAGCAGGACCCCTCTTCCCCCATGGCTTTCTGACATTCATTGTAGGGAAATCAAACAAGGCAAAGAAGCCTTGTAAATGAAGGAATAAACAGATTGCTTGGTGCCAAGCGGTCTGGGTTGGGGGTGCCAGCTGTTCATAGGAGTTATCTGGAATGCCTGCTTGCCAACACATAGGGCTCCCAGAGCCTTTGGGATATTACTGTTCTCCTTACCTGGAGAGGAGGTACTCTAAGCGTGGGTGCTACCTCACTCAGAAAGCTCATTGTCTAGACAATCTTGAGGGAGCTCCAGAGTCACTTTCAGATAATTCAACTGGTTGTTCCACACTGAAAATGAATGGATGGATGGATGGATGGATGGATGGATGGATGGATGGATGGATGGATGGATAAAAGCAACTAACACATATGTGAACACATGAAAGTGCCTGACATGTAGTAGATACCCAACTTATGTCTGTTTCCCTTTCCTTTTCTGCCTTCTCATCCCAACTTCAACTTTGTGAATTTCCATGGAGGTTTCTGGGGCACAGAGGAGGTGGCTCTGTCATCTGTTGCTAAATATGAGAGCTCTGACCCTCATGGGGATGGGGGCTGTGTGGCTGTTTGATGGTGCTCCACCCCCCCCCACATCTCCACAAGCTTCCTCAGGTTGCACTGTGCCCTTATAACATGCTTTCCCTTTCAACACTATCCTGATGTTCATTTTAACCCAAAAAGACCTGACGCTCCCACACCCTGTGATTTGTAGCTGGGTCATAGCCCCCATGCAGCCATATCCCCAGACCAACTTCTTGATGCTCTAATGGGTGGGGCATAAAGGATGGGTGGTCTGCCTCTGAGATTCTGATTCAGTCCGACCTGTCCATTCACTTCCCACAGTTGCTCCCTGACCGGAGCCTCCATCAGCACGTGGGCCAGTGGTTCTTAAACTTCAGGTGCCTCAAAAACACCTGGAAATTGTCTGTAATGCACACTTCCAGGCTCCATAGCCAGGAGTTCTACTTCAGTAGGTCGGGGTGGGGCCCAAGAATTCTGCATTTTTTACCTTTGCATCCTTAAACTACTTTATCCAGAGGTGAGACCAGCACTCAGTAAATGGGGATTCAGAAAGAAAAAGGGAGCACAGGGGCATGTATAGGCCAATCTTTCCCTGCAGAGCTACCCATCAGGTTCCCAACACCCCACCCCAGGCTTGGAACACCCTTCCAGCAGGCTAGGTGGAGGAGGAAAGCCTTCCTGCGAGATGCCCCCTCCCCTCTCCCTAATGTGGGCGGGACCTGGAGGTCTTCAGTGAGCTCCACCTGGCCCAGTAGAGAATGGGAAACTAGGTCTGGAGGTTCTGAGTTGAGTGCTTCCTGGAGGCTGTGGAGTGGCCCATCCTGCTTGGAGGACCTGTGACCAGATGCCATATGGACTGGTGTTTTGTGGTCCAGTGAGAGATGGAGTGGGGCTGCTGCAGTGGGGAGCAGTGGAGCACGAGGGCATCCAGGCAGCCTTCACCTGGCGGGGGACGTTAAAGCTCTGCCCTGGGGCAGGTTGTGGGAGAGAGCAGTCAGTGGTGAGGGAAGCCAGGGAACCGGCGCAGAGTTGGCTAGCTCTAACAGAGCCAGGGAGCTTGTCCTGTTCAATGTGGGCTCCCACGGACAGGAGCTGCAGCGGTAAATGCAAATCCCTCTTCAGGTGGCAGAGGCGGAGAAAGACTACCTACCTCCAGCCCTGTGAAAAAAGAAATGAGCCTTTCCACTCACCACCCCTACCCCAGTGCCTGTCTCCATCCTGGAAATGCTGATTTTCACTGAGGACCCGGTCTATGTCTTTGGTCAAAGAGTTTTATTTTCTCAAGAAAGAGAGAGAGTTCAAATTTTTTTATCCATGTTTGTGAGCAGTTTTGCCTCTGTTTCAGCTGCTGTTAAGAGATCTTCAATGTCTCGATTTCTTTACAGTTGTGTTTTTGCTCTATTTCAAAGAACTCAGGTAGTACACTCCCCAAGACCATATCTATTATCTTCAGGGTTTGTTATCTTGAAAGCGTGGCCCACATTTCTCATGGTTCTGTTTCACTCCCTTTCTCAGCACCCTTCTCTGTCCAGGCATCGTTTCCCTTTAGATCAAGACATTATGAGTTCTCTTCTGAGAAGGTACAACATGTACACTGATTAAGAAAGGTGTTTCCCCAAAAATGTGTCATTTTTCCACCACCCTAATATTCACACTTTAACAGAAGACATTCGAAGACTTAAAAACAAACCCTCAATACCCAGAGGATTGGAGCTCTAACAGTGGAGCAGACTGTGGAGTTGGTAATTTGGCTTGGGAGGGGAGGGAGACCCCAACCAGTGTCCCTCTAGATCCTACCACAGTGGGGCATCATTCTCCTCCATCTCCATGTGAGATGTGCGGGGGCAGAACCTTATAAACTTTTCTTTTCTTTTTAACTTTTATTGGGTAACAGTGTGTTTTTTTTCAGGACCCATCAGGGGGGTAGAACCTTATAAATATCCAATCTAATGATTTTCTTTTTCTCTCTCTTCTATTTTTGTTTCCTAGGAACGAGTGGAATATCTCTTTCTCATCATTTTTACTGTGGAAGCATTTTTAAAAGTCATAGCCTATGGACTTCTCTTTCACCCCAATGCTTACCTCCGCAACGGTTGGAATTTACTCGATTTCATAATTGTGGTCGTAGGGTAAGTGTAGCTTCCCTTTGTATCCCTGTCCTCATCCTTGTCATCAACCACTACATACCTCTTTTTCCTTCTGTATTTATATCTCTACTTGATTTGGTCACTGCAGCACTGGGCTTCAGGCAGGATGAGAAGATCTATTAAATATCTCTTTGGATTCAGAGTTCCTCTAAAGGGAGAGGAGCTATTACTTAGGCACACCTCACACCACTGCCACCACATGCACGCATGTGCTCACACACATGCGCACACATGAGTCGAACCTGTGTGCTTTTGATGGATCCAAGGCTCCTTCATGCACCTAAGGGGAGTACTCTGCATCGGGTTTTGTATTCCATACCCAACCACACCTGGCCTGACAGTTCCTCTGACCAATTTCCCTACAGTATCATGGAGCAAATTTAGCTCAGCATGCCTGTGAGTGTGCAGTCCATGGGCATGGGGGTGGCGCTGGCACACAAGAGCCGTGGATGCCTCCCTCACCTCTACAGCAGGCCTTGTTTGTGACCCAAGAAACCAGGCCACTCAAGACACGTGGGTGAGAAGAACACAGGGAACGCTGAAGGACCTGGGTGATGAGTGACCAGACCCCAATCAAATACACCTTCCCATGACACTCTGCTGCACTTCAGTATAAGACGACACCAGTCAATATGTGCTTTTTAATAAAAAGCTATGTAAGGAATCTCACATCAAATTTAAAAGGGACGATCTCCTTATGAAAGAATTAGTAACTTCACAAAATATTCTCTAGGAAATACTTGTCCCTAACAAGCCTTCATGTGCTGTGTGAGATGTAATTATCAGCACATAGTTGATGAAGTCCCAACACCTCATCTGTTTTGTGAAGGGCTGGCACCTTTGCGGGGGCTTCCACTTCAGCAATGAGCTGGCTTCTTTGAGTTGTCTCTTCTTACTTTAATCCCAGAGTGATCAAGTCGTGGCCACCTTGTGTGTTTACGCCCTCAGAGTCCCAACTGGCTTCAGTGCCAAGATCAATACACCACTAGGCTCTTATCCCAGCAAGCTGTTTTCATGAATCCTTCTGTGCTGTCCCCCTAGGCCCCTGTGACTTCTCCAGAGCAGTCACTGCTCATGATATCATGGCCTGTCTGGCCTTTCTTGCAGGAAATAATTCAGGAGCAAAGCAAGATCATTTAGAAGTTATTTCCTTGTCTCAGGCCATCTGGATGGCTTATTAGCGTTGCTTGGAACTGTTTTCAGGTTTTTCCTTTCTTGCCTTTTTTTGCCTGACCAATGAGTGGCACCCTTTAGCCACATTAGCATCAGGGATATTTGGGTGGCATGAGGAGCACTAAAGTTAGAGCACTTGCCAGGTAGAGACCTGGCTCCAGAGGACTCAGAGTGAGGAGGCAGCTATAGACGAGATGGTGCTGCTTCTGTTCATGCCAGAATCAACCAAGAGTGACTAAAAAATGCCTTGAATTAACTCAGTAAACCATAGCAAAGGTCTTTAAGATGGGTTGTTTCAAATGCCCCTAAACCCTTTTTAAATCCAGCATCTTTCTCAAAGCCTCAGTCTCCCAAGAGCCTTTCACACATGTGTAGAAAAGAGCCCCAGGCTGAGGTCCAGTGCTTCTGGGACCAATAGAGAGGTGGGGGTGCATTGCTGGGACTCATTTTGTTTAGGCAGAGACGCTACATCTTTTTCTCAAGTTTAAGAGTGAGTCAGCGTTGACTACATACGATTCTGTGACCTATTCACAGCCTTAACTACAGCATGGGAGGTGGGAATAGGAAGTACCAGTAGGCATCAAATAGCACCCCTGGGAGGGAGGGAGCGAGTGCCCTGCCACGCGCTGCACACTGGGCAACCCTGCCGATCTCCAGCTTGTTTAGCCCTTGCTGCATCCCTTGGGCTGCTGCTGCTACCCACAACCACAGAGGGCAGACTTTTCGTGAGGTCAGCCCAGATTCTAGTCACATCACTCTGGTGTCCAGGCCATGGGGGTGATGAGGAGAGGGAAGCATCCAGGTTTGGCACGCTTCCAAATGATGCATCTAGGTGACTATTACAGCCGCAGAAGTTATGATGCTAGCAGTTGCTCACCTTGTGGTTCAACATGACCCTCTGAGTCTTTTTTCCCATTAGTCGCACACATGGCCATATTTGCCACCTAGTTTTTCTTCCCTATGGGTATTGGTCTTAGGGGCTTTCCATCCAGCCTAAATCTCAGCCCCTCCTTTTAACTCAAAAATCACACACACACACACACACACACACACACACACACACACAAGGTATAGCTCAGCCACCTATCTTCAGCCATGCCTCCTTTTCCTGATGCCTTTACAAAATTAAATGAATATCCCTTTGTTTCCCTTGTGTCTCCTGGGAAATATCTGCTTTCCTTGGCAGCCCCCGCAGCTACTTAGGGGGAGGTCTGTCCTGGCCTCCTGCACATCAGGGGAGTCTGCCTTGCCCAGGGATAGGTGGGTGCGCATGCCTGCTGCCCCACTGCCCGGCTAAGACCCACTGTCTCACCTCGGTCTTGCCATTCTGGTGGCCCGTGACTAGAGGCATTTCCTTCCCCCCTTTGACCTTTCACATTTCCTTCCTAAAGTGAAGTTGCCTCCTTGGTACCATGGAGAAATGGGACTGCTGAGCAAATGTGAAGAGGACTTCAGAGCCCTCTGTGAGCTACCTCCCCACACCCACCCTGAGAACCCAAGTGTCCTCAGTAGCTCCACCTGCTGGAGATGGAGGCAACGTGCTGCTGCCGCTAAGGCCGTTGTTAATCTCTCTTCCTCCCAATATGTCGGCCCTGCCTTTCTGACTCGCTGGGCCCTCTAGAGCCTCACTGTCCTCTTCTTTCAACAGCTTTAATGCCCAGCTAAGGAACTGCCAGACACACCTCCTAGAGAAGTACGCCCAAGCATCCGCACCTGAACCCAGCCCTTAGGGACTGGCAGGTATAAGGCAATGGTTTCGCCTTTACAGTATCTAATCAAGGAGAAACAGCAGTCCCTGCAGGCCCTGGCCCAATCCTGGATTGGCTAACCCCTTCCAAATTACATTTTTTTAAATTAAAATTTATTGGTGTGACAATGATGAGTAAAATTACAAAGGTTTCAGCTGTACAATTCTGTAGCACATCATCTATATATCACATTGTATGTTCACCACCCAGAGTCAGTTCTCCTTCCATCACCATTTATTTGACCCTGTTTACCCTCATCTACCACCCCACCCCACCGTTACCCTCTGGTAACCACTAAACTATTGTCTGTGTCTATGAGTTTTTGTTTCTTTGTTTGTCTTGTTCCTTTGTTGCTTTCAGTTTTATATTCCACATGTCAGTAAAGTCATATGAGTCTCAACTTTTTCTGTCTGACTTATTTCACTCAGCATAATAATCTCAAGATCCATCCATGTTGTTGCAAATGGCACTGTTTCATCTTTTCTTATGGTAGGGTAGTATTCCACTGTGCATATGTACCACATCTTAAAAGTGGACACTTCTTAAATAGCCTGCATCAAGTTGGGGCAGGGGTTAAAAGAGAAGAAAGTTGTCTAATCTCCACCCCCTTCACTGAATAATATTTTGTGAACATCTTGTACTCTGATAAGCATATTGCTTTCTTCCAGGAAATACTTAGCAACCAAATCTGGTTTGGATTTGAATTGTTGTTTGACAAACTTGCAAACTGGTCTCCATTTCAGTGATCTAGGCTTCAATGGAAAGAACACTTCTCTGTGGAGAAAGAAGCCTGCTTCCCCATTCTGGCAACCTCTGCCTGGGATTCAAGGCATCGCCAGCTAACATGTGAAACCATCAAATTGCCAAGTTGAGGTGAAAGAATCAAGAAGCAGAAAGAAAATTTAGATGTCATCTGGCCAAGGTCATTAAAATACTTTTAGCTGTAGAACCCATTATTCAAAAAAAGCCTTACTCAGAGGACCAATGAGTTAAACAGATCAAAGGGAAGCCACTCTGTTAAATATGGGGAAAGGGGCCAGAACCCCAGTCATTCATCTCTGGCCTCACTGCCCAAGAAGTCCCTGAGGAGTTCCATGGAACACAGTTTGAAAATCCTTAACCTAGACCAAATCTCTCATTGCTGGACTCTGCCTGAATTTGAGCCAAGCCCTCAGCTGCAGTCTCCCAGTTCCGGATCCAACATTGGAGCATGCGTCATTTAAAGCTCTAGCTTAGTCCTCAAAATGAAGTTGCCCTCGCCCCAAGTTCAGGTCTGATATGGGGGCCCATTTCTGATACCCGAGCTTCCTTCTTGACCACAGGCCATAGCCTAGCACACATGGTGCTTACAGTGAATCAGTAGAATCATCTTGAGATACAAAGGACAGAAATTGCCCCTGAATACCCTTTTCTCTCTTCTTGCTTACCACAAAAAGCCCAGACTCTAGACTTCCCTCACGTATGGTCTGTGCATCCTCTGATTCAACCCCTTCTCCCTCTCCACCCCACTCCTAAATACTTCCCACTGTGCCTTGTGTTCCCCACAGTCCAGTTCCCATTCAGGGGCTGCAGACATTTCCTATAAAGGGCCAGGTACAACTTTTCAGCCTTGCAAGCCATGCAGTCTCTGTTCCAACTGTTCAACTCTGTGGAGAGAACAGCCATATGTAAAGGATGGGTGTAATTAAATTCCAGTCAAACTTTATTTACAGAGCATGTGGCCCATGTGCTGCCCTGAGTCCTTGGCTTCATTCTGATCACTCCCTTCACTTTCTGGCTCTAGAGACTGATTGCCTTGCAGTCTCTAGAGGTGGCCACCTCTCTCCCAGATGCCTCATTCCACCCCTCAGGGGTCAGGAGAGTGGCCCTGCTTTCTTCTTATTTCTGCTTTCAGACCACGGCTCCCCCCACCAAAAAAAACCCCTCCAATTTTGAAGTGTGTGTCATCAGACCCTTCCAGTCCCACTTCCTATTGCAGCCCTCTGTACACCTATGAGCCATTCTTCCTTGAAGACAAGAGCTCTTAGCTCATTCTCACTCTTTCCAACACTCACTACTCCTGTCCCCACCCCTAGCAGCTTCTTAGTTTTCTTGATAGTTTCTTCCCTAGGGACCCTGACTCCATTCTACCTCAGCTGTCCACTCCCATGGTTATAGCCAATATCCTGCCATAACTATAATCTCAAGGCAAAAACCCTAATCTCTAAACAATACCACCCATCTTTCCAGCTCACTCCTCTAGCACTTAATTCAAACAATCCATTCCTCCAGCCTCATTTTCTCTGTTCCTCCCCCCATTAAGGGCACTCCTCCTTCCAACCAGCTGAGATGCCATTATAATCCTTCACTTGCATTTATACCCAACTTTCTATTCCTCTCTTCATTTATCTTGCTCACCAACCCTAGTCAAATCTAACTAGATGGAGATCTGTTTGATACCTGAAGATGAGCCACTTAAAGAAATAGAGAAATACACAGAGCTGAGCTGATGAGCCTCTCACATGTGTGACCACCAGCCTCACAAGGCCCACGGGGACTCCTGGCAGTCCTACTATATGTCCGTACTCATTCACTCTTCCACTTTCTTTGATGATTCCTTCATACCTTTCCCTTTCTCTTCAAACTTCCAGTACCTCCTCTCCTTTCACATTTTCATCTGATGACCTTGCTCCTATTTCCCTGGGAAACAGATGCAATCAAAAGAGAACTTTCGTGTGTTCTGATAACCACATCCATGCCCCTGTAATGTGCCTCCCTACATGAACATGATAAACTTTCCTGCCTCTATCTAAGGCATCTGCATTGACATATTGTCTGTCTCTGTTAAATGATTCCCATCACATGTAAAAGTGCTGTCGTATCTCCATTTAAAAACAAACAAACAAAACTCTCTTGATTCCATATGCCCTTCCGGTAACCACTATTTTTCTTCTACTTTTATAGCAAAATTCCTCAGTGGAGTTGTCTATACCAGGGGTTGGCCAACTACAGCTCACGAGCCA
This sequence comes from Hipposideros armiger, assembly GCF_001890085.2. Lineage (NCBI taxonomy): Eukaryota > Metazoa > Chordata > Mammalia > Chiroptera > Hipposideridae > Hipposideros > Hipposideros armiger. The sequence goes on from NW_017731563.1 coordinate 2,601,109, forward strand.
CATGCAGCTCTTTAGGTACATTCCATCTCAAAAGTTTGCCAACCCCTGGAAGAGCCAATCCTGTCCCTCACAACATTTTAAAAATTATGCAAGAGCCATAAAACTAATGAAATCACCCTTATGAGAATAATATCCTTTAAAGATTTTATAAATGAAACTATGATAGTTTTATTTTCATTTTCAATTTTACTTCAGAGCCACATGTACGTACCCAAAGACCCACATGTAGCTCGTGACCCGCAGTTAGCTGACCCCTGGAGGTTCTTCCATCTCAAAAGTTTGTCAACCCCTGGTCTACAGTAGCCATCAGCCACATGTGGCCATTCAGTACCTCAAATGTGGCAATAGATTTCAAAGATTTAGAACAAAATGGAATGACAAATATCTCAATAATTCTTTATATTTATTACAATTGAAATGATAATATTTTGGTTATGTTGGGTTAAATCAAAGGTATTATCATAGTTAATTTCACCTTATTCTTTTTTTACTTTTTCAATGTGGCTATTAGAAAATTAAAATTACAGATGTGGCTCACATTGGTGGCTTTCATTATATTTCTACTGGACAGGGCTGTCTATTCTCCATCTTCACTTTCTCCTCCTATTCTCTCCTGAACTTATTATATCTATTAGGCTTTGGTCCCCATCACTCCACCAAAACCTGTTTTCAAGATCTCAAGTGTCTTCATGTTGTGAAATCCAGTGGTCAGTGGTCCATCCTTGTATTTGCAGCACTTGACACAGTTAACCACTGTCTTCTCACAACCATTTCCTTCGCAGCCCACCCTTCTAGCCACTTGTCTCAGTCTCTCCTTGGTTTCTCCTCTCCATGACCCCTCAAGTGTGGAGGCCAGGGCTCAGTCCTATCACATCTTCACTTTCTATACTAGCCTCCTAGACAATTAAAATCAGATCTGAATTTAATACAATCTATATAACTAGCAAACTTTGTCTCCAGCCTGGGCTCCATCCCCAGAAATCCAGACCCAATAGAGCCTACTCAAGATATCTATTCAGGTGTCAAATCAGCAACTCAAACTTCAAAAAGTTCAAAATACAACCCTTGATGTCCATTCCACCATACCTCACCCTTCCAATTGCTCAAACCAAAACTGCTAGAATGGTCTTTTATTCTTCTGTCTTCCTCACACCTCACATCCAGTCCCATCAGCCAATCCCGTCACCTCTATCTTAAAATAAATCCAAAACCTGACTATTTCTTACCCTCTCCAGCACCACCATATGGTCTACGCCTTCCACCTCAATTAGTACAGCAGCCTGTCTTGGCCTTATCCCACTGCAGGCTATTCTCCCCACAACATCCGAGTGATTCTTTTAAAAGAATCATGTCACTCTCCTGCTCGAAACCGCCAATAGCTTCCAACTCAGAGAGAAAACCAAGCACCTGAAAAGGTTCCCTGCTTCCTCTCCCACTTCATCTCCCACTCTTCTCCATTGACCTGCTTTGCTCCAGCCACCCTGCCACTTGTTGACCCTCTAACCATGACCATTTCCTCGGCCTGGAACAGTCTTCTCAAAGAGTTATGTCCACTTCTGCACTTTCTATAGGCCTCTGCTCAAGTATCAGCTAAGGAGCAAGTTCCTTTCCCAGCCTTTTGATGTCTAGCAGGAAGGCCTCCCACCTGGCCACTCCATACTTCCCTCCCTTGTAGCATTTGCCTTCTTATCACTTATCACTCTTTAAATGTGATCTACATTTACTGATTATTTAGTTTATTGTCTGATTCCCCCACTAGAATGTAAGCTCCAAGAGGGTAAGTACTTTGTCTATTTTGCTGTAGTCTCAGTGTCTAGAACAGTACCTGGCACATAGTAGGTGTTTATGTTTGCTGGAGTAATGACTATACAAACATAAACACAGAGTGGCAGAGCTGAAATTCCTATGCCTCAGTTACATGCCTTAATGTGTGGTTTTGCTCCCACTGGAAGCTTACTCATTTAACCATTTGATCATTCATTCGTTTGTTCAACATATTTCTGTTGAGCATCTGTTATGTGCCAGCACAAAGTAGATTTTTTGAGATCATTTATTTCTGCCCAGGTACAAATCAAAGAGAGGGGGTGTTAGGAGGAAGGAGTTGGACAGCCAGGCGGCATGAGGGCAGGAGCTAGGATACCATGGAGGGGGCAGAGGGCACTGTAAAGGGTTTGGGCCCTGGCAGCACACTTTCCTCGCTTTACACTCTGGCCAGGGCTGCCCAGCTCATACAAAGCCAGAAGTGTTCTCACAGCTTTATGATGGCAGAGGGCGTGCCCATCGCCTGTCTCAGACCTGCTGGATGGTGGTTATGCCCATGTCAGGGGAGATACCCACACCGGCAGATTGTCAATTTCCAATGTTCAGGGACCCTCCTGGGCACACACCTCCTCACTAGCGCCTGCGCTGGAGGCAGCTGCAAACTGCTTTTCCAGGCTTCCTTCAGAGAATTCCGAGCCCAGCTCAGCAAAGAAACACTGTCCTGACAGCTCCTTTTCTCCTTCCTCTCTTCTAGGCTTTTTAGTGCAATTTTAGAACAAGCAACCAAAGCTGACGGGGCCAATGCCCTAGGAGGGAAGGGGGCTGGATTTGACGTGAAGGCTTTGAGGGCGTTCCGTGTGCTGCGCCCCCTGCGGCTGGTGTCCGGAGTCCCGAGTAAGTAAAGCCATTATTTTTGTTTACAATGTTATGTTGTCACCACCTTCCGCTTTCCTTCGCTGAATTGCTAAGAGCACTTTGCAGAAGAATCTGATTTTATATAAATGGAGGTGTTTTGTGTGTGTGTGTGTTTCTTTTAATGAGTTCCGTTGCTTTAAAAAACCCAACTCTGATGTGAGTCCGTTATAACCCACTGTGGTCCCAGCTCCTGTAAATACATGGGGGGAAACATCACAGCAGTCACACAGCCAAATGAAGACAGTCCACACAGAGAAAACAGTCCTGTGGCCCTGCAAGGTTCTGGGCTGGGAATTTAAATACATTTGCAGCAGACGAGCAAGATGAGCAGGGACAGCTAATCTCCAAGGCTCACAGGCTATTTTAGCCAATGGGATTATCTCTACTTTCTGTATTTTTCCAAAGAACAATCAGAAAAGCATCAGTGGATGTTCTAAAAGTTCTGTTTTGCCATTTCCTCCAGCCCCTTCCTCCTCTCATGTCAAATGGGGCATCCCCAGCCTCAGATGCCCTATTTATGGACTCCACCTGTCATATGAGAACTGGCTTCCCCCAAGGGGTGGAGGGTGTTCAGCAATCCCAATCAGGCAGAAGGGGCGTTAGAGAGACATTGTCTATCAGGACATCAGTCATGGGGACAGCCCCCCTCCACGTGCTCCCGAAGCCTGTCCATTATAGATGAGCCCCAGGCACTGAACACAGCAGCTTCGGGCAAACCCCAGCCCAAGGTGCTCCTGGGGGCTAAGTCAGCTTTGGGAGAGCCTATCCTCCTTGTTCAATTTGTGGTATCTGAGCATAATTCTGGACTTGTTTGCTGAGACTTTACACTCTCAAATCAGCTCCATCAGATCCAGCCCAAGACTCAAGGCAGAGGAGATCCCATGACCAGGCTGAAAGCAAACTAGTTTGGAGATGGGGACAGGGGACAGGAGAACAAAGAGGTCCTTTACACCTGCACCAGAGTTGGAGCACTTGGTGACATTATACTGCTTGGTGATCTCTCTTAGAGTCACAAAATCAAAACGGGAGGGACCTTATATTAATCTGTTCAATCCTTTTTGTCCATGCACATAATAGTGAACAGATCTTCCCAAAGTAACTGAATTAACCAGCAGCAAAGCAGGGCTAGAACCAGCAATAACCTGGCTTTCAAACTAACTCTTTCCTACCATACCACATGTCCTCCTATAAAGAATTACCTCTTGATTGTCTTAGACATTTACACATACATCCTGTCTCTTCAATTACATTCCAAGTCCCCTGAAGCCCAGAATATGCTGAATGTCGTAGGGGAAACAACAGAGTTACACTGTTTTCTTTGTAGCAAGGCCTCTAAGAGAAGCTTGCAGCCTGTCTTAAACTCAAAAGTGAGCACAGAGCTGAGCCACACAAGCACATTTGGAGCAGATTCTCTCTACTCGGTCTTAACCACTTGGAGACATCTAGTAATAGAAACAGTGTATGTGTTGGCTAAGACCCAATTCCCCTTTTATGAAGCCTAAATTATTTGGATTTTTTTGGTCAATCAGCCATAACTCAACAGACCAAAATCAAGAGATGAGAAGGCAGGGTGAGAATGACTTTGAACATGACTTTAAGGAGCTTATCCTGATGGTGCAGCCAATGTGTCAGTGACAGGAACTATGAATTGATTCCAAACTTCAGCCAACCAAGCTCCAAGCGACATAATGAATCTTACCCTGTTATGTATGTGCTTATTAGGGGCCCACAATTTCACAGCTCTGTGCTGGGTATGAGAACATATCATAAGGCATGAATGTGGTCCTTTCTCTTGAGGAAAATAACAATCTAATAAAAGAGTGTATCAGTATATATAGGAACAAACAGTCCCACACTCATAGTGACTTAAAACCAGAAACACTTACACCTGGCTCATGGTACGTGAGGCTGTCGTCCAGCTGCAGCTATTCTGGGCTCAGTGGGCCCTGGGCTTGACCAGGTTCTGCATTTCATCTCATTCCAAAGCCCAGGTTGAAGAAGCATCCAGCATGCGGGACATGTTGTTCTCGTGGCGGAGGGCAGATGCTTGCAAAGGGGGGCATAGAACTAAACCACACAAGCATATTTTAGGGTTTTGCACCAATATGGCTTACATCACAGCTGCTCACATTCCGGTAGCCAAAGCAAGTCACATGGCTATCTTTGTCCCAAAGATAATGGGACAAAGAAATATACTGTACCTACAGAGAAGCATGAGTGAAAAACTGTGAACAAATAGTACAATCTATCACAAAGAGAGTGAGGAGATTGTTATTAACAGGAATGGTTACAGTAATTACTCCAGCACAGAGATTCTTGATTAGAGATGCATACAGTTGAGAGCCACTCATGCTTCAGTGCATTAAAAGGGAGAATTAGATTAGATAGAGTGGCTGGGGTGTCACTGTAGAAAAAACTTCCTAAAGTTTTGTCTCCATATGCATCTAAATAATGGTAGAACTGTATTATGGTGGTCAGAAAGAGGTCACACTTCTTGGAATTCTCTCATCAAGAAGATTAAGACATGAGATAGCACCACAAATATGTAACGTCCTGATATTACCTGCCATGCAATTCAGGAAGATATTTTTGTCATTAAAGATGATGACACTAAGATGGCTTTGCAGTTGTGGGTAGCCTTGCAGGTACCTCCATGCTTATGCATAGGGCTAATGGCTGTGTCTTGTTTTCTGTGAGTCGCCAGTAGAGAACAGCTCTTTTTGGAGTGTAAAGAAAGGACTAATCCAGCCCTTTACCCTTTCTCAGTGGAATAGTAGTGTGTGACTTTTTGAAATTGTAATGTAGACCAAGGTGAGTAAGCACACTGTACTAATTTGGTTGATATTATCTAGGAAAATGTCATCAAATCTAGACTACAAACCTAGACAAATGCCTCCTTCTCCCAGTTTGCATAACTTTAATTTGTCTCCTTTTATATTTCAGCAAAACTCCGCAAAAGACTTGCCTTTACCTATTGTCTCCACTTCTTGTCTTCCCATTCTTTCTTGTATCCACTCCACTCAGGCTATCTCTTCTACTACTGCACCAAAGCATTACTTATTGAGACCACCATGATGTCCATGTTACAGAATCCAGTGGTCAGTTCTCTGGTGCCATTTTGCTTGATTATTTGACTTCTGGGACACTGTTCTTTCTTAGTTCTGCCCTTACTTCACTTGTTTTTCCTTCTCAGAATTATTAGCTGATTTTCCCCTCCTCTTCTCATCTGTTTTACATTGGAGAGCTCCAAGGCTCAATCCTCAGACCTCTTCTGTATCTACACCCAGACCCTGGTTATCATGTCTAATAACTACCAACTGTATGTCACCAGCTCAGACCTCTCCTCCAAACTCCAGATTTGTATGCCTACCTACCTACTCCATTTCTTCAATCAGACATCTAAAAAGCATCTTGAATTTAACCATATCTATAACAGAACTCCTAATCTTCCCAGAGTCTTTCCCATCTTGATAAATGTCAACCTCATACTTCCAGCTACTCCGGCCCAGAATCTTTGACTTCTCTCTTGCTTTCACCCTTTGTATCCAATCCTTCAGAAAATTCTATCACCCATACCTTTAAAATACACCAAGAATTGGACTGTTTCTTACCACCTCCACATTTACTTGCATGCCAGCCACCATCATGTCTCACCTGGATTATTACAGCAGCCTCCTAACAGGATTCTCTGCATCGAACTTTGCCTTTTATCATAACCTAGTCATGACACAGCAGCCAATATAGTCCTCTTAAAATACATGTCTCTGCTCTTCTTAGAACACTGCAAGGCTCCCCTGACTCACTGAGTGAGGCCCAGAGTCCCATAAGGCCCTGCATAATCTTGCTCCTCTCCCGACTGATCTCATCTCCTTCCACCCTTCCCTTTGGTCCCTCCTCTTCTGCCTCAGTGACGTCCTTGCTGGACCTCCCATATTCCGAGCTCACTACCATTGCAGAGCCTTTGCACCTGCTGCTCCCTCTGTTTGGATACCCTTACTCAGCTATCCACGTGGCTGGCCAGCTCACCTCCTCTCTGACATATCTTATCAGAAAGGCCTTCCCTCACCACCCGTTCAGCCTCCTCACACTTCCTGTGCTCCTTCTCTGCTTTATTTTTCCCACATGGTTTTTTACCATCTGTCATACTATGTATTTACATGTTTACTTAATACTCCTTGCCTCACAAGAATATAACCTCCAAGAGGACAGTTTATGTTTGTTTAGTTCACTGCTAATGTCTCAGCATCTATAATGCCAGATAAATCTTTGTTCGTCACACAGTCCTCTCGTGGCTGAATGGCAGTGCTACACACAGCAGTTACAAAGCACTAGCTGACTCACTAAAATGATGCTAATGCTAAAAGACCTTCCATTTATATGTGCTTTCTTTAGCTTTTTCAAAGTGTTTTTACTTCTATCTTATTTGGTCTTCATGACAATTGTGTGATATGCAGATATATGAATTTTGACGTGTACACATGGGAGATATGTAGACATTTAAGTGGTTATTTCTTATAACAAATAAGTTAATTGAGTGGTCTGTGGGATTTGTAACACTAAGCCCAAAAAGTTGCCATTATTTTTTAAATGTCCATATGTGTATTAAATACCATTAGAATCAAGATCACAAATTATGGAGGGGGAGAGAGAATTGCGAGGGTACAAGTCCATGAGTCATTTATTAATTTGTTCAACAAAACCTATTGAGTGCCTGATTTATGTAAGATTTTGCTAGCCATACATCAGATACAGAAATGAGTCAGGTGCTAAGTGTGTTCTCAAAGAGCCCGAGTGTAGAAGAAAAAAAATTCATAGAATTGATGGTATAGAGCAAAAATTGGAAAGTCCCTCCTCCTCCAAAAAAGTTCAGATAAGATGTGATGAGTTCTGTGATGAGTTCAAGTATGCTTCCAGGCACTGTACTTTTGGGAGTGAGGAGAGTGAATCAGGAAATGCTTCTTGGAGGAGGTAGCAATTGGTTTGGATCTTGAAGGATAATCAAGTGGGGGCATTCCAGGAAATTATGAAAGGGAAGGAGCCTGACTGTGGCCCTGGAGTTGTGCACAGTAAGACTATATGGTTTAGGGGTTAATTTCACTGTGAATGTAGAAATCAGTTGATTCTTTTAGTGAAATTCTGTGTAATTGCAAGATTTGTCCATTTTGCTTCATCAAGACTCTTCCACAATAGAGGAAATCAGTTCCCACTGCTCATGAGGTTCCACTCTCCCAAGCAGAAGTGCTGTGAAGCACGCATGGTGCACCCAAGGACAAGTCATATGGAATAATAAATGTTGTATAACAAATGTGAATAATAAGTTGGGAGGGTTGTGATTCAGTATTTGCAATGTTTATGTAAGAAATACATTTGTTTGTGGAACAATAAGCAACAGCTCATTTTCTCCTTTCCGTATAATTCTGTATGCCCTCCTGGAGAAGAATTTTCAGGAGCAGACTGAATAAAGGGAGCAGACAGAGGGAGGTGAGAAAGTGTCTTAGCTCTGTGAGGTCTCTGACAAAAACACACAGCAACCCAGACTTGATCTGACGAAGCAGGGGATTGAACAGTCATCTCCATGCAAGATGAGCACCAGCCTCGGGAAATAGCATCCACTCACCACGAACACTTACTGAGCACTTTCTGTGAGCCAAGCACCAAGTGGGGCAATGGGGACATAGAAATAAACAGGACACTGTCACCATCTGTCAAGGTACTTGATGCTTTAAAGACTGCATGGATGTGTGTTTTCCTATGATAGGAAGTTTCTAAGGCTAGCTCTTTCTCAGTTAAAAGTGTTATTTCTGGAAGTACACAGAATAGAAAACAGCTTGTTATTATACAAGGGTTTGCTTCCTTACTGAGAAGTGAGAAGGGGCAGTGAAGACCATGTGTGGAGAGGTATCAAACGCTTTCTTCCTAATTTCCTTGCTCAGGTTAGAACTGTGTCCTGAAAACAAGTCAGTACCAGTCTGTCAACAAGTATCTGCTGAGTGGGTACCATACAGAAGGCAGGAGGAAAGACTTAAGACATAATGGTTTTGAGCATGAGCTCTTGAATCAGACTTCCTGGCTTCTGCCACTGACTTACTCTGTGACCTTGGGGAAGTTACTAAGCCTCTCTGTGCCTTGGTTTCCTCATCTGTAAAATGGGAGTAATAATAGAACTTATTTCATATATTGTTTGAAAAACTAAGTGAGTTGATGCATGCAAAGCATTTAAACAGTGCCTTGCTTAAGGTAGCTGTTACATTATATTACATTATATTACATTACATTATATTACATTACATTACATTATATTACATTACATTATATTACATTACACTTGTAAAATAGAAATATATGACATGATCACTATAAAGCCAAAAACAGATATACTTTAAAGATAAAGAATACTCAAGAGTTAAATATCAACCTGAGACCAAAAAATGCCAGAGAGAGATGTGTATGATTATTTGACTTGCATAGTATAGATAACAAAAGAGATTCAAGAAACAAGTTTCCCAGGGACCATGTCCACCCAGGAAAGTTTTAAGGAGGAGATAGTATTTGAGATGAGCCTTGAGGTTTATGTAAAAGAGGTAGGGATGGAGATGGAAGGACATTTAGGGTGAAAACCTCATTTGTTTGGGTCACCAATGCAGGCCAGCCCAGGCCTATGGGTGGACCAAACCACTACAGAGGAAGAGGTAGTAAGAACACAGAAGTAGTGAGAACCAGCTGAGAAAAGTCAGCAGGGAGCAGACTTGTGGGTCCTGGATTCCAAGCCAATAGGCAGTTTTCTAAACAGCCACTGCTGAAACATTCCAAAGACTGCACTGCAGAGAAACAGCTAAATGTCTCATAAATCCCCTAAAGAGTGTCAGAATGGATGATGGATCTTGAATTCAGGGAGGTCCATTAACCCATCCTGGACACGACAAGCTGGTGGCAGAGCTGGCTTGGGTCAGACCAGACCAAAGACCTCCGCTGTTCCATCTGCACAGCCTCCCTTCCGCAGGCCAGGTCAGGCAATCCTGCTTTCTCTCAGCACTCTGCTAGAGATCTTAGGCTGCAAGACACCTAACACTCTTTTTTTATTGTTAATGACAGAGTGGATCCCTGACTTAAAGCTTCCTGCTGCACAAGTTAAAAACTCACCCAAGTGCCCAAGTACCCAGGTGAACCACTCTTGTCCCGCAATGCAGTTTTCCCTAGAAAATGGGTTCTCCCCTCCTGGGGATTAGTAACCGTGAAATGGGCCACACTGATTAGCTAATGCTACCAATTAATCAGACCCATTGAGGGCATATTAGAGCTGCTAAAAACAACTTTTCTGAGTGTTTTCACACTTCAATAGTTCAAAAGTAGTGATGCTATCCTGCCTGAAATTTGCTCTTCGATAAGTTGGAGCACTGTGAATTTGCAATCACAATTACTGTTCCCAGCACAGTGTGCTGTGGCCCAGCGGGAAAGCCTGCAGTGTGCTGAGGGTGTGTGGGGGAGGGGGCGGGAGGGGTGTGT
>NW_017731563.1:2615077-2618650 GCF_001890085.2 Hipposideros armiger
CCTGATTGAGGTTCAGAGGGCCTGAATGACATTTCTCCTGAGGACATACAGATGGCCAATAGACATTTGAAGAGATGCTCAATCTCACTAATCAGCAGAGAAATGCAAATTAAAACCACAGTGAGTACCGCCTCATACCTGTCAGAATGGCTATCAACAAGTGTTGGCGAAGATGTAGAGAAAAAGGAATACTCATGCATTGTTGGTAGAATTGCAAATTGGTGCAGCCACTATGGAAAACAGTTTGGTGGTTCCTCAAAATATTAAAAATAGAACTACTTTATGATCCAGTAATTCCACTTCTGGGTATTTATCTGAAGGAAGATATATGCACCACTATGTTCATTGTGGCATTATTTATAATAGCCAAGACATGGAAGCAACCGAAATGCCCATCAATAGACAATTGGACGAAGAAGAAGTGGTACATATACACAATAGAAATATTATTCAGCCATAAAAAAAGAATGAAATCTTATCATTTGCTATAACATGGGTGGACCTAGAGGGTATTAGGCTAAGTGAAATAAGTCAGACACAGAGAGACAAATACCATATAATCTCACTTGCATGTGGAATCTAAAGAACAAAATAAACAAACAAAAAATATAAAACAAACAGGCTCATAGATACAGAAAATTAACTGATGATTACCAGATGGGAGGAGAGTTGGGGAGCTCGGTGAAAAGGTGAAGGGATTAAATACAAATTGGTAATTACAAAATATTCACAGAGATATAAAGTACAATATAGGCAATACAGTCAATAATATTGTAATAACTACTGTGTTTCCCCAAAACTAAGACCTAGCCAGAGAATAAGCTGTAGCATGGTTCCTCCAGGATATGAAGGGCATGCACCCCTCACATGAGGGTTTTGTGACCTGTTTCAGGGAGAAGGGTGCCTTTTCCACAAACTCCTTCAGCTTAAAATATTCAGTATGCCAAGGTGCCATATTTTGGCACCTAAAATGATGCTATGGCTTATTTTCCGGCTGGGTCTTATTTTCAAGGAAATGGTATGTATGGTGCCAGGTACTAGACTTATTGAGGGGATCACTTTGCAAATTATATAAATGTCTAACCACTATGCTGCACACCTGAAACTAATATAAAGTAATATTGAATGTCAACTATAATTGAAAACATTTTTTAATTCTTCGTTTTGTGTTTCAATAATAGAGAACACCAGTGACCTGAGAATTTTTTTAATCACTAATTCTAGATGTAGCCATGGACAGGGTATAANAATTTTGCTACTGTTATGAATCATAATGTAAATATCTTTTTGTTTTCCAATGGTCTTAGGTGACCCCTGTGAAAGGGTCATTCGACCCCCAAAGGGGTCATGACCCACAGGTTGAGAACCGCTGCCCTAAAGAGACAACATGATGTGAGTGGTGCAGTAGCCCACAAGCCTAAAGTGGGCAGAAGACTCAGACTCCGACCCTACCTTCACCTCTAACCAGCTCAGTGACCTTGGGCAGGTCCGTTTTTCCTCTGGACCTCTGTTACACATCTGTGACTTGAAGGGCCTGGCCTGGCTGGCCTGTGCATGTCCTTCCTCCTCCCACACCAGCTCTACCCTTGCCCTCGACAGGCCTTCTTGCCTCCCCACCTTCTTTCTCTCCTTTCATTTCCTTGGACTTCGCCCTCTTTCTCCCCTAACTTTCTATTTTTGCTTCCTCTGCCTTTTTATCCCTTTTGTCCTAAAGTGGTCTTAAATGTGAGGGGACCTTAGACCAAAATGAAAGGAGACTTATAAGGCTGCTTACAAGTACAGGGACAGGTACAGAGGGCTACACATAAGTCCCTCCCTCACTCTACTTCTCACAGGGCCAGAGGCTGCCCAGTCCCTGCCCAGCCCATTCAGAAATCCTTTCTGCAGCATCTTCTAGGCTCCCTTCTCTACCACTTCTTTCACTGAAACAGGAAGTAATAAAACCTTGTTCCCTACATTACTCTCATGGTGCTATTCCTGAGTCAGAATGCCTGAGTGGGGAAGGATGTTAGATATCCGGTCCAACTAAGCTTCCATTCTACAGATGGGAACACTGGAGCCCAACAAGTTAAATGGCTTTCTCAGAATCATACAGCTACCTGGTGGCCGGCAGACAGGACTCTTGAATCCTACACTATCTGTAAGAAGACTGATGGCAGTCATGAAGGGGCCCGCTGGTTTAGCATAGTCTCTGGAGGTTACAGAGCTCCCTTGCACACATTCATTCACAGCCACCAAGAGGGAAGCAAGGCCCAGGGAAGGTCAGTGCCCCCTCCCACCTCCCTGCTCGCTAAGGCAGAGCAGAGCCCTCTGGAGGACACTAGGAACAGTGGCTTGGCCTCTGAACATTCCAAACAGATTGACTGGCTGGCTTTGCTGAGAGGAGTTTTTGAATTCAGTTCCCTGGTGTGGGCATATCTGCATGTCAGACACAGAACAGAACTTAGAATAGAGTCCCACATACTGTGCCCCAATCCCCCAACACCTTTCCTGTTCACAGCCCCTGGGGATTGATGCTCACCCTCTCCCGCAACACCCAGCGTGAGGCCACACCTTTCCCTGCAGCTCCTCACACTTCTGATTCAGCAACTCTTGTCCCTCTCCCTTCCAGGTGCCTCCAAAGGTGCCCCTGGACTGGAGTTCAAGGGTGCAGTTACGGTCCCAGCTCTGCTGACCTCTCTGTTCCCTACTTCATGCTTTGCCTCAGTTTCTCTACCTACAAAGTGAGATAAATGATGGGTATTCCATGGATAGGGAAAATATTTTATCTGTAAAGCCCCATGAGCTTCTAGCAACAAAGTGTCTTTTAAATCCACTTCTTAAGGAGAGACTTGATAGATTATGATGAGCCACAGCATCAGGTAATAAGAAAAAAAAGAACCAAATGCAGCAAAGCAAGTTAAACAAGGAGCATATTTCAAAAGTTCCAGTCCCTGCTGTTGTGGAGTTTTCCTGAGAAGTTACTGAATATCAAAACAGCATGTGACTGCACTGGGAAAGTCTCAATTATTTGGTGTGCTACATACAGCAGCTTAAAAATTAATAATGACAAAGAATGTGTCCAATCACGTGATAACTTCTACTTACTAAAGGGCGCAGACATTCCCCCAGTGATGAAAAGGTTCCTTTTTTATTTGAGAACAAAACATAGGCAATAAATATTAGTGTTACCCCCAACTAAAAGCAATATTTAGCATTGGTGCCATATGTTCAGACTCCAAGGGCTTTATTGGTTGATTAATCGGCCCAACAGTATAGGAAGGCAGGAACATTATCCCTAATTTATAGATAAGAAAATACAATCTCCAGTGCTTCTCTCAGAGAAATGAAAGGAGATGGGTTCAGACTCTTTTCCAGGTCAAAGATACATCCTGCAGGACATAGATCCCTGTAGTTTGGGGGAGAACACAGCTTTCTCAGCAGGCTGCCCATCAGGCTTTAGAGAGTAAGGACAGTTTACAGTTCGTGTGTTGGTTCATTTGTTTTCAGGGTTCATGTGCCACAGGAGCTGATGAGGAATGGTGTTACTGCTACCTGAGGGACTTGTGATGATGTGGGAGGCACTCTGGGCCT
>NW_017731563.1:2622225-2623791 GCF_001890085.2 Hipposideros armiger
AAAAAAATAAAACACAGTCGTTTATATTTACCCACTCATTTACCATTTCTAGTGCTGTCTATTCCTCTCTGGCGATCCAAGTTGCCTTCTGGTAGCATTTCTCCATATCTTGAGGGACATCCCCTAGCATTTCAATACCACAAGTCTGTGGCTAATGAATTATCTCAGCTTTCACTTATCTGAAACTGTCTTTATCCCATCCCCTTCTTAAAGAATATTTTTTATTTATTAATTTTATTGGGGTGACATTGGTTAGTAACATTATATAAGTTTCAGGTGTACAATTCTATAATACTTCATATGTATATTGCATTGTGTGCTCACCACCCAAAGTCTAGCCTTCTTCCGTCACCATATATTTGACCCCAGTCACCCTCTTCATTCTCCCCTCACCCTCCTTCCACTCTGATAAACATCATACTGTTGTTTGTATCTATGAATATGTTTATTTTGTTTGTTTGTTGCTTTCTGTTTTATACCCCACATGAGTGAAATTATATGACTCTTGACTTTCCATCTGACTTACTTTGTTAGCATGATACCCTGAAGATCCATCTATGTTGTTGCAAATTGAAGTATTTCATCCTTGCTTATGGCTGAGTAGTAGTCCATAATATATATATATATATATATATATATATATATATATATATATATATATATATAAAATCACATTTTCTTTGTCCAATCATCTATCGAAGGACACATCAGTTGTTTCCATGTCTTAGCCACCATGAATATTGCTGCAGTGAACATGGGGGTACATATATCTTTACAGGTAAAATGTTTTAAGATTTGGGGGGTAGATATTCAAAAGAGGGGTTGCTGGGTCTTATGTTAATTCTATTCTTATTTTTGTGAGGAATCCCCATACTGTTTTCCATAGTGGATCTACCAATTTACATTCCTACCAGCAGTGTATGAGGATTTCTTTTTCTCCCCAGCCTCTCCAACACTTGTTATTACCTGTCTTATTGATAATAGCCATTCTAACAGGTGTGAGGTGGTATCTCATTGTGGTTTTGATTTGCATTTCCCTAATAGCCAGTGAACTTGAGCATCTTTTCATATATCTGTTGGTCATTTGTATGCCTTCTTGGGGAAAGTGTCTGTTCAGGTCCTCTGCCCATGTTTAAATAGGATTATTTGGGGGTTTTTGTTGTTCTTGAGTTGTATGAGTTCTTTATATTTTTTGGATATTAGCCCCTTAACAGAGGTATTGTTTGCAAATATATATTCTTATTCTGTTGGTTGCCTCTTTGTTTTGTTCATGGCTGTGCAGATGCGTTTTAGTTTGATGTATTCCCATTCATTTATTTTGTTTTTACTTCCTTGCCTTTGGGGTCAAGTTTATAAAATCTTCTCTGAGACCAAGGCCCATAAGTTTAGTACCTATGTTTTCTGCTATGCATTTTATGGTTTCAGAACTTATACTTAGCTGTTTGATTCATTTTGAGTTCATTTTTGTGTATGGTGTCAAATAGCAGTCTAGTTTCATTCTTTTGCATTTGGTTTTTCAATTTTCCCAGCACATTTATTTTTTTTTCTTTCTTCTTTTGCTTAATA
>NW_017731563.1:2626416-2627608 GCF_001890085.2 Hipposideros armiger
CCATACTGATTTTCATAATGGCTGCACCAATCTGCAGTCCCACCAACAGTGCACCAGGGTTCCCTTTTCTCCACAACCTCACCAGCACTTGTTTGTTGATTTATTGATGATAGCCATTCTGACCAGAGTGAAGTGTTATCTCATTGTGGTTTTTATTGCATTCCTCTAATGATTAGTGAGGTTGAACATTTTCTCATATGCCTGTTGGCCATCTGCATGTCCTCTTTAGAGAAATGCCTCTTCATATCCTCTGCCCATTATTTAATTGGGCTGTTTGTTTTATTGGTGTTGAGTTGAATGAGTGTTAAGGGATATTAACCCCTTATCAGATATATCATTGATAAATATATTCTCCCGTTCAGTAGGCTTCCTTTTTGTTTTATTGATGATTTCCTTTGCTGTGAAAAAACTTTTAAGTTTGATGTAATCCCATATGTTTATTTTATCCTTTATTTCCCTTGCCTGAGGGGCTATATCAGTAAAACTATTACTGACGGTAATGTCTGCAAATGTACTCCCTATGTTTTCTTCTAGGAGTTTTATGGTTTCAAGTCTTACATTTAAGTCTTTAGTCCATTTTGAATTTGTTCTCATATACGGTGTAGTAGGTGGTCCATTTTCATCTTTTTGCATGTGTCAGTCCAATTTTCCCAGCACCATTTCTTAAATAGACTATCTTTACTCCAATGTAAATTCTTGCTACCATTGTCATAGATTAAATGTCCATATATGGATGAGTTTATTTGTGGGTTGTCTGTTCTGTTCCACTGGTCTATGTGTCTGTTTTTATGCCAGTACCATACTGTTTTGATTACTGTAGCCTTGTAGTATGATTTGATGTCGGGTAGCGTGATACCTCCCATGTTGTTCTTATTTCTCAAGATTACCATGACTATTCGGGGCCTTTTATGGTTCCATATAAATTTTAGGATTATATGTTCTATTTCTGAGAAAACTGTCCTTGGTCATTTGATAGGAATTGCATTGAATCTATATATTGCCTTAGGTAGTATTGACATTTTAACTATATTAATTCTTCCTATTCATGAACATTGTATGTATTTCCATTTATTTGTATCTTCTTTGATTTCTCTCTTCAACATCTTATAATTTTCTGAATACAGGTCTTTTACTTCTTTGGTTAAATTTATTCCTAGGTATTTTATTGTTTTTGAAGTAATTGTAAATGGGA
>NW_017731563.1:2630793-2633113 GCF_001890085.2 Hipposideros armiger
GGGGGGGGACTCTCCGCCTGCTTTAATCTGCAGACCACTTGCTCAGCAATAGAGAGACACTGGGTGACTCAGCACCAGCTGTTGGGGAGAAGGGCTCAGTACGACATTTGCTAGTCTCCCTCTCAGGCTTGCAGTGAGCTTCCCGCAATTAGCTGCTGTGTGTTCTGGAACTGTGCTCACCACCAAAAATCCTCACAGGTTGTTGTGGGCTGTCTGCTGCTGCAAAAAAATCCTCTGTGGCATGCGGAGGTGGGGGCCAAGCACCAGGCGCTCAGGGTTCCCCTGGCAACACAGCTCTAGGTGGGCGGAGCAGGTCCCCAAGGTACCACGGGGAATGGTCAATGGCCTCCCAAGTCAGAGCAGCATGCACTCCTGCATCGGCAACAAGCCTGCACAAACTCGCCAGGAAGGCCCCAGCTGGATCATGCAGGCGCACAGCTCACGGCCCAACACTCCCAGGAAAACTCCCAGTCTCAGCCTGTCCCAATCAGCCACTCACAGATCATGCTGAGCAACCCAACAGCCAATCGCCATCCTGGCAACTCTGCATGCGCAATGCAGAGAGTGGGGACGCAAGGCGACTCACGCACTCCCGCGTCTCAATGAACAGCCTATTGAAGCCAGAGCACGCCTGCCAGGCATTTCCCTAGCTACACAGCATAAGCAGTGCAGAGGGTGGGGAATCCAAGGCCACATGTGTGTGCACACACACACACACTCCTGCGCCAATTCCACCAGACCAATATGGTCCTGGACCTGACCCTCTGTGGGACGGCCCAACCCTGAAAAAATGGCGCCCTCCAGTGTACTACTCATGTGGAAGCTCCACACCAGGGGAACAATAGTCCCAAAACCCCCAACTCCCACGCCAAAGGCACTCAGCTCAGTCCTTCCCTGCAGGCTCCTGGGCCCTGCTCACACAGCTACTCCCTCCACCAGGGACTGGGTGAGTGCTCACCAGCGAGCAAGTCTATGTGCCAGCTCCACTGGTTCTTCAGTCGCCCACAGCCTCACCAACTTGAGCAAAGAGAGTCTTCACTAATTTCTACTGCCAGGTATCGTAGAACACCTCTTCCTGGAAAAGTAACTCTGGGTTTGGTGAGCTCGGTGTGGAGCCAGAGGGTCTCTCCCCCAATTGTAGAAGCCTCCCCACCGCTGAGGTGTGCCTCACAGGGTTTGCCCTCTCTTGTCTCTGCCCCTCGTACCAGACTAGACATGACCTCCTCTTTAAGTCCTTCGTTTAGAGGTTCTGTTCATCTAATGTTCAGGGGACTTCCCAGGTTGAATGTTGTATAAATTATTTGTAATTTTGGTGTGATCCTGGGAGGCAGTTGGCACAGCATCTGTCTGTTCCGCCATCTTACTGGAAGTCCTCTATAGCCTTTATTTTAAAGTCTGTTATGTCTGGTATAAGTATTGCTACTCCAGCTTTTTGTTTGTTTGTTTGTTTGTTTCTATTTTCATGAAATATTTTTTCNTTTACCTTCTTCAACGTTTATGTTATATTTAAGAGTTTCATACCCTATTTTGAGCAAGGGTTGCAATTTCCTGCTTCTGCCTGCCTATTAGTCATCTTACTCAATAGTTTTGTATCATTTTGTCATTTTGTTTCAGGTATTTCTTGTAAAGCAAGTCTTGTGGTGGTAAATTTCCTCAGCTTCTGTATGTCTGGAACAGTCTTTAGTTCTCCTTCATATCTAAGGAGTTACTTTGCTAGATATATTAATATTATTCTTGAATGATGATTTCTCTTTTTCAATAATTTGAATATTTGATTCCACTCCCTTCTAGCTTATAAGGTTTCTGCCAAAAAGCGCAGTGATTATCTACTGGGGTTTCCTTTAATGGGTTACTGTCTTCTTTTCCCTGGCTGCCATGAGAATTCTTTCTTTGTCATTAATTTTGGCAGTTTTAATATAACATGCCTTGGAAAAGTTCTTTTTGAATTGAGATAATTAGGTATTTTGTTAGCTACTTGGAGTCGAGGATCCAGTTCTTTCCACAGGTTTGGGAAGTTCTCATTAATTATTCATTTGAATAGGCTCTCTGTTCCCTTCTCCTACTCTTCTCCTGGTTTACCCATTATTCTCATATGACTTTTTCTAAAAGAGTCAGATAGTTCGCAAACAGTTCTTTCATTTTTGTTTGTTTGCTTGTTTTTACTTTTGACTCTCTCACTTCTTCTAGTCTCCCCAGTGGGTTTAGCTGCAATGAGTATAGACCATTTAGGCTGGAAAGGTTTTTTCAGCCCTTTTGCAATCTGCCAAGTAAAGATTTTACTGCTGGGGGTGCCACAAGGGGGTGGGGTGGGAGGTTTCCC
>NW_017731563.1:2634092-2640587 GCF_001890085.2 Hipposideros armiger
GGGTCTCTTGTGGTTCTATACAAATGTAATGATTCTTTTTGTTATATTTGTTGGGAAAATGCCATTGGCACTTTGATGGGGATTGCATTAAATCTAAATATTGCTTAGATAATATGACCGCTTTAACTCTGTTGGTTCTTCCAATCCATGAACATGGAATATCTTTATATGTCTTTGTGTCATCTTCAGTTTCTTTCAACAATGGCTTATAGTTTTCAGTGTACAGGTCCTCCATTTCCTGTGATTATTCCTAGGTATTTTATTATTTTTGTTGCAATTGCAAATGGATTTTTTTTCTCTATTCTGTTGTTAGTATATAGGAACACAATGGATTTGTGTACATTGATTTTTGTATCCTGTAAATTTACTGTATTTGTTTATTGTTTCTAGTAGTTTTTTGGTGAAGTCTTTAGGGTTTTCTGTATAAAGAATCATCTCATTTGCAAAAAATGACAATTTTACTTCTTCAGTCTCAATTTGGATGCCTTTGATTTCCTTCTCTTGCTTAGTTGCTCTGGCTAGGACTTCCAGTACTACTATGTTGAATAACAGTAATGAGAGACGGCATCCTTATCTTATTCCTGATCTCAGAGGAAAAGCTTTCAGTTTTTCACCATTGACTATGATATTAGTTGAGGGTTTATCACACGTGGCCTTTATTATGTTAAGGTACATTCCTTCCATGCCAATTTTTTTGAGTGTTTTAATCATAAATGGATGTTGTATCTTGTCAAATGCTTTTTCTGCATCAAGTGATGTGATCATATGATTTTCATCTTTTATTTTGGTAATGTGGTGTATCACATTGATTGACTTGTGTGCACTGAACCATCCTTGTGCCCCTAGAACGAATCCCACTTGATCATGATATATTATCTTTTTAATGTATTGTTGTATTTGATTTGCTAGTATTTTGTTTAGTATTTTTGCATTTATATTCATCACAGATATTGGTCTGTAATTTTCTTTTTTTGTGTGCGTTGTCCTTGCCAGGTTTTTATATCAATAATGTTGGGCTCATAAAATGAGTTAAGAAGTATTGTCTCTTCAATTTTTTGGAAGAGTTTGAGAAATGTAAGTATTAATGATTGTTTGGTAGAATTCACTAGTGAAGCCATCTGATCCTGGACTTTTTACTTTTTGGAAGGTTTTTGATGACTGTTTCTGTTTCCTAACTGTTGATTGGTCTATTTAGATTTTCTAGTTCTTTGTGATTCAGTCTAGGAAGGTTATATATTTTGAAGAACTTGTTCTTTTTTGTAGGTTATTGCATTTGGTGGTGTATAGCCTATCATGGCATTCTTGTATAGTCCTTTGTATGTTTGTGGTGTTCATTGTAACTTCTCTTTCATTTCTGGTTGTGTTTGAGTCTTTTCTCTTTTTTCCTTAGTGAGTCTAGCCAGAGGATTGCCAATTTTATTAATCTTTTCAAAGAACAAGTTCTTTTTTGCATTATTTTTTATTTTTTTTGTGTGCTCTATTTTGTTTAATTCTGCTCTAATTTTTATCATTACCTTCCTTCTACTGAGTTCAGGCTTTGTTTTTCTAGTTCTTTAAGGTGAAATTTTAGGTTGTTTATTTGAGATTTTTCTTGTTTCTTGAGCTAGGCATGTAATCCTATTAACTTCCCTCTTTACCACTTTTACTGCGTCCCAAAAATTTTAATATGTCATCATATTGTCATTCTCATTTGTCTCTCTGTATATTTTGCTTTCTTATTTCTTCTTTGACCCAGTCATTTTTTAGTAGCATGTTGTTTAATATCCACATATTTTTCGTTTTCCAAGCTTTCTTACTGCAGTTGATTTCCAATTTCAAAGCACTGTGGTCAGAGAATATGCTTGGTATGATTTCAATTTTCCTAAATTTCTTGAGGCTATTTTTGTGCCCCAACATAGGGTCTGTCTTTGCGAATGTTCCATGTGAATTAGAGAAGAATGTATATTCTGGTGTTCTGGGATGAAATGTTTTCTAGATATCAATTATGTCCATTTGGTCTAATGTGTCATTAAAGACTGATATTTCCTTATTGATTGTCTGTTTCAGTGATCTATCCATTGCTGTCAATGGGGGTATTTGAGTCCCGTAATATAATTGCATTTTTGTCAGTTTCTCCTTTTAGTTCTGTCAGTAGTTCCTTTAAATATTTTGGTGCTCCCAGGTTGGGTGCATATATACTAATGTGTTATGTCTTCTTGATGTATTATCCCCTTTATCATTCTAAAATGTCCATCTTTATCTCTTGTTACCTTTTTTATCTTGAAATCTATTTTGTCTAACATAAGTATAGCTACCCCCACTTTTCACTGGATGCCATTTGCTTGGAGTATCATCTTCCAACCCTTTAGTTTGAATGTATGTTTTTCTTTGCAGCTGAGATGTGTTCCCTGAAAGCACCATACAGTTGGGTTGGGTTTTTTGGTCCATCCCACTATTCTGTGCCTTTTAATTGGTGAGTTCAGTCCATTTACATTTAGGATGATTAATGATATATGAGGATTTCCTATAGCTGTTTCATCTTGTGTTTTCTGGTAGCTCTGTGTCTCCATTTTCTCTTTTTTTTTCAGGTCTTTTTTTATAATTAAAATTTATTGGGATGACAATGGTTAGTAAAATTACATAGGTTTTAAGTGTACAATTCTGTAATACATCATCTATATATCACATNAACCCACGGCTAACATCATACTCAACGGAGGAAAGCTAAAACCATTCCCCTTAAGATTAGGAACAAGACAAGGATGACCACTTTCTCCACTTTTATTCAACATAGTACTGGAAGTTCTAGCCACAGCAATTAGAAGAAAAAGAAATAAAAGGCATCCAAATTTGGCAAGGAAGAAGTAAAACTGTCATTATTTGCAGAGGACGTAATATTATATAGAGAGAACCCCAAAGATTCCACCAAAGAAACTATTAGAATGCCATAAATGAATTCAGTAAAGTAGTAGGATTCAAAATTAATATTCAGAAATTGGTTGCATTTTTATACACCAATAACAAACTATCAGAGAAATTAAGAAAACAACCCCATCTACAACTGCATCAAACAAGAATGAAAAACCTAGGAATAAATTTAACCAAGGAGGTAAAAGACCTGTAGTGGAAAATTGTAAGATATAGAAGAAAGAAACTGAAGTAGATGCAAATAAATGGAAGCATATACTATGCTCATGGATAGGAACAATTAACATAGTTAAAATGTCCATACTACCCAAAGCAATCTATACATTCAATGCAATCCCTATCAAAATACTAATGGCATTTTTCATAGAACTAGAAAAAATAATCCTCAAATTTATATGGAACCATAAAAGACCCCAAATAACCACAGCAATCTTTAAAAAGAACAAAGCTGGAGGTATCATGCTACCAGATATCAAACTATACTACAAGGCCATAGTAATGAAAACAGCATGGTATTGGCATAAAAACATACACATAGACCAATGGAACAGAATAGAGAGCCCAGAGATAAACCCACACCTATATGGTTATTTAATCTATGACAAAGGAGACAAGAATATACAATGGGGTAAAGAGCCTATTCAATAAATGGTTCTGGGAAAACTGGACAGACACATTCAAAAGAATGAAACTGGACCACCTTCTTACTCCATAGTATAATGCAGATGACATGATACTGTGTAGAGAGAGAGACTACAACAACAAACTCAAAATGGATTAAAGACTTAAATGTAAGACCTGAATCCATAAATCTCCTAGAAGAATTAGTATTATTTTTTTTTCTGATATATCTCCCTGGGCAAGGGAAACAAAAGAAAAAGATAAACAAATGGGACTACATCAACTACAAAGTTTTTGCACAGCAAAGGAAACCATCAACAAAATGAAAAGACAACCTACTGAAATGAATTCACAATCATTGAATACATCTGACACATCNTCATACTACTTACATCCTCTGAAGAATATTTTTGCTGGATATAGAATTCTTGGTCGATAGGGATTTTTGTCTCTGTTTTTGTTTTTTATCAGAACTTTAAAAATGTTATTCCATTTTCTCCTGGCCTCCATTATCTCTGGTGAGAAGTCACTGATGATATTCTTATCATGCCTCCCTGTACATGTTTCCTTTTCTTGACTGCTTTCTAGATTTTCTCTCTGTCTTTGGTTTTCAGTAGTTTACTATGCTACATTTTTTTCATGATATTTGTCCTGCTTAGAGTTTGCTAAGCTTCTCGGGTTCATCCATAAATTGAAGGTTTTCATTAAGTTTGGGAAGTTTGGGGTTATTATTTCTTCAAATATTTTTTTCCTCTCCAATCTCACTCTTCTCTTTCTGCAACTCAGATTACACTCATGTTTGGCCATTTTATTTTGTCTCATTGGTCCCTGAGGCTTTGTTCACTTTTCTTCAGTCTTTTTTCTCTGTGTCCCACAGATTGAATAATTTCTGTTGCTTGTTCTTTCAGTTCATGCACCTTTTCTTCTGCCGTCTCCATCTTCATTAAGCCGATTCAATGAATTTTTCACTTCAGTTACTTTTCATTTAAAGAAATTCCATTTAGTTTCCTTTAATAGTTTCCATTTATCTGTGGAATTCCCTATTTGTTCTCTCATTAAAACCATATACTCCTTTAATTCTTTTAATATATGTGTTTTTAATTCTTTAAACTATTTAAAAATCTTTGTATGCTAAGTCCAACATCTGAGCAATTTCATTTTAAGCTCCCCATTGACTGTGTTTTTTTCCTTGACTATGTATCACATTTTCCCATTTCTATATATGTCTAGTGATTTTTTTTTCCCTGAACACTGGAATATTGAATAATATGTTACAGAGACCTGGATTTTATCATCTTCCTAAGAGTGTTCATTCTTCACCAGGCATTTCAATTACTGGCTGATAACCATGAACTTGTGTAGGCTTGGTACTTTTTGGTGCAGATCAATTGAAAGTCCAAGATCCTCAATCTCCAAACTTCATTTCACCTCCAGATCTTGTCAAAGCTTGGATTTTGGTTTGTCAGGATGGGTCTAGAGTAGGTTTTACTCTAGGGTAAGGTCCTTACTCCTAAGGTCTACTATTTCTGGTGTATCAGGTGGTTTCCTGGGCTATTAATGAGATGTTAACTAAATTTCTCCACTATGGCATGGCCAAAATGCCAACCTGCTGACACTGCTCTTTCCCCGGTACTGCTTGACCTATAGTATCTCTTCTTTGCTTTCAATCCTATAACATATGCTATATTATAGGCCTCAGTGGTTTCACCCTGCACATATATGACCCATTCCTAAGCCATGGACACATAGGGGACCCCTAGACAAACTTCTGAGGCCCCTTAGCTCCCTCCTCTCTGATGCTCCACCACAGATTTAGCTGCCCAAATTCTGATCTGATCTTGCCTTCCCAGATCAGCAGGACTGCAGTGGTCTGCTGGCTTCAACTGTAGCAGTTTGTGCTATAGTGAGGAAATTGTTCCCAGTCAGAGAACCAGGGCGATTATGGTCTTCCTCCATGAATTTTAATTCTTTCAGATATTAAAGCCTTGTGCTGCTTTATGTCCACTTTCTGAAAACAGTTGCCACTTATATTTTTTTGTCCAGTTTTTTAATGTTTATGGTGAAAGGGTTTATCTGGTTCTAGTTCCTCCAAAATGGCAGGAAATGGAAGTGTATTTGATATATTTTTAAAAGATTTTATTGAGGAATTGAGGGAGGGGAACAGCGTTGGAGAATCAGGGAAGAGGAACAGACAAGCTGCCATCCCCTTGTTCCTGAGTCCAGCCACAGAGGACGTCACCTCACTGGCCCATGTTGGCACCATCACCACGCTCCTCCTGGGAGAGGCTGCCACCCTTTGTCCATTGGACGGCCATTCATGGTGGCCCACGGCAGCTCACAAAAGCTCACGCCCAGCACTGGGCAGCCCCACCGCAGCCCACGCCATCACAGGCGATCCACAGCAGCCCAGCTCCAGGTTGAGCCTCTGCTCACCATCCCAACTGTAGAGGGCACAGCATCACTGGCCCTCACATGGGATCTGAACTGGGGCCCTGCTGCTCAGAGCTGGCATCCCAAGCCAACTCCTAACCAATGCACCACTCAAGGAATTTGATTTTTAAATCACAAAAAGAATGACTAATGCATTAGCAGATGTGAGGTATTTCTCAAACATTATGTAAATTATATATGAACTGTCACATGTAATATATAATATAGTGCTTTGTTGTATTATATAAGTTATATATGAATTCACTTGTCACACATTTATTGAGGTTTTATAGTGTATAAGGCACCATAGAATTTGGAGGAAGATAAGGTACTAGAATATTCCTTATGTGGGGGGTTGGCCACTTGTTTTAATTTTTTATTTTTTATTGACATACAACCTTATATTAATTTCAAGTGTACTGCATAATAATTTTTGTATACACTGTGAAATGATCACCACAATAAGTCTAGTCACCATAAAAAAAATTACAAAAAAAATGTTTTTGTGATGGGAACTTTCAAAA
Source organism: Hipposideros armiger (assembly GCF_001890085.2). Lineage (NCBI taxonomy): Eukaryota > Metazoa > Chordata > Mammalia > Chiroptera > Hipposideridae > Hipposideros > Hipposideros armiger. The sequence goes on from NW_017731563.1 coordinate 2,640,575, forward strand.
TTCACTCTCTCAG
>NW_017731563.1:2643492-2647075 GCF_001890085.2 Hipposideros armiger
TGTGTGTGTATGTGTGTGTATGTGTGTGTGTGTGTGTGTGTGTGTGTGTGTGTGTGTGTGTGTGTGTCCTTGTTTGGTTTTGGTATCAGGATAATGCTGGCCTTGTAAAATGAGTTTGGAAATATTCCCTCCTTCTCAATGTTTTGCAAGAGTTTGAGAAGGATAGGTATTAAATCTTTAAATGTTTGGTAGAATTCACCAGTGAAGTCGTCTGATCCTAGACTTTTGCTTTTTGGGAGGTTTTTGATTATTGGTTCAATCTCCTTACTAGTAATAAATCTATTCAGATACTCTATTTTTTCATGATGCAGTCTTGGAAGATTATGTTTCTAGGAATTTATTTATTTCTTCTAGGTTGTCTGATTTGTTGGCGTATACTTGTTGATAGTAGTCTCTTGTGATCCTGTGTATTTCTGTGGTATCAGTTGTAACTTCTCTTTTATTTCTGACTTTATTTATTTGAGCCCTTTCTTCTTTTTTCTTGGTGAGTCTAGCTAAACATTTGTCAACTTGGTTTATTTTTTCAAAGAGCCACTTCTTAGTTTCATTGATCTTTTCTGCTGTCTTTTTGGTCTCTTTAATTTATTTTTGCTCTGATCTTTGTTATTTCCTTCCTTCTACTAACTTTAGGTTCTGTTTGTTCTTCTTTTTCCAGTTTCTTGATGTGTAAAGTTAGATTATTGAAGAGTTTTCTTATTTCTTGAAGTAAGCCTGTATTGCTATAAGCTTCCCTTTTAGAGCTGCTTTTGCGGCTTTTGCTTCATCCCATAGATTTTGGTATGTTGTGTTGCCATTTTTATTTGTCTCAAGGTACTTTTTAAATTTCTCCTTTGATTTCATTGACCTATTGGTTGTTCAGTAGCATGTTGTTTAGTCTCCACATATTTGTGTTTTCCAGTTTTCTTCTTATGATTGATATCTAGTTTCATATCATTGTAGTCTGAAAAGATGCTTGTTATGATTTCAATTCCCTTCAGTTATTGAGACTTGTTTTGTGGCCTAACATATGGTCTTTCTGGAACATGTTTCATGTGCACTTGAGGAGAATGTGTCTTTTGCTGTTTACTGGATGGACTCTCCTGTAAATATTAAGTTCATATGATCTAATGCATCATTTAAGGTCAATGTTTCTTTATTGATTTTCTGTCTGGATGATCTATCCATTGAGGTAAGTGGGGTATGAAACCCCTATTATTGTGTTGCTGTAAAGTTTTCCCTTTAGGTATGCTAATTTTTACTTTGTATATTTGTGTGCTCCTATGTTGGTATGTTACTATTTACAAATGCTAGATCCTCTTGTTGGATTCACACCTTTATCATTATGTAATGCCATTCTTTGTCTTTTATTATAGTCTTTGTTTTAAAGTCTATTTTGTCTGATATAAGTATAGCTGTCCCAGCTTTCTTTTGGTTTCCATTTGTGTGAAACATTTCTTTCCATCTCTACGCTTTTAGTCTCTGTGTGTTTATTACTTCTGAAGTGAGTCTCTTATAGGCCACATGTAGATGGATCTTGGATTTTTGGTTGTTGGTTTTTTTTAATCCATTTAGCTACTCTGTGTCTTTTGATTGGGGGATTTAGTCCATTTATATTTGATGTAATTATTAATGGATATGTATTTATTGCCATTTTGTTAATTTTTTTTTTGCTTTTTTGTTGTTTCCTTGGTTCCTTCTTCTCCAGCTCTCTTCTCTTGTTCTTTGATTACTTTCTTTTAGTGTTATACTTAAATTCATTTCTAATCTTTTGTGCATCTACTATAGGTATTTGCTTTGTGATTAATATGAGTTGCACATACAACAGCATATATATATATATATATATATATATATATATGGTCTATTTTAAGTTGGTAGCAACNTTATAAATAATGCTACAATGAACGTAGGGATGCATATATTTTTTCAAATCAATGTTGTTTTCTTTGGATAAATACCCAGAAGTGGAATTGCTGGATCACTGGTAGTTTTATTTTTAATTTTTTTGAAGAACTAACATACTTCTTCCATGCTGGCTGCACCAGTTTACATTTCCATTGCAGTGCACAAGTGTCCCCTTTTCTCCACATCTTCACTAACACTTGTTGTTTCTTGTCTTTTTGATAATAGCCATTCTAACAAATGTGAGGTGATATCTCTTGTAGTTTTGATTTGTATTTCCCTATGATTAGTGATGTTTAGCACCTTTGCATGTGCCTGTTGACTACTGTATGTCTTCTTTGGAAAAATGTCTATTCAGATCCTCTGCTCATTTTTTAATTCAATTGTTTGATTTTTTTTTTTTTTGCTATTGAGTTGTGTAAGTTCTTTATATTTGGGGGATATTTACCCCTTACCAGATACATGATTTGCAGATATTTCCTCCCATTTATTAGGTTGCCTTTTCATTTTTTATTATGATTTTATTTGATGTGCAGAAGCTTTTTAGTTTGATGCAGTTCCACTTGTTTATTTTTGCTTTTGTTGCATTTTCTTTTGGAGTCAAATCTTTAAAAAAGATCATTAAAATGGATGTTAAGGATCTTACTACCTATGTGTTCTAGACACTTTATGGTTTCAGGTCTTACATTCAAGTCTTTAATCCATTTTGAGTTAATTTTTATATGTGATGTAAGGTAGTGGCCCAGTTTCATTCTTTTGCATGTAGCTGTTTTCCCAGCACCATTTATTAAAAGGCTGTCCTTTCCCCATTGTATATTATTACCTCCTTTCTTATAAATTGACCATATATGTGTGGGTGTATTTCTGGACTTTCTATTATGTTTCAGTGATCTATGTGTCTGTTTTTATGCCAATATCATACTGTTTTGATTACTATACTTTTGTAGTATACTTTAATATCAAGGAATGTGATGCCTCAAGCTTTATTCTTCTTAGTATTGCCTTGGCTATTCAGGGTCTCTTGTGGTTCCACACAAATTTTAGGTTTGTTCTATTTCTATGAAAAATATTATTGGGGTTTTGATAAGGATTACATTGAATCTGTAAATTGCTTTATGTTATATGGACATTTTAATAATATTAATGCTTCCCATCCATGTGCATGGAATATCTTTTCATTTATTTGTGTCTTCTTCAGTTTATTTCATCAGTGTCTTATAGTTTTCAGGGTACAAATCTTTTACCTCCTTGGTTAAATTTATTTCTAGGTATTTTATTCTTTTTGATGCAGTTGTAAATAGGATTGTTTTCTTCACTTCTCTTTCTGAGAAATTAAGAAATTAACACTTGTTGTTAGTGTATAGAAATGCAACAGATTTTTTTTTTTAAGCTGAGCCATCCTGCCACCTGTTGGCAGCTCAGCGGCAGCTCAACTCGGGCTGGACTCGAACTGCTGTTGTTCAGAGCTCAAACCCTTGAGCGAGCTCTTAACTAACTGAGCCACTCAGCCGGCCCTAAAATGCAACAGATTTTTGTATGTTGATTTTGTACCTTCAACTTTACTGACTTTGTTTATTAATTCTAAGGGTTTTTGTTGGCACCTTTAGGGCTTTGTATATATAAAATCATGTCCTCAAATAGTGAGAGCTTTACTTCTTACTTGCCAATTTGGATGCCTTTTATTTTTTTGGTAAGACTTCCA
>NW_017731563.1:2650305-2669624 GCF_001890085.2 Hipposideros armiger
GTGCAATCCTGAATGATAATTTTTCCAGGTAGAGTATCTTGGTTGGAAATCTTTTGCCTTTTGGCACGTTGAATACATCATGCCACCCCCATCTGGCTTGCAAAGTTTCTGCTGAAAAATCTCCTGATAGTCTTATGGGGGTTCCTGTGTATGTAACAAGTTGTTTTTCTCTTGGTGCTTTTAAGGTTCTCTCCTTGTATTTAACTTTTTTAAATATTTTTATTATTTTTATTATTATTATTATCAGTTTTAGGTGTACAAAACAATGCAATAGCTATCCTTTTCACCCCTCACAAAGTGACAACTCCCCTCCCCCATCTACTGCCAGGAACGAGACAACATAAATTGGTAACTACAATATTGCCTCAGGGATAGAAAAGACAGTTTGGGGAATATAATAAAAAATGTTGTAAATATTTTTTAGGGGGCCAGATGGTCTCCTGTCTTGTATTTAACTTTTGACACTTTAATTATAATGTGTTTTGGCATGGAATTTGGGGGATTCATCTTATTTGGAACTTTCTGGGCTTTGTGGATCTGGATATCTGTTTCCTTCTTCAGATTAGGAAAGTTTTCAGGTATTGTTACCTAAAATAAGTTTTCTACCACTTTGTCTCTCACTTCTCCTTCTGGGACCCCTGTAATGCAAGCATTATTGTGCCTGATGCTGTCCCATAGGTCCCTTAAGCTATCTCCACTTTAAATTATTTTTTTTCTTTTTGCTGTACGATTTTGGTGAGTTCCACTGCCCTGTCTTCTAGATCACTGATTCTTTCATCTGTAGTCTTCTGTAGAACATTTCTAGTGTATTTTTTAGTTCAGTTGTTGTATTCTTCAGCTCTGTTACTTCTGTTTAGTACTTTCTTGTATTTTCTATTTCTTTGTTGAAATTCTCACTGTGTTCATTCATTCTTCTCCCAAGTTCATTGAGCATTTTTATGAACATTACTTTAAACTCTTTATCAGGTAAATTACTTATCTCTGTTTCATTAAGGTGTTGGTGTTTTTTTCCCTGAGGTTTTATCTTGTCCTTTCATTTAGAACTTATTCCCCTGCTTCCTCATTTTTCATGACTCTCTGTGTTTGTTTCTATGTATTAGGCAAAACAGCTACCTCCCTCATTCTTGATAGGCTGGCCTTGTGTAGAAGATAAACCTTATCTTTTAAGGTTCTCTAGCTTTGGTTGTCTCTCGAACCATTGTGACTGTTTAGGCAGCCTGACTTATTCTAAATAGGCCTCAGTTGTTGAGGGTATACCAAGATCTGTCAGTTGTCCAAAGGAAGGGATCTTAGTCAGCATCTATTTTCAGGCTGATTGAAATCCAGAACTTCAGGCAGCAACTTTAAGTATTTTCAAGTCTTATAGGACCACAATTGTAAGCCCTGCTGGCCCTCAGACCAGACAATCTGGAGGTATTTCCCTGGGTGACAGTTGCTAAAATTAGGTCTTCAGACTAGTATATAAGCTCTTTGGGGGGAGGTACCAGAAAGCTATAGCAAACCAAGAGAGAGCACAAAGATAGCATCCACCAGCTTCTGTTCCCTGAGTGAGAGCACATCCAAAGCCTCTAAATGCATGGCAAACCTGAAGTCTGCCCCTCAGGCTGAAACTCCAGGACAAATAAATAGGCCTTTCTCACAGGAAGACTGAGGGTATGTTTTAGTCTTCTGTCTGTGTAGTGCTCTGTGGTACTAACCTGCCCAGAACAGTCTTTCCGATTGCTACAGTGCTGTGAGACCCAGGAGTGCAAGTTCCCGGCCACTAGAGCCAGGGAATCAAGGAGCATTTCCTTGTTGAACCTTCACCCCAGCCAGCTTGTAGGTGCAGGCAGACACCAAATATGAGCTTTTCATTAAATTACCTAACACTGTTCTTCCTGTCCTGGTGATTTCTGGCTAAAACTGGAGGGTTTAAAGTAAGGTGGTCTTGACTTTTAACTCTAGCATTTACAAGGTGTGTAATTTTGGACAATTTATCTGTCTTCCCTAAACCTCAGTTCCTTTATTTTTATCAAGATAATTGAAAAATTAAATGAAATTATATATGTATGGAATTTAGCACAGTACCTAGCATATGATGAGTCCTCGAGAAATGGGAGCTTATATTATCATTGTTGCTGTTTACTTTGGATCATCTTGTCTACATTTTGCCATATATTTTTTCTAATATCAGGATTTCTCTAATTTTTTTCTCATCCCATCCCCTATTGCTATTACAAAAAAAATTAATTCAATATGAAGGTTGATATTTTAATTACTCTCATAGTTATTAATTTATTAGGCAACAGAGTATCCACCATCCCTTTCCTAGGACAACAACCCTCCTTAATGTTCATCAAACCACTGTGGGATAGAATAAATTTATTAGCATGGACAGGTTCAATTAAAAATAAATGAAATCCTCTAATGAACAAGGACATTTTAATAAGAACATTAAAAAAAAAAGAAAAAAACAACAACTTGAGACTGAAGCATAGCAACCCAGGCAAGAGTTCTTCTCTCCTTAATAAGAAGACTCTCTTCCAGTAAGCACATGCATCAGGCACCTTTGACCCTCAATGTGACAAACTTCCTCTTTAACCAAAGAGAGAACTACCTGCCTTTTTAAGCCTAGACCTATTTTCTTTTGAAAGGCATTAAGCCTATGAAACCATTAAAAGTGTCTGTTGCTCCATTTGCCAAATGAAGGCACAAAACATGATCATCTTACCTCCAATTTCTAGCCAGTCTAAACTGGTTCATGTAGATCAGAAGTAAGCATGGTGATGATGATGATGTTGATAGTAGTCACAGCACCACACATGCTGCTGAGAGAATTCACTTCTAGACTCCAGTCGGGTATGACTTTGGAAGATGAATACCCATAGTTGGCCGGTGAGTTAGGGTCAGAAGACATTCATCTGCTCGCCCTCACTGGGAGGGGACTTCTTGCTCATAAAACTCAGAAGCCCTACAAATAGGGCAACTCCTCCTGGTTTAATGGAATGATTCTGGTGGCACATAGAAAGCCAATGACACTTTGCCAGCTACTCTAAGCACATTGTTCTGTCAGCCCTACATTGTTCCATTTGCCACCCCCCACCCCACCACCACCCCGCGCACACACACAGCTACTCTCCACCCTTTTCCACTCTGCTCTCTGGCCAGAGGACTGACCACAAAAGGCTGCCTTGCCCTCTGGCTTCTAGTTGGTTTCATTCAATGGAAGCAGATCAGGGGCTCAGCAGGAGGGAGGAGGGTGACGCGAAAGTTTTATGTCCCCAGATCCTTCCCTGCAGGTCATCTTGGGATAGCACTATCACGGCTCCTCTCAAGATGGTCCTCTACACAGACTGCTCTCCTTCCCACTCCCAGTAACCATGTGTTTCTTACTGGAACCTACTGTCCTGATATTTGTAACCTGGTTTTATTCTTTTTAAAAATAAATTTGAGTGCCTACTATGTGCAAATCATGTAGAAGGGGATTTGAGTCTCCCTCTATTATGGAACCACTGCACGTTTCTAAGCAGGGCAATTTTAGGATGAGTAATGGGGTAATGGTGCAGAATGGGTGCGTGTGGCAGGGAACTGGAAGCAGGAAGCTCAATCTACCAATCCAGACCCAAGACAATAAGGACAGCCATGGCTGTCTTTCATTCAGATGCTCTGAATGAAGAATTATCAACATTTGGTGAAGAATGAGCAAGGGAGGCTGAAAAGTTTTGAGCCTCATGGGAACCAGTTGTAGGGAGAACGCTATTCTTTCAGGTTTATATTTCTTGAGTGGAAGAAGATAGTAGGCCAACCCAGTAGAAATATATAGTAGGCTTATGGAAATAAATGGCTTGAACTCAAAAGAGAGGGCAAAGAAAATGGAATTGCAAATTTGGACTCACCCAATAGTGACTATTTAACCTTCAGGAGAGACTTAAGTTAATGAATTTCCTGAGAGAGAGTTTAGAGAGAGCCATACAAGAGTCAAAGATTAACTGAATAAAAAGGCAGAAAGAAGTTTCACCCCCTGATACACCTCACATGTCCATTCCTCTGGGAACTTTTTCTTACTCTCCCAGGTTAAGGTAGTCTCTCCCTCCTTTATGCTTCCACAGTTTTCTGGACAAAATTCTTAGAACATTATCATCTGCTTCTGCAATGAGCTGTTTACATGTCTGCCTCTCCATGTAGCTGAATGCTCTTCGTGGGCAGGGACTGCATCTTCTTTGTCTTTGTAATATTCCTCAGACTAAACAAGGTTTAGAAGGAGGGAGGCAGGCAGGGAGGCAAAGAACTAATTATGGAGTTGGAAGAACTAAAATTGTACACTGTCATGGAGACAGGAGAGAAGTAAGCTTCAAAAAGAAGGGAATGATTGATGGTGTCAGACAGGTCAAAGAGAGTAATGGCCCCTGCAAAGGCATGGATTGGGCAGTCAGAGGCCATAAGAAACCTTGGAAGATGCAAGCTTGGTAAGAGTGGTAATGATTCAGGCCCCCTTCAAGAAGGAAAACTGATGTCAAGCTGCTCCTACCTGCAACATCGCGGCAGTGGGTCGCAGTTGTCAGAGTCCCTTTCATAACTCTGCTGGGTAGCATTTTTGTTCCTGGAAGGAGAGGCCTTATCACACATCACTTCTGCTCCCCAGCAGTGCAGTGTAGGCATTTGTCCCTGTTCACCCCCTGCAATGATCATGTGTTTAGAAAAAAATAAAAATTTTAGTATATGACCCTGTAGAACCCTCATACCAGTTAATGTGGCATTTTCTGCAGCCCGCATTGGTTTCACATGCTTTATTGATTTTACAAATTACATGACAAGAGTGATGTGACCAGGATCACTCTGCTCCAGTGAAGATCCAGTAACTGCTTAAGAGCACCTCAGACCTCAGCCAGGCCAGCAAGGTTGCCGTGACCTCCCAGGATGACTGGCATGCTCTGGGGCCTTGTTTCTCAAAATGTGGGTGGTGGAATGGCAGCTTTGGTATCTCCTGGGGCCTGGTCAGAAATGCAGGACTCAGGCCCCACCCCAGGTAGACCAGATTGGAATCTGCATTTTAACAAAACCTCAGGTGACCCATATACACGTTCACTGCACTAGGGTCCCACAGATAGCCCTACCACACTCACAACAATAATGGCATTTACTACAGCCAGACATTGTTCTGAGTTCTTGACATGAATTAATTTGTTTAATCCCCACAGCAACTTCATGAGGTAGGTACTATCACCATTCTCACTTTAAAAGGGGGTCAAATAGTCTGTCCAAGTCACATGGCTGAGAAGTGGGAGAGCCAGGATTCAAACCAGCCATTTGTCTCCAGGAGTCCCTGTGCTTTAACCACTGCACTGCACTGTCCAAAGGGAAATGACAGGGTACTTCACTCAGCAGGTTCACAACTAAGGGATGCATAGCTATCTATGGTGGCCTGGAGAAAGGAAACCTTGACCCCTAGAGGAAGAGCTTTCGACAGTCTGGGTATACCAGTTTCTCTCCATTACAGAAGGGAGAAGCTCCTGTGAGAGCCAGGGCAAACTTAGAGAGAGGAGGTAGCTGAAGAGGAAAGGATTCATTCATTCTCGAGTCCCATCCTGGGAGTGGTTAGTGTTTCATCTACACTTTCTCAAAGTCAGTATCCCAGGTCCAAGGTGAGTGAGGTTCAGAGGCAGCATGGGGCTTAGTGGACATGGTAAAGACAATGCTCTTGACCACCTGTTTTAATGGGAATATATTCCTTTCAGACAGCATCCAGTTCCGAAGTGAGGCTGGTGAGGACGATTAGAATTGGCTCATCATATAGCAACTCTACCATTTGGTTTGAATTTAGTTAATATGGAAGGTATAACTCACTTTGGTGAGGCCAGCTTCTCAGTTAATCATCATTCAGCTAATCAGACCTCTGGATTAAGCCATGTTTTTCTGGCCACCATTCTGCAAGGACAGGGCAGCCAACTTAAGAAGTTGTTGTCTAAACCCCCTGATCCTCCCCAGTCCTGGGCGTGGGAATGTGTCTTCTTAACAACAGCCCTGCCTCACTGCAGAGTCCTGAGTCAGCTACGAAACCACCACTAACTTCATTGGAAAGCACTGACTGCATCAGGAATGGGGTCTGTCCCATTTTGGAAGAATTTTTTTCCAGGTTTGAGGTTAGCAGGATATCTCTTTCCATCTAGGCTTGCTGGTTGGCAACATCTTAGGTGGTGTCACAACTCTCCAGTTGAATGGAATCACCTGAAAGCTTGGTGGTAAAGGTGCCCCCCAAAGCCAGCAGAACAATAGAAGACTCTTGGCCCAATTCCTTGCCTTCCTCTGCTCCCCTGTGGCATAGGATGGGGGTTATTTCCAGCATTCCACAATGAGGAAGTTTTCAGGAGAGCCTTTCTCCTGTGCTTCCTGAATTGTTTTCTCTGAAAGTGAAAGTAATTTCTGCTTCCTCAGACTTCAAACAGAAGCGGTAAAGTGGTTTCCCAAATCTCCTTCCAGTAGTTTCTTTTAAGAGGCAGAACAAAGCCAAGGGAAAAGCATGAGGCTGACAGATGGGAGCTGTGGGTTTTCCATGAGTTTACGAAATCATCCAGGCAACTTGCCTCACCAGGGACTTTCAGACGCCTCTGCCTGGACCCGTCTCCCTGCCCACTCACCTGGCCAGGTCCTCTTCATCTTCAATATTCAGCCTTCAGCTCAAGCACCCCTTGCTGAGGAAGCCTTCCTCTACTCTCTGTGCCAAAGGAGGACGTTTAGGATGCCCTTTTCTGTTCCATTAAAGCTCTGAGCGGAGTTTGTAAACATGGATCAATTCTATGATTATTTGATTAATGTTTGGCTTCCATTACAAGCTCTGCGAGGGCAAGGCCTGAGGACCTTGTATTCACCACTGTATCCCCCACCCCCAACACAGCAGGTGGCCTATAGAACACAGCTCAATAAATATCCATTGAAGGAGTGAAAGTTGCATCGAGTTAGGTGACCCCAATGTCATCTTCCTGTCCTGACAAACTTTGATTTCATCTATGAGAAACTTGTACCCACCACCACCACGTCAACCCAAACTCCTCTTTTAGTTCCATGATTCTCAGTATTGTTTCTTTACAGATTCTGTGATCAGGGCTCCTTGATTACTTTTATTGCTTTTCTAATGCTTGACCATGGAGTCTGATTGGTTAGGAACATGAAAGTACATGCCTAGCTGCCAACAAAAAAAGCTGTAAGTCAATGTGGAATCTGAACAATGAAATCAAAGTAAAGTTAGCAAAAATCGCCAATTTGGGGGTCTTCGATTACTTCTCCCTCTCCACCTCCCATTTTATACCAGAATGACTTAAAATTTAAATTCCACAGAGGGGAACATGGGAGTAGAGTTTACATGAAAAGAACAGATCCCGTAGGTCTAGCTCTTGATCAGACAACAGTTCTGCACACTACCTTTCAGCCCCACTAAGTTTTCATTCTCCATGTTTCTCAGGCTCTTACTCATAAAGTCATTTTCAAACTCCTTTTTAATATTACAATGGGGTCCAGAGCAGAACAAATCATCACCAAAAGCAGGTCATGGTGGGATGTTCTTTAATAAAACACAAGTATGATGTGTCCTCAGCCATGCATCCATCATGGTGGACTGTCTGTAACAGGTGTCGAAGCACCTGAGCATTTTCAGGGCACTCTCAACACTACCTTAAAGATACATGACAGGTTTTGCTTTCCATAATCGATGGTTTCTCTTGATAGTTTAAGGAAAAACAGAATGATTTATATACACAGACCCTCGAAGTCTTTCCTAACCTGGAATTTTCAAGTTAGACCCAGAAGGGATACATTTGTCCAAAGGGCCTTACAGCAACATAAGAGGGAGAAAAGGAAAAGCCATGTATGCTAGCTAAGCTCTATCTCTGTCCTTTTCCTAATCCCAGCATTTAATGATGCCATTTCCCAAAGCCTCATTTTCTTGGAAGGTCTGGCAGCCAAGCATCTTGGGAGTTTTCCATCCACCAAGAGGATATCATCTGACACAAACTGCAAATTAGCAGAGACTGGATTTCTAGATTATATATTAATTCCTGTGGAACCGTATGTTCCAAATTTCCCAGTGTAGTTCTCATGTCAAATATTCTATCCTATTGTCCCCATAAGTACTCATGTATTTGTCACATCTTGTATCCTGATTTCAAGCTAGGGAAATAGAATCGTCATATTTGTTGGCCTGTAATGATCTTGTGTCCACAGGGCATTTTATAGCAGTTACTTTCCTGGGCTTATCTAGGGCCCATTTACTTCTACCAACATGATCAGCCAGTCCTGGCGAAGGGCCTAGCAATTGCTTATCAGCCATAAGCATGTCCTATCTGAGAACACTTGGGTGGGAAAATCTCACTGTGTTTTCCCAATTAGAACTTGAGCTGGAGGAGCTGTTTCTGGGACAACTGCAAGTCAATTCCAAGAAGAAGCTATTAAGCATCCAAGCCTTGAAAGCCAAATCCTTGTGATGGACTGGAGAGAAGAAATACTTCACACACCAGCCTGGCTTCTGCTGTCCCAGGCTGGCTGTAGGGAGAGCAGGCAGAAACCGGAAGCCTTTCCTGGAAATAGCCTTGGAAGCATCCAGGCTCCCCTGGAAGCAGGGACTAGGTTCTCGCGCCTCCTGGCAGATGTTGTAGGCATGTGTTACTGCTTTATAGACACAGATCATGGAGCCTAAGAGCCACAGTCTATAGGGCATGGGGAGGCATTTAGCACTGTGGTGAAGCCCACAGGCTCTGGAGCCAGGCCACCTGGCACTAAATTCCATGTCACCAGTTAGCAGCTGTGTAACTATAGATGGGCCATTGAACCTCTTTTCCCGTCTGTAAAATATGGTTAACAATAGTACCTACTTCATAGCGTTGTTGCCAGGAGGAAATGGAAAGGTACAAGTGGTGCTGAGAGCTGCATGTGACCCACAGGAAGTCTTCAAAATATGTTAATTGGAGTGTGGGAGGCTTTGGTGTGCCAGGACAATCTTTTACCCAATGGCTGAATCCCCACTGAGACATCTCCTCCAAGAGCTTATTTAGTTAATACTTGTGTTACCTCTGAGGATGGAGAGCCTATTACCTCTTAATGCATCCCACTCCACCTTTACATGAGTCTGTTTCTTGGACAGTTTTTATTTGTGTTGGACCTAAATCTGTTCTGAATACTTCCTAGTTGGTCCTAGTTCTAACCTTATAGTCATACAGAATTCCTCTAACTCCACTTCCTCAAAATTACAGTTTAAATCAGGTGAAAATCATTGATGTTACCCTCCCTGGCTGTAATTTTTCCCATTGCATGAGTCTTATCTTTTCCTGACAATACACCTAAGTTCCTTCTAAAGATCACTGAATATTTCAAACTCGTCTATCATGATGGTTTCTGTCTTCTGAGGCTGCCTGTGCTTACAAATGTGATTTAGCTCCATGTGCATTGAATCCAGACACAAAGATGAGATGAGGCTCCCAGAGCTCTTTGTTGGGTCAGGAATGGCATTCTAGGCAGGGGGGAACAGCACGTGCTGAGACAGGGAAGCTTGAAGTCGCAGAAGTTTGGACAGTTTGGTGTATTGCTGGAATTAAGGTGTAAACTGGGATCAGATGTGATCAAACTGTGGCTGGAGGCAGGTGAGCTTTACCTGTAGGTGATAGGGAGTCATCTGAGGACTTGAGTAGGGAAGCGACACATTCCAATTTGTGCTTTAGTAGAGCATTCTAACTGCAGCATGAAGATTGGGCAAAACTGAATGTAAGGAGACCAGTTAACCGAAAGACAAACGCCAAGGGGATGGAAAGGAGGAAAACGAGTCATGGATCAAAATATCCAAAATATATACCAAAAGGCTAACAGTAGTTATGTCTGGGTGGTGGGATAATGGGTGATTTCTTTCTCTCTTTTATTTCCCTATGTTTTCCAATTTCTCTATAATAAGTATTTTCTATTTTCTCTATGTTTAGCATATGTTCTTTATATAGTAAAAATAACTTATACTTGTCTAAAATACTTCAGAATCAAACTGGCAGGACTTGGTCACTAGTTGGAGGGAGGAATCCGAGGAATCAGTCTTCCAGCCTGGGTGTTCAGGTGGGTGGTGTGTCCACCTACTGAGGCCAGGCCAGGGGAACAGAGCACTGTTTAGAAATTCTGTGTCATCCCTGACCGCTGAAAGGACCCCACCCCCAGCCGCACCCAGGCTGCTTTGACTTCCTTTTGGCCTCTGCCTCCGGCTCAGTAGTCTCTGCCTGGGTCTGCAGGCCTCTGAAACTCCCCAACCATCCACATCCCTGCCTGTCAGCAGACTCACTGCAGCAAAGCCCACCAGAGCTCCATGATAGCAGCAGCATTTACTTAGATGATGTGCCACTGCTTCAATAAACACTTACTGAGTGCCCGCCGTGTGCTCAGCACTAAGCTAAGCCTCTGCCATAAAATGGTGAAAAGAGCAGACAGTTCTTGTCTTCATAAAACTCAGCCCAATGTGAGAGACAGATGAAAATGTTTAAAAACCACTTAACGAACATATAATTGGATTCAAACTGAGACTAACGTTCCAAATGAGAGGAAATGGTTCTAAGAAGGCATGTAAGAAAGGGAACTTCTCTGGTCTGGGCGCTTGGGGACGGACCCCCAGGAAGAGAGACACTTAGGCAGAGAGCCAAAGGGTAAGTAGGAGGGAATTATGGAAAAGCGTTCCAGCTGAGGGAATAGCATTTTTGATGGCCGGGCGGTGAGCAGAAGTAAAGCATATGTGAGTCTGGAAGAAAAGATGTTTGACCAGGCGTCCAGAGAGTGAGGGACAGGGGACAGAAGTGGGTGGAAAGGTAGGCAGGTAGACCCTACAGGGCATGATAGCACAAGGTAAGATTCTGGTCTTCATCCTAACAGCAGACCCTCGCTGAGGCTCAGAGGAAGGGTTTCCCATCCTGTCTTCCACCATTTTCTTGCCACCTGAAGCCCTGGCACTGAAGGCCTGCCAGGAAAGCCCCCTTGTGGCCTGCGTAGCCTAGATTTGGGGGTTTTCCTCCCCCTTCTGTGAGTAGCACTTAGGGTGCTCTCCCCCAGCAGACACCCCTGAAAGTTGCTTTGCTGCTCAGTTTTCAACTTTCTCGTGGCTTCGCATACTTTAACACTTCTGTGTGTACAACTTGCTAATTAATGGAATCATTTGGATCTGAAAACATCTTGTTTAATGGGAGGCTGCAAAGCACTCTCATTAATTCACAGGTAAAATTATTCCAACTTTTCTCTGCTTTTATTTATTTATATTTTTCTCTCCCCAGCTTGGCTTAATAGCTGGGAAGAATTCTTCTAATTAGCCTGTGAAAACCACTCTACCAAATCCCAAAGTGCAAGTGACTGCCCTGAGGTCAGGGGAGTGACCCATCCTTTGTTTACCCAGAACAGAGGGCAATGGATGAATACCAAGGCGAGGCTCCCAGCATGAAGAGAAGCGGAGGGATATCTGTGGTGGGTGGGTAGGTCAGATAGCAACACTAATGTACCCTATGTGGTGTGATTCACAGGTGGGTTTCGTATCATACGTGTGTCAAAGGTGGCCCACAAGAAGATTTTCTGCACAATAGGCCTAGATATAAGGAAGAGAACCTGCCCTTCCTCCACATCTCTCCTAGGATGTGAAGACTTGGTGCTGTCACTGTTGACAGAAAGCTTTCTTGGAACGGGGGATAATATGGGACTAACTTGATGGTGACCACCTCTCTGCCATTTGCAAATAAAAACTGGCAACATCCCCTTTAAATGAGGAGCATTCTTGGTGTGTTATTTATGGTTGAGTTTATAAATAAGGGGGCCCTACAATGATCCCAAAGTTCCTACAGACCTTTGGGGTACACTGATAAGAACTCTGTGCTAAATAGGGTTTTTCATTTACTCTTTTTCCCCCCGAAGGGAACTGAGTACTTTAATTCTTTTGTTGTGGTAATATATACATATCAAAATTGACCATAGTGACCATTTTTAAGTATGCAGTTCAGTGGCACTAAGGACATTTACAGTGTTGTGCAACCATCACCACCATCCATCTCTAGAGCTTTCTCATCTTTCCAAACTGAAATTCCATACCCATTAAACACAAAATCCCCTCAGTGGAGTTTTTGAATGGAAGCGGTAATGTCCTGAGGGAAAGTGGCCTGGTCAGAAATGTGTAGAAAGAGAGGCCCATTTCTGTAATCTGGAGAAGTTGCTTTCAGGGCTATTTCCTGGGCCCCCTTAAAGAGGTCTCACCATCCAAATGATTCTTGGGGGTGTGAGTCAGTTTCAGTAAAGGAAGTTCCACCCTCCCTGATGCCGTACAACCAGTCTGATGTGTTTTATAGCAGATGGGTCAGCTATAGGCTCTTGAGTGACCAATAAATCCTTACATGACTGTCTCTAGCCTAAGTGAGCCCTCTCTGTAATAAGACACTGATCTAGGAGAAAAAGATGCTAGGTTGTCTCTAAGATGGGATATTAGAAAATTGGATGTTCTGGATGAAACAACATGTCCCTCCCCTTGGAAGTATAGCCTCTGTCAATCCTTTGGATGTATCTCCAAGAGAGATTTGGAGTCAGGCCAACCTAGATTTATATAGATTCCCACTCTGTCACTCAGTCTCTTCATCTAAAAGATGGGGCTTGTGATACATCACTGGTAGAGCTGCTAAGAAATCGCATGAGATTGTATCAGTACTGCATCCAAGACTGCATGTGGTTCAATAAATGGAAGTGGATGTTCTCACTGTTGTTACTATGACTTGTCATTGTAGGTCTCCAGGTGGTTCTGAATTCCATCATTAAGGCCATGGTCCCCCTGCTGCATATCGCCCTTCTCGTGCTATTTGTCATCATCATCTACGCTATCATCGGCCTGGAGCTCTTCATGGGGAAAATGCACAAGACCTGCTACAACCAGGAGGGCATAGCAGGTAAGGGAAGATGCTGAGTGGCCAGTTTTCAGGACGCTTCACTGTCTCATCACCACTTTCCATTCAGCCAGGTACACTGCCACCACATGACCAGCAGTGCTGGTCGTAGGCCCCCTCCGTTCCATTGCCATGGTTAAATGAGAGGCAGAGATTGGCATTCTTTTTTTCTTGGAAATTTTAAAATAGCTAAATGCAGTCATTGTCCCACGCTACTAAACACTGTTTAAATGAGCTGTGCAGTTAGAGAAACCTTACTTAGCCAACCTGGAATATTTTAATTTAAGAATCGGAACTTACCTGGTGACTGTGTAGATCTCCGCCCCATCAGTGCCTCAGTGTTGCTTATCATTAAAAGCCCTTTAAGGAAGGCAACTTTGCCCATAGCTAGCAGACTCTCCCATCGTGATTCTGGGTTCTTTTCAGCCTTGGGAGCTGGCTCCCCTAATGTTTTCAGCTTCTCCACTCATAGGCAGAACCCCTGCCCCCTGTCTCAGGGTGGGAGGAGGATGGCACGCATGGAATCACCTCCTTGCCAGCAGTGAGACTTCTTTTTCTCAAGGAGAAGCTTTCACTCTATCCCATGACCTCGCAGTCCTTTCCCTTTTGAGACTTATTTTTCCACGTTTCTTCCATAAATCAATATATTTAACAAGCATTGTTGGCTCATTAAGCACTTCCTTGAGGAAATCTAGAGTTTTTGGCTTATGGAATATGCTACAAACTGCTGTCTTAAGTTACTAAAACCTCAGCTTGACCTTTAAAAAACCATTAAACAGAAACTGACAAGGCTTTTAAAAAGACAAATAAAGTAGTTTAACATAAAGCCTTATTGAAAAAAATACCCCCCCAAAGGGGTTAGCAGTGTTAAACTTATGTGATTTTTTTTTTCTTCAAACATCTTTCACCTTAGTTTTTGGCATCCTGGTGGAGAAAGGAGAGCATGTCTGAAGCATTAAAAGTTACCTCATTTCTCCCCATCTACTGCTTTCTCATTTCCATTCAGCCCCAGAATTAAATTCAATTTGACCCCTCTTGCTTTTGGGGCCCTGGAGGGACAGCATCTATACAACAAGGAGTGAAATAGATTATTCATATTCAGAAACCAAAATGGCTTACCTGATGTGGATGATCTGATTTGACTGGACATAATGGGTGTTTGCAAGATTCTAGGTCACTGCCACCTGCCCACAGTCCCCTAAGCAAACAAACAAACAAAAAACCTATAAACCTATAATCACAGACACACAATTGTTTTTACTTTTTTGATGGAGAGTCTGTTTAAGATGAGACCATTTTTTTCACTCTAGACAGAATTTCTAAATTACTTGGGTCATAATTGTATAAAATAAACTATCATGTTAAAAAAAATAGAAGCTGTTTAATACTGGAACAAACAGGGCTTGCCTTTAGCTAAAATTCTGAGATTCTAGCCTGCTTAAAGAAATACCAAATAATTCTATGAATAATATTTTCCCTTAGAATTCAAAATCCTTCTTTATGCTCAATTCAATCTGTAGCTAGCCCCAGACCAATAAATTTATATTAATTGTGTGGCTTTGTTAGAGCTCATTCTAAGTCTTGCTTAAGAGCTAACTGTAGTATGTCTGAAGTTTATGCACTTGTATTGAAGTGATCCATGATCCATTTGACCCAAACTCCTCAGGCAGTCACTAGGTTGTTGAGTCTCAAAGACCCCCATCAATTCAGCAGTGGGTGATGTTGTGGCTCTCACCAGAAGCATGCCAAATGCAGAAGAGTGAAATGGTGAAATCCTGCCAGAGGGCCAAAGATGGCAGCCCTGTCCTGCCACCCAGCATCTGTGCACTTAGCCAAGGAGTGCTATTCCCAAAGCACACACAGCTTCCATTACCCTGCTGGGGAAATAGCAAAAGTGCGTTTTCTAGTGGATCCTCTAAGAGCCTATGCTAGCAAGCAACCCCGAATGTTGGTTGGAAGTCACTGGGCTTTGTTGGGGCCTTTAGTGGCCTCACATGGCAAGAAAATGGTGGGCGTGGTAGATAAGGGAGATTTAGGGCAGGACACTGTCCTCCATGCCATAGCTGGACTGTCTGGTGAAACAACCTCCTCAGGCCTGCTAAAAGTTTAGGTAACTTCCCTGCCTCTAGGATAAAGATAAGAATTGACCTCACCAATTGCAGTGGCCAATTTAGGACCATATTGTTGTCCATCCTTGATAGAAAACAGGACCAGGAAAAGTACCTGAGATGCTGCTTCCGACCAGAAGACACATCAGGTTATTAATGTGGTGAAGTTTACCTTCACCCCACAAGTTCATAAGGGAAGGTGGCTCCCATCGTGGAAATGACCATCAGCCCTGGGAGCCAGGGTGTCAGAGGACAGACACCGAGAGAAGTGTTCCAGAGAGGAGAGACCTGCCAACTCCACCAGGAAGGTGACCTCACTCTCTGTGTGGAGCCAGACTCCCTGCTGGAAAGGGGGACTAAGGAGACTTGGCTGCCGTAGCCTTTCCTCTCAACCCTGCAGTCAGGAGCTCAGTTATCTCCTCCTTACTCAACCTGCCATGTGATGACAATCCGGGGACCCACTCCATCACTCCTGACAGAACACGAGACAGCTATCATCAGGGCTCCTTCCACCCACACAGTGACTAACAGCGATGAGGAGGAAGAGATGAACAGGAATTGGGACATGCTCAAAGCAGCCACAGAATGGAAGACCAAAACCCTGCAGCCTTTGAAACCAATCCACATGTGGTCGGGAGAGTTTTGTACCACCTTTGGAATGGGTGATTTTTTTTTTTTAATTTCAGACTTTGGATTGAGTTACCGTATTTTCCTGCAAATTTAGATTATACAAAATTGCTCGTAAGCCCTTGTTAGATTTTTAAAGTGGAATTTACATCAAATTCTTCTTTTTACTCTTTGAGATTATTTTTCAGACTGAATTTTATGTGCTTGTAGATTTTAGAATACATTGGAGTTTGAGCCGTGTTTCCTATAAAATCTATAAAGAACACCCTAGAGCTGGTCAGGTAAACTGTTACTCTGCCTCTAGGCTGCCCTTCTGTCCCCTGGAGAGGTGGTCTCAGAAGAGGTAATATTTCCCCAATCCCTGAGGCATCTGGAAGACACATTCCGTGTTCCTCCCAGATACATCACCATATGTGGTACCTTTTGTTTCTGGTTGTCCCATCTGTTTGATGGTACTCTGAGCCAGGTCACTCTGAATAGCTGTCCCAAGCACAGTAATTACCACTGAGACTGGTGAAGAACGGGTTGGCTAAAACCTGGGAATGAAATCACTTTCATTCTATTCACTCCTTAAAGTTGGGTCCAAAAAAAGTAATTGATTTTGTCTTTGTTCTCCCTGGAATCCCTAACTGGCACTCTTCCTAGGATGCCATGTTCTTGTAGGTATTGCCTGCATTGCTAAACTCTCTCCTCCACTCCTTGCCTCCACTGTTGTACCACACACTTAATTTGGACTTTTCAGAATGTCTCTACCCCTCTTCACTTCTGTTTTAAAACATAGGGCCCACGTTGCCTTGTTTCTTCCTCCCACCTCATGTTCCCACTTTCCCCCTGGGGACTTCATGACTCTGCAGAGGAAAACCCAACACAATTTCACGTTAGAGCTAATTTCCCCTCACCCTCCAGTGCATGTCACCGGACATACTGATTTGTATGTGTTCACATTTTTCAAGTATTCCCTTTAGTGTTTTTTATAGATACCTATTTTTACCAGATTATCACTACTTCTTAATTCTTTTCAAATCGTTTTATTGTTATTCAAGACAGATTTAAAATAGCAGAGTGGCCCTTGAGTCTTTAGATAATCTTTCTGAATCTCATCCCTTTCTCTTTTATTAATGAGATCTCTTTCCCTTGATGCCATTTTCTTTTCAACATATATTTGTAAAGCCCCAAAATATGTTTTCCTTCCTTGAGGACACTCAGAACTCACTTTGTCAACCTTCACTTTTTCCCTATTTCTGCCTGTTTCAGGAATTGAGAATGCAGGGAAAGCTGTTAGGTTAGCAGTCATGATGCAAACATCAATACATCAATAGCATCCTTATTACACTAGAAAGCGAAATAGGAGAAAAACAAATGCAAGTTTTCCCTCTATTTTTTTTCACAGTCTCTTTTGTCCCATCTTTCATGTTATTCCAGCACTTTTATCACAGTGACTGAACACATCACTCTAGAAAGCCATCACCAGAACAGGTGAGAACCCAGCAGAATTTATGATCTATTTGGTTCTTGGCTTTCCAGTCTCTCAACTCTCAATTTTTTAGGTACTTATTATTATCCACTTTTAAAAAAATTTTTTAGATTTGGGATTCACTTTTTAATTTCCCTTTTTTTATAGCCTCCCATTGTTTAAGCTCACATCCAACTCTCCAAAGATTTCAAAAGTCACAAAAAATTGTCTAGAGTTCAGCTACATGAAAGGAGCCCTCCTGGGAGCCAGCCTCTAGAGTTGGGAAGTGGTGTGGACACTGTCATTCCCTCAGACAGCTCAGGGACCAGTGAGTGATATAGACCTTTACACCTTGTTCATCACACACAGACCCACATACAACCTGAAGCACCAGGCCAAGAGTAAGCCAGGAAGCAGCACTATTCACAGTAGCCCAAACCTGGGAACAATCCAAATGTCCATCAGCTGGTAAACGGATCAACAATGAAACGTACTGCTCAGCAGTGAAAAGAAAAAAACTATACTGATATGTGCAACAAAACATGAACCTCATGGTATTTTGAGATGAACCTCAAAAATATTATGCAAAGTGAAAGGAGATGGACACAAAAATCCACATTTTGTATGATCCTGTGTATTTGAAATTTCTAGAGAGACAAAGCTGTAGAGACAGAATGCAGATCAGGTTGCAAGGGGCTGAGGCAGGAGCAGGGACTGACTGCAAATAGGCACACGGGAATTTTCAAGGGTGATAGAAGTGTTTTAAGATGGATTGTGGTGATGGCTGCACAACTATATAAATTTACTAAAAATAATGTAGCTGTACATTTATATTCATGGATTGTAATACATGTAAATTATATTTCAATAAAGCTGTTAAAGAGAGAGAGAAGGGGAATGAAGCCAAGAAGACACAATCCAGCATATATTTTCAGCCATACTGCTCAACTCCATTCCCCTAAGAATTATCTTAATTAAGGATTAATATTTTTCTTCCTGTGTTCCCCTTGGGAGTGAAGTTTCAAATTTGAAGTCACACACTGACAAACAGCCAACCAACCAGCTGCCTTCAGTACAGAAGTACTAGACACACATGACTGTTTTGGTACATATGAAGCAAGATCTTGGGTGACCTGTTATCTCTAAATGAAGAGCTATAAGCAAAGTCTCTCTTTGGGGCCATATTTTCACTGTTGCTGGAAGCAATCGTTTGTCCATTAAAACTGAGGTCTATCCTGTTTATTACTCTTACTTTCTATAAGCATGGGACAATGTCCCTTAATTTCACAAATTTCCACGAATTCCACACTATTACCTTCCACAGCTGGAGCCAAGACTTCCTCAGTATTTTACCGTAATAGAAATTCTTAGATCAGTCAAGTCTTATTTCAATTTACTAATGATCTCCACACTAAAAATATAACTCATTAATTTTTTAGTAGCTATTCCCAGCATGTGGAATTAACCCAAGCACTGTCTCTAGCCACAGCAGATATGTTATACTGCTTCCTGAAAAAGCCCTGTCCATACCTATCAAGTATTGTCCGGGTCACCCCCTGCCACTCTGTCTTGAGCAGACTTCAGAAAGGTAGCAATGCTGGAGAGGAAAGAGGCCTGACCACCACACTGTATTTCTGAAGCTGATGTTGAATAACATTGTATGTCAACTATAATTATATATACATATAGTCACAGGATGTGGAGTAGAGTGTGGGAATGGAGTCAATGGAATTGTAGTAGATAAGTATGATATTGGGGGTGGGAGGGTAGTGGATGGGGGGGTTGTTTCTGTGTGAAGGGTGAAAAGGATAACTATTGCATTGTTTTGTACACCTGAAACTAATAATAATAATAAATAAATTTAAGAAAAAAAAAACAAAAAGAAAGGGCAGCATTGTGTGATCCACAGGAAACCCAGTCAGCAGTGGCAGTGTTCGGGGGTTGTAATAAAGACTGCTGTGGTGGATACTTCTCTCCTACAGTCAGAATTTATTTTATCCTTCATCAGTATAAGGATTCCACTACAAAGTGACTTGCGTCTCTGGTAATGCATCATGTAACGTGTTATATACCCTCGTATAGTCAGAAAGTGCTACTAGATGGGATCTGTTGGCTAATTATGTGAAAGTGTCTTCCAATCAATATTGCCCTCACTCAACTCTGGTATTCTAATGGAAGTGTCTATAGATGCTTTACCACAAAAAAAGAAAGAAAAGAAAAGAAAGAAAGAAA
>NW_017731563.1:2672436-2674727 GCF_001890085.2 Hipposideros armiger
GAAAATGGAAAAAAGTGTCAGAGGTGAAAGAACAATCCCAGGCTCATGGGACGTGCCTCTCTGTGATTTTCCCAGCACCTTTCCAAAATGGCCATGTTGTGTGTGCATGTGTGCATGTGTGCATGCATGCAAATGCACACACACACACACACACACACACACACACACACACACACACACAACCTAAAGCTGAAACACAGCCTCTTACTTGGGTGTTCATGATGGAAGCACATCCCAGCCCAACGCTCCTGCTTTCAAACAATTTCTCTAATTGCTTTGACCTTCTATGGCCAATTCTGTCTTCCTCTCTCTCCCTCTTCCTTCCTCCTCCTTGTCTCTAGGCCTGTATCTCTAAACCCACAGACTCTCAAATCTCAATGTGCTTGAGTGTAAAACGTGGAGCTTTCTAAATATAAAGATGCCAAGACTTCCCTCCAAGCCATTGAATTAAAGGCTCCAAAGTTAGGCCCCAGTAGTTGCATTTTGAAAATGCTCCCCAGGTGATTCTGATGCTCAAGCTGGAGTTTGAAAACCCCTAGAGGTCTAACCTATTGAATCTGCATGGTGTTGGTATTTAACTGGATTGCAACCAGTCTAGGAAGATAGTTTCCATGGAAGTTGGGGTAGTAGGGTCTTCTACTGGGAAGAGTGCATTTCTCTTCAAATCCAAAGAGCAAGTCTAGAGATCATGGGAAGGAGCAACCCAGATTTTCAAATATGACAGTGAATGGAAACCACAGAGTAGGGTTCATTCTGAACAACCAAACAGCTGGTTAGAAGATCCAGGGGAGAGAATAGGTCATCAAAGCACTAAAGGAGCAATTGATTCAATCACTAGATATGGCCTGAGATAGAAGGGACTCGGGAAGTCACCAGTAGCAAACAGCAGACACCTGCCTCCTGCTGTGGGAGACAGCAAGCCTATTTCTCTTTTTCTCTGATATCCATTATTTTATCCCATTGTTATGATTTTGAAGAGTTAATGGAGTAAAAGTAAAATCAAGTTTGGCCAAGTAAGACTTGAACATTTCCTCGGCTATTAAAGTTGTTAGCCATACACTGGATAGAGGCTCCAACTAGCTGAACACTTAGCTTAAAACATTTCTTGTCACTGGTGTCTGTTCTAGATGTCTGCAGATGGCAGGGTGCAGGGACTTGGAAATGAAGAGCAAACTCAGGCTTGGGGTGTGGTTTCCTTGGGAAATGGGCTGTTAAGCCAAAGCCTCTCCATTTACTCTCAGAATTTCCACACCTCTTAAAAACTAGTGAGGGAGAAGTGATAAAAAAAAAAAGTGTCAGCCTCCTTTAGAAAAAGTGAAGCACCAAGAGAAGGAGGAATCCAGGGTCATATGGCATTATCATTGGTTTTCAATTCTACTTTCAGATTTGTTTTGTTTTTTAACCAAACATCCCTTCCCTTCTGCATATAATTCAAGACTACTTGTCTTATGTGGTTTAGTGCCTTCCTGAAAATATAAAAGGCTGCCAAATTAAGATGATCTGTAGGGTTCTCAGATTAGGGTCAGTTTGAAACTCTGGGCATTATCGCTTCCACATTGTAGGCAGATCACAATTAAGTAGCATAAACGTCAATCTGTTCAGTGCTGACTTTGTTCCCAGCACTTGAAATCACTCTGTCCATGCTCATGGGAAACAGAATAACATGGCCACTGAACTGGGGTTTGGAACCCCCAGAAAAGATTGTATGTGAGCACTGAAGGGGAGGCAGCAGTTAGAGGAAGTACCATATAAGAACACATGTTTCTAGCTCTTCAGAAATCTAGATGCCTGAATAATTCTTCATCAAGAGGATCCTGTTGACCTCTGCTCAGCCAATGCCCTTCTGATCTAGGGCCCCCAAGAATATTACATTCTGTGTGGCACAGTAAAACACTTTGGTCTGTGTTTTCCTGGACTTATGCCCCTCCCCACACTACTACCTTTGGGGTCATCTTCTTCCCAACACCACCCAGTGCTTCCCTCCTCCACTGGTTTCTCCATGATAAGTTCTTCCAATGATTAAAAAAAATAATTAGCAATGAAGCTTAAAAATAGGATTAGAAAGAAAACTTAATAACAAATCATATAAAGGAAATATTTTTCAATCACAAATAGCATCTTCTGTAGTACCTGGATTAGTTGTGGTTCAGCAAGAGACTTTGGGAATAAAAGTTTAATGTTTTAACCTTTCATAAGTCAGTTGTCAACACTATACTTTGTCTTGTCAGCCCACTACATGTCTGGACATACTGGGAAGATATCCCTCTCTCTCTCAATCTTTCTCTCTCTCT
>NW_017731563.1:2674780-2677877 GCF_001890085.2 Hipposideros armiger
AAAGAAAGAAAGAAAGAAAGAAAGAAAGAAAGAAAGAAAGAAGCGAGGGAGGGAGGGAGAGAGGGAGGGAGGGAGGGAAGGAGGGAAGGGAAGGAGGGAAGGGAAGGAAGGAAGAAAGGAAGAAGGAAGGAAGGGAGGAAAGGAGGGAGAGAGAGAGAGAGAGAGAGAGAGAGAGGGAGAGGCGGGGGGGAGAGAGAAAGAAAGAAAGAAAGAAAGAAAACATGGACTTCCTATCATTTTCCAGGATAGTTTTCACTCAAAGTGATTGCATCAACGTTATTTTTTGATTGGCCATTTGACTATGATGCTGATATGTTACAACAGAATGTGCAATAGCCCTACTGTCTTTGAAATCAATTACTAGGCTTAAAATACAATTTTATAACAATTAGTTGAAAGTACTGACCTTCTAAATCAGTGGTAGAATAAAATGAATACTAGTTCCTTATGTTGTTGAATTCATATATGGAGAAACTTGTTGTACATGATTGTTGTTGTGGTGGTTTTGCTTAGCCCACCAACCTTATCCTCTCAGTTTCCTCTCTAACTTTTCTCTCCTTTGTTCTCTGCCCATCTCTGTCCCGCCCCTCTGCTTCCTTCTCTTTTTCCTGGCCATTTGAGATGTTCCAGCAGAAGATGATCCTTCCCCTTGTGCCCTGGAGACAGGCCACGGGCGACAGTGCCAAAACGGCACAGTGTGCAAGCCCGGCTGGGATGGGCCCAAGCACGGCATCACCAACTTTGACAATTTTGCCTTCGCCATGTTGACAGTGTTCCAATGCATCACCATGGAGGGCTGGACAGACGTGTTGTACTGGGTACGTAGCCGAGAGCCTTCCCCTGTTCCCCACCCTCATGATTTTGATGGAGAGGTTGATGAATGTCTTTGATTTCTTCTAGCGCTTTCCTGAGAAACAAAGCATGAAATGTTCACCCTAATGAGTCTCTCTCTGTCCACCATCCTGAGAGAAATGCCATCTTTCTGTGTGTCCTACCATAGTGAGAAATGCTGGCCCCACACCGATGCTCTGAGGAGGAGCCGGCCAGGCCTGACCCGAGATTTCATCCATTCCCTGCCCACTCTCGGGTTTCTTCTGTTCTCATCCTTGTCTTGCCCTTGTCCCCAAAAGAGAACTAGAGGGCAGAATTATTAATGTTTAGGGCTAAATAAAAAAGTCAGACCTGGTCTTCTAAAAAGAAACCATTTGAATTAAATTGTGTAGCATTATGGCATGCTATTATATTTTTATTTCTCATATTAATCTTACCTTATCATATTAGAATAGTCCATCAGACAAATACTTTGCTGTCATTTTCACAGCTAACAAAACACTCTGTTGGTTGTGTGATGCATATTTAAAAATAGTACTTACGTGTCAACCAATCAACAGTAAATCTTTTACTTTAAAGATGCCCCTTTTATTATCCAGCAGCCAACACTATTTTCCCAATCTTTGAGCCATTGTGGTGCCATATTTTAGTATAGCCTGTCCCATAGGCAAATACACACACCATATTTGAGCTGTCTCCATTCTGGCAGAGTCAAGTGCATTATTTGTAAAAACTCCAGAGAACATAATTCTTTGTAGTATCTCCTACGTCAGCATGAGAAACGATTTGCCAGAATCCAGTGTTGTTCTCTAGCATTTGAGCGAAAAATACTTGTTGCTGTTCTTGAAAATACCATCTCACCCAGCATTTTGCAAATAGTCGAATTTATTTGGCCATCCTGAAAACAATATAGGAGCCTGCTTAGGGAACACTGTCTACATACAGAAGCAGGGAAGAGTGAGGGGGAAGTGCTGCATTCCGATCAAGCAGAGCTGCCAGAGATAAAGGAATTCATGCCATGAGAGGGGTTGACTTCTTACTGAATCAGAAGAATTTTGTAACAACACAGAGATGTGCTACAGGGTATTGTGTCTTCTAAAATTTTTTTCTAAGCACCATGTCCTATTGATTCAAAAACCCTCTTTCCCAGTTTTTATGTTATAGTCAACATGGTGAAACCACATTGCTATAAAATTTGTACCTCTTTGTAAATGACTACTTGAAACTTGCCTGAGTACCTTGTACCTAGCAAACATTTATGGAGCATTTGTTGCATGCTAGGGTTGCTTCTAGGTATTGAGGACTCAGACATATAAAAAACACCCAGTTCAGACTGAAAATCTCAGTCTAGGGAAACACACTAAATTCAAACTGAATAATGGTGGTACAGCTGGAACCCATGCCGTGAAAGAGTTGCTATATTGTGATACTTTCAAAAGAAAACAAAAGTCAAATCACAGCCCCCAAACTAAAATGAAATATTGGAAAACATTTCTTAGGCCCATGCTGAATAAGAACTGGTTTTAAATAATTTGTACAAAGAGAAGGAATTTAACTTATTATACTTAGGCAAATTTATTTCATTTATCAAAGCTGTTCAAATTTCCAAGTGGCCCTAACTGGTCCCTCTGCTTTGGGTGGAGCCCTCTGGCCAGACCAGGACAGAAGCATCCTTCTGAAAATAGGCAGTTTCTGCCTGTGGTCCATGAACATATGACTGTATGGAACTGTGCTCTGGAGCCTCATCATGTGAGCTTCAAACCCAGGTCTTAAGTTGCCATGGAAACACTTTTCATGGCAGCAGATTGAAGGCAGGGTAGCAGTGGGTGAGTGAGGTGGGGTTGGGGAGAATAGGTGTAATTTATTTTGATGATGGCCCTGATGTGTTTTTGTGATCTTCCTTCATCACCCTCTCCCTCTCCCCCACCACAAGTCATTGAGACCCGACCAGCCAGATGTGACCCAAAGAAATACTGTCATAATGACAGCCAGAGTAGGGAATGAGAAGCACACAAATGCAACTACCAATTTTCAGCAGCTGTGTTGTGCTTTCTCCCTGGGGGGGGGGTGTTAGAGCTCAGGCTGAAAATGGAAAAAAGTGTCAGAGGTGAAAGAACAATCCCAGGCTCATGGGACGTGCCTCTCTGTGATTTTCCCAGCACCTTTCCAAAATGGCCATTTTGTGTGTGCATGTGTGCATGTGTGCATGCATGCAAATGCACACACACACACACACACACACACACACACACACACACACACACAC
>NW_017731563.1:2680092-2709465 GCF_001890085.2 Hipposideros armiger
ACACACACACACACACACACACACAAACAACAACCACGCATCTCTGGTCTCGGTACTGCTGAAATATCCCTTGTTTAAGACAAAGGTCTTTTACACCCAAGCGGGTTGAATTCCAGCTTTACCCTGTTTTTTACCCCTACTCTATTTTTCTTCAAAAAGCCACCTCTTTTCACTACAGAATATAGAAAATGAGTCTCTGAAGGAAGGCATCAAGAAAACAGAAGTGGTGGAGCTGAATTCTATTGATGACCTAATAGTCATTCTAAGTGAAGAGCTGAGAATAAATCCTCAAGTAATCCAGAAACAGCATCTGGGCTCTTTAACAGGTACTAGAGTAGAGAACGTGGTAGGTCCCACGTAGGACCCTGTGGTCCTTTACTTTTTATCTGCCTCAGTTGGAGTGTTACCCACTTACCCAGCTGTAAATAGAAAATCTGTTATCTATACAATAAACTGTTTGTTTATAAACATATCAAGAATTAGAAATAGCGGTTATTTATGTACTTATTAGATTTTATTTTATTAATTTCAGTAGTATTAGGTGAGTCCACATTCAATAATTCAATTTAACAAACATTTATTGAGTGGAGACTGGTGTGGGGCAGGTGGAGGAGAAGAAGGCTTGCCCTCGGGAGTTTAGGATCTCATCGAAGAGATGGGACACACAAAGAAATGTATCTTAGCAATATAGGGCAGCACACCCAGTGAGGGCAAGGAGAGCGTCTCAAGGCACAGAACAAGAGGAGGTAGGCCTTGGCTGGCTTTGAGACTGGATGGGGAGTACGAGAGAAGCCTCCTCCACCTGGGAAAGCATGCTTTATGACAGTTTGGGAGCCTGCAGAGAGCTGTGTTTCAGCTTCACTCAACAGACCCACAAAACAGCGTGGCTACCCAGAGTGCTCCCACCCACGTATCTGAAAGGCCACCTGCGGGGGTACAGTCACAGACGTCATACTCGACCCATGCCCAGGGGCTGCTCGGGACAAACCAGAAAGCTTCCCTGGCTGTGAGCCAGCTGTCCCCTGTCATACCTGGGCCATTCTTCATGACGCCTAACCTTTCTCAGGATGTCAGTGCACCATCCCACCTGAGTTGAAGGATTGTTAAAAGGAGCGTCAATGGAGGAGTTACTTTTGTTGGCTTGCCCTCCCCTGTGTTAGGAGTCCATTGGTGTCTCTCTCATGGCTCTTCACTGGGCCCTGAAGCACTCATGGGTTTTCTGTGCAGAACATAAACCAGGTGCAGGGACAGAAAGGAGCCAGGTGAGACCTGTTATCAAATGTGAGACCTTGCTGCTCACTCAGTGACCTGAGGTGGACACCCCATGTCCCAGCAAGCAAGGTGACTAAGGTCATGAGCAGACAGATGTATTGAGTCACTGCCCTGGGCACTGGCACTTGGGCAGCAGCAAACACTTTCCTCCAAGGACACTCCATGTAAAGCGCTGTGACTCTTATGGGTTTACACCTCCTGCCTTTGTGGCAAGTGACAGCCTGTCTTGGCATTCACTGATTTTTAGATTCTTTTTAGATTCAATGTCTGTGCCACGAAGCTTACAGACAAAAGCGCTACAACTTGAAATCTCATGGAAATCAGCTAGAATCAAGAGTGGCCTGGAGGGAATAGAGGTTGGGATGTGTTCCTCCTATCTTTTCTTTTCGGAGAAAAATACATGTTGGTTTAAGGTTGAGGCTTCTCTCAAGGACTTAGATATTGGTTTCAGGAGGATCTTCTGTATTTTTCATTCAGTATTCCCTTTGTGCAGAGATCCTGGAAATAGTGAGGTGTGTGTTTCAGAAAAGGAGGGGCTCATCCTGTTAGTTCTTGGACCCGGAGGCCCCGAGGCTGAGATGGAGGACATCTAGATGCCTCTCCCTGTGACTTCCCTAGGAAAGTTACAAAGCTTCCTTTGTCACAAGATGAAGAAACATCTAGCTGTCACGGTCAGAGAAGGCCTATCCTTTTTTCACCTCCAAATAAGGGTGTCAGTCATCTGGGTCATTTTTTGAAAATATAACTGTATTTATTCTTTCTCTCCTTAATAGCTCTGTTCTAGCTGATTTCAGACATCAGTCTCATCACTCCAGGAATTGCCCTACTCCAGAGCCACCCAGCATTGTATGCTCTCTCCCCAGTCTGTCCCAAAGCAGGTGGCCTAGAGTGAAGAAGAGAAAGTACAAGGGGAACAAGACAGGCATGTTCCTTTCAGGCCAGAGCCTGACAGACCCAAGAATCACCCACTGGTAGGAGTGATGGGGTCTTAGGATCACCTTTGAATCTTAATCGCTCATTTGTCCTCCTACCCCTCACCTACTGTTCCTCATATTCAACCTCTGAAACAGTTATCCCACAGCCAAGAAAGAAACCAAAGCAGAAACGTAAGACAAGAGGGAGAGGTGGAGATCACGAGTATCCTGGATATGGCCCTGGCTAGGGGATAGGGGATATCTAAGGGTCACGAGGCCATATATGGGATGTCTAAGGGTCATGTAGTGTGTAGCTCCATCCGTTTGAAGTTCTTAATGATGCTGGAAGTCACTCACCTCATGTGTGGCAGAGAGGACAGGATACCCAAACTAAACAAGGGCCCAAGGAAACTTCCAAGGCTCATGGGTTTATTGACTCAATCACAGATATGTAGCCTGGAGGACTGCATTTTCTGTGGGGTTAAATGTTCACAAAATTTAGGGGATGTGAGGAAACAGTCAGGAGAGATTTCATTTCAAGGAGCCAGCTAGCCCTCCTTCCATTCCCCATATGCCTGGCCTCCAGAGGCAGCTTCAGAAGGGTGAGCTGTGGCAAGCACGCCACCGGCTCTTGGAACTGCCTGTCCCCAGCTGTGTTCAGGAAGGTAAAGAGGTCTGCCACCCAGGCGGAGCCAGGGAACTGACTCACAACAGACCCCCTCCGC
Source organism: Hipposideros armiger (assembly GCF_001890085.2). Taxonomy (NCBI): domain Eukaryota; kingdom Metazoa; phylum Chordata; class Mammalia; order Chiroptera; family Hipposideridae; genus Hipposideros; species Hipposideros armiger. Next base: position 2,683,004 of record NW_017731563.1, read on the forward strand.
CATTCTTTATCCCATAAGCACATTTGGGGAAGCACTTCCCTGGGGTTCACACAAAACAAGCTGGCTGGTCAGTCACATGGGGTCCAGTACCCCATGAGGTGGTATGCACAGTGCTGTATGTATGTGCCTTTTCTCTGGGGAGAGTCCAAAGTTTTCTTCAGCTTTTCCTGACCTCCCCACTCTCTCACAAGTAAAGGAGCACTAACTTAGGGAAGAGGAAGGGACCTCTTCTGACCTTCATGGGCAGGATTTACCCTGAGAGAGGAAAGGTAGTAGGACACTCAAAGGCTTCACATGACTTTGGACCCAGGTTTCCACAGAAGCGTCCTCGCAAGTGCCTCCTCCCATCTCAGGGCTGTTTGCAGCCCTGTCACTTTTCACTGTGGCACAGCACACAGCGTCTTACACACAATAGGCACTCAGTAAATACTTGTTGAACAAACATGGGCTCTAACAAGACCGCTACCAAGAATAATGGAAGGACTGTGTCCCAGTTGCCCACAGTAAGATATGACATGCAGACCCTGGTGTCACATGGCCATTGTCACCATCACCTTGTTGCCTGTGGTGGTGAGCTCCCTGCGGCACCCACCTTCTCTTCCCTCCACCCCTAGTCTCATGTCACCAATCCTGCCCCTTCCTGGACTGATGCAGTTTTGTTTTTCTCCTCCTGATAGTAAAGGTGCTTACTGGCCTTCCCTCTGCAGGTTGGTTTCCTTCGCAGCCTTGGTTCAGATAATTGCCTTCTGGGTAAAGGATGCCCCCAGGCTCCCTGTGTTGGGGGCGGGCTCCGACACACAAGGGCCTCTCTACCCTGCCTCTCCCCACAGCTGCTGTTGTGCTGGATATTTTAGTGCTCAGCCTCTGGGAAAATCCTCCATCCCAGAGTCAGGATGGCTTGACAGCTGGAGGCTCTATTTTTAACAATTGCTGAGTTCCTAGGAAAGCCCCATCGCAGGATCCGCTGGCCTCCAGGCTCCCTACCCCCTCCTGCCCTCCATGTGCCTTCAGTGGCCCCAGGGTAACCAGGGGTGCCCTGCCCTGCCTGGCCTGGCCCGAGCTTGTTTCTCCTACCTCATATGGCAGGCCACCCTTCTCCCTTGTTTACTTCTCCAGCTGCATTTCCCTCCTTGCACTGTGGTTGCCTTTAATTTATGTGTTCCCCCTCCGAGCAAGGGCTTCCTCTTTACAGCACCATGCCTGGCACATATATCCAGTTTGTTGGTTCACTCAGCGTTTACTAAGCACCTGCCACGTGCCAAGTCTTGTTCTGAGCACTTGAGATACACCAGTGAACAAAACAGACCAAAGCTGCTCATGCTTGTGGAGCTTCCAGTCTAGCATGGAAGACAAGCACATAATAAATGAGTAAATGAGATAGAGAGTGGTGAGCACTATGTAGAAAGCAGAGCAGGGTATGTGGGAGTGGGAATGCTCAGGAAACTCATGTGAAGTTGAATTAGGACATGGCTAAGTGGACATAGATTGGGAATTCTTCTTTTCCTCCCTGACTCAGTTCTAACCAGTGTTCCCCAAGCCCTTGACACAGGCTTTGTACTCTGCACTGTGACTACATTTGGTCGATTCCTCTAACCAAAATATAGTAAGTGCAGATAAATATTAATAGATGTCCAAAGAGCGTACTGGGTTGTAACACCTCAAACCAGTCAGACCAGGTATGTCACTTGTCAACCTTCTTCTTCATAGCACACAAAGAACACATTTGGCAGCACACTTAGAAATGTGGGTAATGCTTCCCAGAGCCCCAGGGGCCCTGAGGACTGGGGGCGGTAGGCGGGGGTGGATGTTGCAGCACACCTGGAGCTCATTTGAGGCATCTATCAGTAGTCAGCAAACTTCAGCGTGCTTTAGAATCGCCTGGGTGATTAACATGTTTGCATGTTCTGAGGCTTGCTGAGTTCTTAGGGAAGGCCCAAGAGTCTGCTTAGTCACTACTCTCCCAGATGGCTCTGGGGCTGCTGGTCTTCAGACCCCACTTTGAGGAGTGGCATTACGGAGGTATATAGTAAATTGCAGTATTTGCCATGTCCTTTTACTTGAAGTTGGGAGCTATGGAAAGAATGATGTAAATCAGGGAGTTCTCAAACTTTCGCATGCACCAGACTCACCTGGAGGGCTTGATGAAACATGAATTGTTGGGCACACCCCCAGAGTTTCAAGATGGGGCCCGACTATGGGTATTTCAAAACAAGTTCCAGTTGACACTGATGCTACTCGTCCACAGGACCCCACTCTGGGAACCACTAATGTAAATCATTCAGGAAGCTTGTGTACTTGGGAATTTGGATTCCTGTAAGCTAAGTTCACAAAAACAAAATTGGGGTTCGTTTTTGGAAGATAAGGCCAAACCCTTTCATCTAGGCAGAAAACATCAAAAGAAATAGGTTTGAGAAACCAAATCAGAATAAATCTCTCCTTTGATAAAAATGCTGCTCTGTGACCTACCATCATCTTCACATCTACCCACTAACCTGTGGTGTGCTGGTAAATGCTTAACAACCAGTTGTCATGGACCAAGGGTAGAGGAGGCTGATATGTGTCACTTGCCCATTTCTGTCCACCGTGGCCAATTTCAGGCTACCATCGTGAAGTCACTGAACGTAGAGCTGGGAGGAGGCCCCCAGTGGCCCCCCAGTGTCCACAGGAGCCAGCTCCACACCCCCTGCTCCAACTTCTTGAGGGGCTTGCAGCCTTTCAAGGAATGTCTCATTCCTAGTTAGTTATAGGATAAGGACTGTTTCCAGCTAGGCTGTGGTTACAAACACAGGATCTGTTTGTTCTCTAAGTACATAACCTGAGCCATCTGTCCTGCCTGTGGCCTGGAGTGTCTGTGAAGCCCTAGAGTGTCGCCTCTAAACACTGGGCCCAGCTCAGGTGCAGGTGGCAAGTCCCTTAGGAAGTTCTCCTTCCCCCTCAAAGGTTCCGGATCTCCCGCTCTTGCAGAAGAGCTGAGGCACTTCCAACACCAAACTCAGAGTGCAGTGGAAGTGTTAATGCCACATAAGCCCAAGTGAGGTAAAACCATCCCTTGTTGAAGAAATTACTTTTTGCGGCAACCCACCTTCTTAGACAAGTGACTAGAAAACACTGGGGAAATGCTTCTGTTCCAGAAAATAAAAAAAATAAAAAACCAAAAAAAGCCAGAAAAAATCTCTCTTGAGGCAGGGACTGCAAAGGTCCCTGACAGTTCAGGTCAAGATCATGGGAAGTATTCTGAATGTAGATGATGCCAGGGTAGCAATGGATCCCGAGCCATGCAGACAAAAGCCAAGTTCAGTCCCATTTTTCTCCTCCAGATTCTCTCCACTTCCCTCTCTACCTGCCTCCTCACTTTGACTCAGTTCTGCTTTCTCTCTTTCCTAACTTTCCTTCATCTTTCCAGATGCAGGACGCTATGGGCTATGAGTTACCATGGGTGTATTTTGTCAGTCTGGTCATCTTTGGATCCTTTTTCGTTCTAAATCTGGTTCTCGGTGTGTTGAGCGGGTAAGCTGACCATTTCTATGTCCTCTTTACAATGCAGCCGAGCAAGGTCCCAGGTTCCACTCTATCCATTGTCAGGATCCTCAGGGAAGGGACCCTAAGGGGCCCAGGAAAACCAAGAGAATCATTCCATTCTTCCATTCAACCACAAATTGTGACTCATTGGCTGGCAGGCTGTTTGGCCTCTGATTTTTCCTGTGAGGATCAGGGTCCCGGCACTGCGTGGGTCAGTGCCTGGAGCCGGTGATGGGCTCTGGGCCATGCTTGGCTGCTGTGTGCACCTCACTAACTATCATTCCATTCTTCCAGGTCAATGATGCCGTAGGAAGGGACTGGCCCTGGATCTATTTTGTTACACTAATCATCATAGGGTCATTTTTTGTACTTAACTTGGTTCTCGGTGTCCTTAGCGGGTAAGCAGGACCAAGGAAAAAGGTCTTGATTTTTCCATTTATTTTATTTACTCTTTCTGCTATTCTTGGCTTTATTCTTTTTCTGGCTCTGATGAACCTGGGATAAGGGGCCATCTCAGGATTCTTGAAGTGGATGTCCTCAGCCTGGCTGGGCAGAGGGTCAAACGTACAAGGATTAATCCATTGGTTTAAGCTTCCCCAAGAGACACAGAGGCCCACCTGTCTCCTGCCATCTCATCCAAGCCCCTCCCTCCATTAAGCAGCTGCTCAGATAGGCAGGATGCTTCTCCTCGTACCTGAGGAGTAGCATGGTGAGACTCTGGAGTGGGAAGACTTTGGCAGCTGGAATTGGAGGGAAGATGCATAGACTGTGTGTTTGAAACACATGCAACAGCCTTGCCGATAAGTACCTGCCGGACCCCTCAAGCCAATCAGTCTGTGGCAGGCTCACAGTAAAGATATCACACAGCCTTATTCAGTGTTGAAGCAGGGTAATAAGAGTTTGATTTATAACACAAATAAACAAATACAGACTACAAATATAATTCTCTTTTGTTCTAATTCATAGACTAAGCAGTCCATGTTTGGTCTCCCCATTTCTGAATGGAAAGGACACTTAGCTATTTAAAGCCCTAGATTATTTGAGAATGGAGGAGATGGATTATACTTTCATTTCAATTTATCTACTTGGCTGCAAGTATAAAACTTACCTAATGTTGGCCTTTGCTCAGATGAAGTTAAAAATAAGTAGAGGCAGCAGACATGCTGGGCATCAAGGAGCCCTGGGGATGGCCACCTTAACACCAGGGGACTCATTGGCTATTTCCTCAGCCCACCTTCTTCTTCACAAGCCCACACCAGCCAGGCCGAGGCCAAACACCTAAATGTTCCTGCTGACCCTGCTCCTGAGTGACACTCTGCTGCTTTTGCTACAAGGGGGGTGGTGATCAATTTCTGCTCTCCTTAAGACAGGTTAGCTCCTTTGAAGAGCCTTTCCTAGATCGCTAGGGACATTAGTGCTGGGAGAGAGTCTGGCCTAAGGAGCAAGGCTGATCTTCAGTTTTACTCAGTGATAAACTGGGAACAGCAGTCCCCTCTCCTGCCATAGCCTACTGCAATGCAGGAGCACTGGGTTCAGTCTTCAGTATTGTGTGAAGGAAGGAATGGGCTTCCATCCTCACCCTTTCCCGTGGTGGGTGGGCTGCGAGAGACTCTGATGACATCATGCCTTTTGCCAAGGTAACCCATATAGGAAGCTAGCGTCTTCCATTGGGGTGAGAATGATGAGCAGCAATTCCGGAGCTGGATTCCAACGTAAGCCCCTGATTAGCTGCCTGGAGGATGGAAGGGCTTTCATATCTGTGTTCCAACATGCGAAAATGCCCCTGTGTTTAAATGTGAATCACCAAGGAAAGCATTGAAAAAAAAATCAACCTCATCACCCCCACTCAGGACAGAAACTCAGATATTCCAGCTCTCCACTTACTGGATGCATAGTGTTGGGTAACTTCACCTTCTTAAAGTTTAGTTGCCCGCCTGTGAAAATGCAGACAATAATGCCAACTCATAGGTTGTTGTGACGATAGAATGAGATCATTCATGTAAAATACTTAGCATATGTTAGTAATCTATATTGTATATATGTATGTATATATATATGTGTGTGTGTGTGTGTGTGTGTGTGTGTGTGTGTGTGTGTGTGTGTGTGCTGGGTGATTAACATGCATATATAATAGTAAGTACTCAGTAATGGTGCTATCATTACAATGATTATGTTTACTTGGTGCCTATCATAATTGGAATTATTGAATATAATCATCCAATGTTAGAACTACTCCAACCCTTTCTTTTAAAGATGTGGAAAGTGAGCCCAGAGGTGTTAAGTGACTTGTACAGTGTCACTTCTCCGGTAAACATCAGAACCAGGCTTCCATCTTCCCATCACTGCCCATTGGAGATATGTTGAATGAGTTTGAACTGTAACACAAGCCAGAGCTCTGAACTTTTAGAAAATTTTCTAACAATTCCCACAAGTTAGAAAAAAATCTAAATAAGTGAAATTCCTCCCTCCCTGGAATCTGATGTGGAGCATAAGGATTAGGCTACAAAGCCCCTCCTCAGTCAGAGTATCTGCACACTGTCATCTTAACCCCATTAGAAGTTATCTTCCTGGTGGTATCAAAGCAGAGAAGACCAATGACAGCAGCTGCTGATGTGAAAGAAAAGTCTTTTTGAAGACTATGTCTTCACCTGACTAGCCTCGGTGAGACAGGGTGTGTAAAAACACCAGTCCAAAACCTGACACGTTGTAGTGCTCAGAGTGTGGCTGACTCTGAGCAGAATCGCTCAGGCTTTCAGAGCTCTCTGCTCCTGTGGGTCTGTGAGCCCATGTGTTGGCCTCCTGTGCCTCCCTGAGCACCTGCACCCTGACCCTCGCAGAGGGCAGCCTGCTCCTCGTGGCTCTGCAGTTGTGGACAGAACATCTCCCAAGGCTTCCTGGGCCTCTGGGCACACCCTCTGCCCGGATGAAGAAGTGTCTGTGGACAAATATGCCCCCCCTCCTGGTGTAAGGAGCTCCTCTCCTAATCTGTCAGAGGGCTGGCCAGTCCGAACGGGCTGCCCCAAATCCATAAAGTGACACAACCTGGACTTAGGCTCTATTGGCTGACTACATGGGGGCAACAGTTTTGTTTCAAGTCAGCGTCTTGATTAGTCAGGACGATGTCATAGTCATGAGAAGGTGGCAAAATGGCCACTTATTCATCAGTCAGACTCATGATTAAGCCAACCTTCCAGAAGCATTCAAAAAGGTCTCAGAGCCCAGGGAATTCAGTCACAATGACAGTGCTAACAGTAGCCAGCAGTCTGTGTCGGCCTCTGAGCTCTGAGCTTTAGGTGGATTAGCCCATTTGATGCTCACAACAACCTATGAGCTAGGAACTATTTATACCCCAAGCTATAGAGGAGAAGAGTGAGGTTTAGATAAAGAAACTACCTCATTTCTAACCGGTGAAAAATGGAGGATCCAGGATTAAACTCAAGCAATGTGAACCATACCCTCTGTTCCTAACTTCCATATTGTACTGGCCCCCAATCCAGTTGACTGCTTAATCCCATGTTCTGAAATTACAGTCAAGAAGTGGGGAGGCAGAAGCTGCCGTGAGGAAGGGTGAGAGGAGCAGCAGTGGTCAGTGTCAGGCTACTGGAAACAGCAGTGGGACAAGGAAGAGTCCTGGGAGGAAGCTGCTGAGCCATCACTGGGAGGCCACAGCAGGCAGCTCCCTAGTAGGGGGGCTGGCAGCCCTGCCAATCTGAACAGTCCCTGGGAGAGAACAGAGCCCCACCTCCACAGCACTGCATCCTTGGAGCATTCTGGGACAGGGGGTGAAACTTACAGTCATCAATTAAGGATAATATTATTTTACAGCCCAGGACAGTAACTCATCCTCATAAATTATATCCTTCAGTCACCAGGAAAAGGTTAAATTGTACTGGGAGCACTCTGCTCATGAAGGAAGGGAAGACAACACCCCATAAAGCTTCCATTTAAAAGGTAGAAACCAGAAACGTTGGTTATCAGACGGTCCTTCAGGCATCCTTTATCTGGAACACTCACATATCCAGAACAGCATATTCCTCACAAGGCCGGATAGAGTGTAAGGAACATCCAGCTCGTGGGGTTTTTTTCACGGTGCTTCCGTATCCATTGACTATTGATTCTCACAAACCACAGGATTGTTACCAGTGCAGATATGAATCAGGTTATATTTGCTTCCCTCACCCCCAGAAATCTCAGTCTCCAGCCTATCAGAATTAAAACCACAATGACAATGAGATTCTCAAAATTGCAGTTGAAGCTGTAATCAGCTGTGAAAGTCCCTGGACTCTGGAATCCAGTTACTCTTGTTTTTAGTGGTTGCAAACAGAGGGCTTCAGACATGTGCCTTCAGTTGACAGGGGGCCCAGGATCTCTCAGATGGGTGGGCATCCAGTTCCTTTTCCCACTGGGAGATGGGCATGTCTCTCTCCCCCAAAATCAGAGGGCCTGGTGGGTAGGCATTTTAAAACCTGAAAGCATAACTGGACCATGACACCACAGTTAAGACACAACATTCAGGTCCAGAAGGAAGCAAGAGAAAAGCAGGACTTACATGCTTTGTGGGTGGAAGCAGAAGAGACAGCAACACATACAGTCAGTTCTCATTATTCTATAAAGTCACCACAAACACTGAATTAATGCACCCTGAACCCACTGCTCTTAGGAGAAACACAAGGTTAGGTTCTCACGAGCCTCTGATCATTTTCATCAAGTGATCAATATATAACCGTGTATTGTGTGTGTTTCTGTTTAAAAACACCTTAGTTAATATACATTGTTGATTTATTAACATTGAACTCATGGCCAACAGCAGTGTAATTCACGGCTGAACAAACAAAGCGTATCCAACACGTGTATTTTCTCCATAAGGCACATTACAGTTTTCTTGTCCTTAGGACATGAGACAGCACTTCAGCACTATGCTTGGGGGCCATTTTGAAAAGAAAAATCACCAACAAAAAGCACAAAAATGCAAAAAATGTGGCACTAACTAGACCATAAAAAGGACATTTGTTTATAGTCTGAGATCTGAAACAAGAAGCATCACCTTGTCCGACCTCGGCTGGGAATGTGACTCAGGGTTTTTTTTTTGCCATTCTGCAAATGTCTGCAGATAACTTCATAAGTCCATAAGTTATTGATTTTGGGGTTACAAGTCAATATTAGTGAGTAGGCAAATACAGAATCTGCGAATAATGAGGACCAACGATATTGATTATCAGAGAGCACAGAGCCCCAGCCATCTGTACTGACTGGATTTTCCACACGCACATCCTTGTATGTGCTTTACATTAATGAGTCCTGGCCTCCTGGCTCTCCATGCCACCCCTCGTTTTTCATGTTGGCCATTGCTGGTGAGAGATGTGCTTCTGCCTTATGGCAAATCCCACAGCTGTGACTGATTGTCTGGCTGGCTCCTGTCCCTGAGCCCAGCACAGCCCGTCAGGCTGGGGCTTCATGTCTTCATTAGCTCAGTCCCCAGAGCAGATAAATGGCTGGCATCCAGGCAAGGAGATGAAGAGAGCCAAGCACTGCCACCCGGCAAATCCCTTACTGCGTAGGGCCTGGAGAGGGAACCCTGGCTCACCTTCCATCTGGCCATGATTTGATTGTGCCCCATGCTCTCTGGGAGCCAAGGGGAGTCACAGGGCTTCAGACCTGACCCCAAGCTTCTCCACACCCTCACACTCCCAATGCACCCAAGTTTTATTTCTCCCAGTGGGTGTTCATTTTGGGTCCCCAGAGGTCTTAGGATATGGATGGTGAGCTTCCATTCCACAGGGCAGAGGCTGTAGCAGGACTGGTTCAGTTGTCCCTACTCCAGTGTTATCCCAATCCTATTCTCCCAACTCCAGAAGAAGGATGGGTAGCTGTTTGGTAACGGATTTGAACCCTCTGCAAAATGTTCCAAAAGAGCTAAAGTGAACCCTCAGCTACTCAGTCACCTTACAACCCAAACCCTCTCCACAGAAAAGGAATGGAGAATGCAAATGCGTGTGGACAGAAAGTGTCAATAGGGTCCTTGAAGGGTAGTTTGGGAGTAATTTGCATGGAGAAGAAACTGCTGTTTGAAGTGACTGTCTCCAGAGAGCCAGCCGCCAGCCCTGGAGTGGTGTGACAAGTATAGAGGTTTGGGGGCAGATGGACTAGTATATTTTTGTGCTCATCCCCTATAGCAAAAGGAGGGAAGGGCATAGCAGAGCAAGGCTTCCATCTTCACTGCGAATGGTCAATCTGGCCCCTTTTCCTGGTCATTAAACATCCTGGGGAGGAAATGAAAACACCCGCCTGTTGGCAGGAAGCCCAAGAAAGAGCAAGTTCAATCCAATTAGAATTGGATTCAATCAAATTTAAGAAGGAAATTCCATCCAAACCAGAGCATCATTAAGGCAGCAGTTGAAGAGAGCTTGTTAGCTCAAGACCCCCCAGATCTCCCCATTCAAAAGTTCTCTAGGCCCCTCCCAGCCCCAACCCCATTTCATCATAAAAATGGCAGGTGCTAGAACCCGTGCTCTCACAAGCAGCACTAGCAAAATGCAAATACCACACAGTGAATGTGGTAGGAGAGCCACCCTACATCCCTGAATGGATTCTGGAGCATTTCAAGGTGGTTTCTGCAGACTCCTGCCCTGAACTACACCTTTACTGGTGAAAGAAGGAGGAATCATCTCTAAGAATTAACCAAGATGCCCAGTACAACACACACACACACCACAAAGGGCCCCATTTCCCATTGACTGAATATGAAATACAGAAATGCTCCTGTATACTGTTTGGGAAGAAAAGGCACAGACTTGCTTTGAGAGTTGAGAACTAGCCTTCTTGATTGTCCCCTTCTGCTGCCAGCCCCCTCCTTGCTTGGAAAGTGAACTTGAAGTCAGAGAGAAAATAAGGACAGAATCACAGAAAACAGAAAAGAAGTAGCCATTCTGTCAGAAATTTTTCAATAGGCCCTACTTCCAGCAAACCCCAATTCAATTCCAATTTCTATTCATTATTACTTTAAGCTGAATGTATCATTTAACTTTTACATCATCTTGATTTTATACATTTTCCCATGTATAGATTAGATTTCTTTTTTAACCTAAAGGGCAGTCCCCAGGACATTTTCTTGTGTTTGGAATCCTCATTTGTCCCCACGTGGGAAAGAACTTTTTCTACATGAAAAATCCCTCCAGGCAGCTAAGAGTGGCAGGACGAACCTTAATCATGAAAACAGAGGTGGTGGAGATTAAATCCCCTGGGTCTTAAGTCAGTGGTGTACTGGTAAATATTTAATAATTGGCTCTTTGTGGGGGGGGAAGCCCTGTTTTATAACATTTGCCAATTTCCATGGTGTAAATATGCTTACCATGGTCAATTTCAAGCCAGCAAGGAGACATCACTGAAACCAGAGTTGGGAAGAGACGTACACAGGTGACTCTCGGGAGATACTGTGGGTGAGCAGGTATCTTTTTGTCATGTGGAGGCTCTTGAGATTTTTCTAGCTTCTGCCCAATACTGAGGGAAATGAAAATTCATGCTCCATACTGTTGGAGGCAATTTTTGGTTGCTGTTTGGAAGGAGTTTCCAGGTCATTGGAGAACAGTTGTTATTAAAGGGAAAGCCTATGAACATGATCCAGGAAAAAGGGAAATGGATTTCATCCCTTCCCTTCAATGACTCCTTCCATTTATGTGAGAGTAAAGACAAAGCCTGAGATGACTCCAGAGAGCTGTCTGTGGAAGTAGGGGTATAGGGTGGGCTTCCTAGTGCTAAGCAATTAATGCTTGTGTTTCCTCTTGTCTCTATCGCTCCTTCATGCTGGCCTGCACCCTCCTTCTATGCGATCCCCTACCCTGCCCACTCCACTGTCTCTCACCAGAGAGTTTTCCAAAGAGAGGGAGAAGGCCAAAGCTCGGGGAGATTTCCAAAAGCTGCGAGAGAAGCAGCAGCTGGAAGAGGACCTGAAAGGCTACCTGGACTGGATTACTCAGGCAGAAGACATCGACCCTGAGAACGAGGACGAAGGCATGGATGAGGAGAAACCCCGAAACAGTGAGCAGCCTCCTCTGTCTTGGGCTGGGTGCTGGGAGAAGGAGGGGTTCGTGGGGAGGACAGCAGAAACCTCTTACCACCAACCTTTCTTTACAGTTTGTCTTCCTGGAGCAACATTTATTTCATAGAGTACAATCATTTGCTACTCATAGAAATGAGTCACAGATGTGAAATAACTGTTGTTGAACTATAAAGTCTCATATTCCTTTTAGAATCTTTGATCTTAAAGATAGTTGAGATTTTGCTAAGGTGGACTCTTTATCAGACATCCTCCTCTGGGCTCCATCTCTTGGGACAGAGGGGCAGGCTTCCTGCTCCAGGCTTGTTCAAAAGGAACAATTTCCACCAAGCAGCTACCTGGAAAGCAGGATTCTCACCCCTTTGCTGCAGACTTCCAAGCACCATTGCACTTTCTTATAGGAAAAGGAGCCAAAGGTTTCTCTTAAGGAGGTTAGAGTCAAAGATCTGGGAAAATACTAAATGGGAAGATTGAGGAAGCCCAGAGGCATTTGACCGAATACAATTAGATTATAGAAATTGAGCCAAATCCCTTCCTCTGCAGTTGCATGGAGCAGAGTGTTGGATGGGCTATTGCTGGGATAGAAATTAGAGCGATAGATGATAGTGACTCATAAGTGCAGGAATCATGGAAATCCAGGCTCTCATCAGATAAGCCCAGTGGTTCCCAAAGTGTGGTCACAACCAGCAGCACCGCATCACCAGGGAGCTTGCCAGAAATGCACATTCTTGGGCTGCACTTCAGATCCACTGACTCAGAAACTCTGGGTCAGCAGTCGGTTTGAATAAGCCCACAGGTAGTTGTGATGGAGGCTAAATTTGAGAACCACTGGGTTAGCTTTAACTACTCTCCGTGTTTTGTTTGACCTCAGGCTCTGTGACTCTACCACACTTCCTCTCCCTCTTTCTGTGTGCAGTCTTTCCCTTTTATTGCACATGTTTGAATGGGTGCATTTCTGTCCTCATGTAGCCTCACTTAGAAATGTGTCACTAAATATTGAGCATCTGGGGCAGTTAGGAACCAAACAAGTTAGAAACAAGTTAGATAGCCAACCAAACAGCTGCTGTTTGGATGTCAAGCAGGTACGAGCGGGAAGCCAAAAACATTCCTTAAGCGAGAGGGAAATAACGAGACCCACTGAGGCTCAGGGAAGCTGACTGAGGGATGTCAGCAGGATGTCATTTCTGAGCAAATGCGTCTCTCCTTGAGGAGGCCGGGAAGGCTGCTGGCCTGTCAGGACAGCTGACTCAGAGAAAACTACAGTCTTCCCATCAGTTTTAAAATCCCTGAGTACATAGGCCTGTGGGTACATACATACACTAGCACATACGTGGAAATACAGTGAGTCTAATTTGTCGGCCTTTTGAGCAGACATTGTGGTGTCCCTGCATTCAAACCCCCCAGACAGATGTGTGTGTGTTTCTACTCATTAGTATCTGGGTTCGAACTGGGAATCTAGAGATGGAATGGTTGGAGAGGAAGGGAAGGAAACAGCCAGCGATACAACCCATCTATCAACTGCTCCCTTTCTGATAACTCTGCTCAAGGTGCAAATACAAAATTAAAACACACAAACAACAAGGGACTGGTAACAACATAATTTAATAACCTAGGAGACCTTCGCGCTCTACTGAGTCATTTTGCAAGTTGGAAGACAGGGCCTTCAATGGATTATAACAGTGAACAATGATACCACTGAGGGTCTTTCTGGAAAAACACTTGGCAGATTCTATTACAGTGTTGATGGAGCTGTGGAGTAGCTAATTAGCCTGTGGCACTGAGTGGTATGGTAAATAAATAAGGTGGCCTGTGAGCCACAGAGAAGCTTACCTCTGAAGCACAGGAACTGGCGCCTTGGCCCCTCTCTCCATCCTATGTCAGGATGGAGCCCCAAGCTCCTGATCAATGCTGATGAGCATGTTTCTTAGCACATTCTTCAAAATGTGCGGCACCCACTACCTGTTAGCAGTCAGTTGCTATTCACAGACACACGTAGCTATTCTGTTCTCCACCTAAAGCAAGAGCTCTTAAGAGGTATGCTGCTTCCCTGTCCTGCCCATTAAGTGAATACATTCCAAGGAGTTCCCAGTGTGGAGAATTCTTTGCCACTGGAGAAGATCACTGGGACTAGGCCCATCTACCCACATTTCTGGCCAAGCTTTGGGAAGAGCATGATGAACTGCCTACCCCAGTGGACAGAACCTCTGCCAAGATTTTCATAAGCCTGAATATGGGTGCAACCAGCCTCTGGAGACTATTGTTCCTCCCACTTTGTACTTTCCTGACAGCTGGAAGACTCTTTGTTGCCTGCTTCTTGTCCTCAGCCAGTCTTCTCCGAGGAGAATGGAATGGGTGCCTGCCTCCTTCAATTGTAAAAATGGTGGTAGAACAATTCTAGGGGATTGCGGAAAGGGAACGAGTGTGTAAAAACAAGATATAGAGTAAAATAGACACATGCAGTGAAATGAATGTGAGAGACTCAGTAATGGAGCCAGGAAAAGAGTCTAAAGGACTGTGTCTATTGGGGAAGTCCAATTAAAAGCAGTTGATGTGATTAAATTATTAGGGAATTGGCAACCTAGTAGATTTTCAGGAAAGGCAAGCCCATGGCTCAGAAATGGTATTCTTGTCTTCAGAACTTCATAGTTTGCCCTCTGAAACAAATGCATGGGGAGAAATGCTGCTATAAATTGTGTGTGTTTCAATTCAAGTAGTGTCCTACTCTTTGAAATTGCTAAAAGATTACAATACAGGGTATTTGCCAGTTCTTTTCAGCTCAAAAACTAAGTAGTCTTTTAAGAAAAAAGGCATCATCACTCTTCATGAACGGCTGTGGCAACTTCTGCGTTGTCTACCCTGGGAAGAAGTCCTGTCAGCACTTAGGAGATGCCACTGGTGTAAGACATTGCTGAGAGAGATGGCTCCAATGCAGGAGTAATTCAGTGACACATCATTACATGGTAGCTGAGCATACCTGCGCGAGCCCAATTATTCATTTTTTCTGGGAAAAGCTACAAAACCACTGAGGAAATCAAAAGAACAGCTGTAGGGAAGACAACAGAGAGGAAGGGCATAGTTAGGAAGTATTTCTCTAAGTAATAGAGATATCACCAGTAATTTATACGTTAAAATATATTCCAGTTCATCCATTCTTCCACCCAACCATCTGCCAATTAAAGACCTGCTCCATGCTAGGGATATAGTAATGAGCAAAATAGTAAAAAATCCCTGCCTGCATGGAACTTATCTTCTAGTGGGGAAACAGACAATAAATATTATGTCAGAGAGCGATAAGTACCATGGAGAAAGATGCAACAGCAAGGAGAACAGAGCGCTGAGAGGTTGTAATTTAGGTAGGGTGGCTGGGAAATATTTCACTGAGAAAATGGTGTTTGAATAAAGACTTGAAGGCAGTAGGAAATGAACCATATAGATAGTTGGGAAAAGAGAATTCTGGGCACAGGGAGCAGCCAATGGAAAGGCCTCAGGCAGGAGCAGGGCTGACACATTAGAGGGACAGAGAGGAGGCTAATGTGACTGGAGAGGGTGAACAAGGGGGAGAGAGGTAGGTGATGAGGTCCAAGGTAACCAGGAAGTTCATCGTGAAAATCACTGTAAGGACTTGGACCTTTACTAGGAGTGAGCTAAGAAGCCACTGGGAGTTTCGAGCTGAGACCCATGTTTAACAGGAGCCCCCTGGTGGCCACATGCAGAATGGAATGGAGGTGGGGGAAGGTGAAGCAGGGAGCCAGGGAGGAGGCACCTAGTCCTGGTAACAATGGGAAGATGCTGTCAGGCTCCCCCTGTCCTAGTACAATGAGGTGATGCAGTCAGGTTCCAGAATGACATCATTTGCTGATGTATCAGATATGGGATGTGAAAGAGAGCAGTCAGGGAGATTGCTAGGCAATTGTCCTAAACAGGTAAGGGTGGGATCCTCATTTACTGATATAGGGAAGACTGTGAGAGGAATAGGTGTCAGGGCAGGAATATCAGGAAAACCATCTTGGACCTTTACATTTAAAATACCTATTTGATATCCAAGTGCACATGGTGAGTAGGCAATTGGGAATTCGCCTGAGTCCAGGGGAGAGGTCTGGGACAGAATTATAATATGAGACATCAACAACATGTAGAAGGTATTTAAACCCATTTGCCTGGATGAGATCACTTAGGGAGTAGTGTAGACAGAAGTGAGGTGAGGTCTAAGAACCCGTATGAGATCACTTAGGGAGTAGTGTAGACAGAAGTGAGATGAGGTCTAGGAACCTGGGTCCCCCATGTTTTCAGGCTGAGGTGATGAGGCAGAACCAGCAGAGGAGACTTAGAAAGGTGTGGCAGAGAGGTGGGAGGAAAGGCAAGGCAGGGGGCAGCACTGCTGAGGAGGCAAGTTAGGTGAGCACTGGAAGCTCATCATTACACTAAGCAGGGCAGGGGCACTGGTGCCTTGACAAGAGCTGCTTGGTGCAATGGTGACGGCCAAAGCTTGAGGGCAAACAGGGTCTTGTTTCGTGAGTGCCTTGAGCCTGGAGATTTCCCAGGATAACATCAAGCTGCCAGCCATCTGAGGGTTTCTAGAAAGGGGAGAGAGGAAGATCACATAATTCAGCGTACCTGGGGCCCTAATGCGTCGCTGTCTAGAGCCCAGCCCTTCACTATATTTCCTTCTGCAATTGGTTACAGATAGCCTTGGGAGAAAGGAGAACACACTAGGGCCCTTTCAGGGCCCAAAAGACAGAAGAGACATAAGGAAGGGGCACACTTGTACCCCATTGCCCTTTGTGTCACTTCCAGAGTGGGCGGCCACTTGAGCCTTGGCCTCTTTTCTCCAGTAAAGACTAGGATAAGAGTGAGTACTTTGCCCTCCCTCCAAACAACAGTGAGCATCCCTTTTGAAGGCGCCAATTACAAAATGATCACTGCTACAGAGGGGTCATTGTCGTCAGTAGAAATGTACTGTTTTAAGGCACAGGGTTCGTTTTCTGGCTCGAATGTCTAGTCTGATAGAAGGTCAAGCATTAGAGGGAGAAGCCACAAAGAAAAAGATAAAGATGGGAATTTCTTCTTTCTTTTTCCTCCTGAAGATCAAAAAAGTGCATTTACTAAATGCCTATCCATGTAGGAATCTCTTTCTCGTGTCATCCAGACAATGTGAATGCAGCCTCAGCCCTTTAAAGCTTGCAGCCTAAGACAGACAAGTATGGGGGTGAGTGCATAAAAGATGGACAGACGGTGGAAGCCAAACACTGAATTTCCACACCAATAAGCAGGATTAAATATTTACACCTGTGGTATTCAGGCATGTGACTCGGGAGCCACTTGGGCAATCATCATTAACAAGATTTCCACCGACTGCTGCCTGCCCTGCAGAGTCGAGGGTAGTACATATTTGAAATCTGGAAATTTGATGGCTTACAAGAGCTGCAGGTTACTCTTGAAAGGGCCCCTGCAGCTTGAGAACAGTAATCTGAATATCACTGACTTACATTATATACAAGGGCATGTGCATTATTATTGGAGCTTTTTCTTTACATTTTAATCAGTACAGTTGGTTTTTACCTCGACCTAGCTCGTGGCCATGGGTTGCCACACGTCTAGATTTCTATCACAGAATCCCACCAGGCGATCTGGCTCAGATGGCATGAGAAGAGACACTAACGATGGTTTTCTCCTGGACGCCTTTCCTTGCTCACTTTGCACCCTTAAGTTACTGTGTGTTGGAGGGCCATCCTGACCCCATGCCACTCTGTGCAGATCCCAGGTATCATTCCTGTCCCTCTCGTTAACTTTCAGCTGGTCCTGATCAGAGCCTAAAACTTTAGCGCTTGGAAATTGCCACAGATATCAGATGAGGAACCTGGTGCCCAAGATGGGGAACAGCTCACCAGGGCTAATTATTAGAGAAGTTAGAATTAAACCCAGGTGCCCTCTGTCCCCACACAGGACTCTTCACCACACCGTGGAACTTCTCAAAGAAGCTTTCTGAGGCCTCTAGGTGGAGGCACTCCCAGCTCTGCCTCTGTTCCCATGATACTTGGGCATCTCCCCTTCTTGGCATGTCTGCTGGGCTACGAGATGAGGGCCGCAGCCAGCTGCCCTAACTCACCGTTGTGTCTCCACTGCTGACACAGCCTAGGGCTTAGGAACAGTATCACACATGTAAGTCACATGACCACAGGAGTTTGTGAGGCATGTGTAGGAATGAGTTCTGGCAAAGAGCTTTCCTCCTGACCCTGAGCTGATGGAACAGGGAAGCCCGGACCATCACTAGACTTATGTCTGTGCAGAAGTAACTTCCTTGCGGCATCCTTAATGACTTCCTCTCAAAGTGCTTTCATGTACACCTCTGCTCCCCAATAGCTCTCAATCATTCTCCACTCTGTAAAATGCCATTTGAAAACAGGTGGATGGGCATGGAACCCCTGTAAGCAGGGGCAGCAGCAAGGGTAGGAACTGCAGTGCTGTGGGAAAGTGTTGGGAGCTCATGAGAAATGAGAGGGTGCTGTGCCCTGCGAACACTGGTGATTACTAGGAGTTGCTATACCCTGGGGCTCTGGTAGTAATCAATACCCCAGGGTGGGTCCCATGAATCAGGTCATTACAGGGACCCCGGTGCAGGTATTTCCTTGGGTGGCACGTCTGCTTTCGGAGCACAATCTGGTTGCCATGTTATCTGACCCCATAGTTTGCAGATGCCATTGCCATGCCTGCAGAGCTGTGGAAGAGCTACCAGAGGGGCCATGCTGAGTGTGCAGTGAGAAGGAGGCATACAACCCAATCTCAGTGAGCTGCCATACATTTCTTAAAGCAAAATCGGCTATGGGTAAAGCTTGCTAATGTCGATCTGTCAGGAGGCCTGTCAGGAGGCCTTGACAGGCCTCCCATTGAAATGGCGGCTGTATGCCCCTGGAGGCATGGACAGGTGACAGCCACATAGCACTTTGACAGGAGACTCATGGCCTGCCCACAACCAGCATCAGGTCAGCATGAAGGGGTCTGACTGTTCTGTCCAGTCGCGGGTAACAAAGGCTCTCCTGGGCTGGAAGGCAGAGTCAGGGCAGGGCGGGGACAGGAGAGGGAATGTGTCCTTTCCTTGCATGTAGAGAAGGCAAACATAGATGATCTCATTTAGTCTTTCCTAAGATCATCTCATGTGGGTATTAATATCCCAATTTTATAGTTGGGGACACTGAAGCTCAGAGAAGTTGATTTGTTCATGTTGTACAGCTCGCACGTCGCACCTAATCTCAGATAGGCAGGCCTTGAGTCCAGTTCCTCTGACTCTGTACCACACTCCTCAGTGATGTGGCTGTCTTCCTCCTCCAACCAGAGGGGAACTAGAAGAGGGCCCCTCTGGACCCCAAGCCTTTGTTCCAGCATTTGTCACCCCCATTCTAATATGCAAAGCAGGATGGAGGAAAGGAGGAAAAGAGAGGCAGGAAGAATTGATCTTAAATGTTAACATAAAGGGGCATAAGTCTGATTTTCTTTAAAAAGGGGAGAAAGAAAAGATAAGCTTTATGATTATAAGAACTATGTTGGAAGTACGCAAGCAAATTATGGCATTATCTTGCTCAAGCAAAAAAAAACACCAGTTAACTGAGAGCAGCACCTCCATTTGGAATGGCTTATGAGATGGTTTATGAGGAGGCATATCAATTACATGACCTATCAGAGTTCCTCTCAGTTCAGGGTGCCATTTGAACTTGATTCACAGAGGATGTGGGTCACCCAGAATGTTCCAGAATGAGGTCTCGTAGCTCACTGACCTCCCATACTCCTGCCCTGGCAGGCGCACCATGACAAATGTGCTATCATCTGCCTCTGATGGCGCAGGGCCTGGCAGTGCTGCAGGGCCGTCACTTCCGAGCCTCTGACACCCCCAGGAACCTCAGTATTGTGGGATCCAGAAGGGGCTTCTCTGGCCAGGGACAGCCTCACAGAGGGGTATATATGTAGTACCTTTGGAGAAGTCTTGTCACTTCCCCGAAGCCACAAAACCCTTGACAAGTGGCTCTGCCCACTCTGCCTCACCCAGGTGGACACCAATAAAGTGCTGATTTGACTTTAATGTGGGACTTTGCAAACAGACCCACACCTGGGGCTGAGAGTAGCTCAGCGGAGGGTTCGAAGGGGAGATGAATCATCTTAAATTTTTCTTTGTTCCATTTTCTACGACCACCAGTGCTCAGCCTCCAAAAAGAGTGACCTTGACTCCCAGCCCCCCTCCCCTCCCCTCCACATAAACATGGAGGATAAAAACCACATGTCACATCAAGATACAGTATCTGTCAGAAGGCTGTTAGTGGAGGAGAGAGAGTGACAGCTCCTGCCTCTGTCGTTGCTTGCTGATGTGGAAAATTATCATCTGGTAATGGAGGGACATTAGCCACATACTGAATTTCTATCACGGGGCGCATGGCGTGGAGGGGTCAGTGGAAAGTGCACAGAAACTGGGATTGCCAGCCTTGGAAGGAGACAGTTTGGGGGAGACCACCTGGAGCCCCACACATGCCAAACTGTCCTGCTTGTTTGAGACACTTGTCCATTCAACTCAACACATATTAAGGACCAACTGGGTACTCAGAATACCAAGATAAGTAACCCAATCTGTGTTCTAAGGGGACTTACAGCCTAGTTAAAGAGACAGATGGACAAATAACAAGGTTACAGCAATGAGTATAAGGTGTGTGAGCGAGGTATTGAGAAGTACAGAGGAGGGAGAACAGGGTTTAGAAGAGAATGGAGGGGCTTCCCACCCCAAGAATGATTTCTGAGGGGCTGTATCAGTCAGGGAAGTCTAATTATTGTATTATAGTAAGAACCCCAGATCAAGTCTCCATCGCTTCTTACAGTGAAGGTTCTTTCTGCCCCACAGTCCACTGTGGGCTCAGTGTTGGCAGGAGGGAAAGTTCACTTCCTCAGTCTTCAGGGACCAAGGCTCCTTCCCTCCAGGGACCGCAGGGGTGTCCTTGGATCACTGCATCTGCACAGCAGAGGGAAGGAGAGGGAGCGGGGCAGGGCATGTGGGCGGGCTGGGAGGCCAGGCCTGGGAGTGTGGGCATCACTCCCACCCACACTCCATTAGCCGGGACAATTATTGGTGCCGCTCAGCTTCCAGGGGGCTGGGAAACAGTCCAGCTGAGTTCCCATGGGGCGTAGCACCTGGACTGGGTAGCCCATAGCAGTGTGATTGCTACCCACAGATTGGTAGCAGTTTACAGGCCAGAAGGGTGAGAAAGGACATTGTAAGCCGAGGGAGATGCATAAAGCATATGAGCAAATAATAGGAAGAGGAGAAAGGAGAGGGGGAAAGAGAGGAGGAGAAGGAGAAGGAACAAGAAGAAAGGGAGGAAAGAAAATATTTAGCTTAGGGTGCACAGGGGAGAAACCAAAGATTAAGCCAGAAAGGAAGGCTGAGGCCTGGTCCCAAAGGGCGTCAGACTTGGACTTGATCCTCTGGATAAGGAGGAGCGTAGCAGGGAGCACTGTCATGCCCTTTGTCCCTTGCTGTTCAAAGGCCACTTTTCTGTCCGTGACAATAAACACACCAACAAGCGTCCCTTCACCCTGAAAGGCATCCCATGTAGAATTCCAAATGACTCTGCCTCATTTAATCCTTGCCTTATGGTTAAGTGGCTTATGGAAAAAAGAAGCTGAGTAACAACCCCAAACATGGGGTTTGATGGCTTTATCCATCAGGATTACTTCGCCAAATGGAAATACACATGACCCTGGTGATAGCCACTGTTCCAGAGGAGATTTCCGCTCCATATAGTAGGAAAGATTCTGTCCTCTTTAAACTCCTAGGACTTGTCGTAAGTACTGGACTAGTCTTCATTATGATCACTTTGCATTTAAGCCTCATGGTTAGAGAAGCAGGACTGAAGCTTGGTCAGGAAGAGCAGAGTTCCCTTAAGAGAGTTGCTTAATAGAAAGGTGCTCCCCTGGGAACACGGATGGGATTCTTGAAAACAGAAGGGAAAATGTCAGTGTTAGGCTGGCAAGGAGAAGAGGGAAAGCTGGACAGGGGAGGGCGGGTCCATCTAAGTATTATTCCTGTCTTAGTCTGACTGTTATAACAAATTCCCATGGACTGCCTGGCTTAAACAGCAGACATTTGTTTCTCAGTCTGGAGGCTAGAGGTCTGAGATCAAGATGCCAGCAGGGTCAGGTCCTTGGTGAGGGCCACCTTCCTTGTTTACAGAGGGCCACCTTCTCGCTGTGTCCCCCACACAGTGGCAAGAGCGCAAGCTGGCTCTCTGGCCTCTTCTTACAAGGCACTAATCCCATTTGTAAGGGCTCCTCCCTCATAACCTAATGACTGCCCAAAGACCCCCATCGCCAAATAACTGTCATTTGGGGATTAGGGCTTCAACAGGAATTGGGGGCAGCACAAACATTCAGTCCATTGCAGTGATCTCTCTGTAGCCCTGTGCTAGGCTTTGGATTCCTTCTTTAGCCAAGTGAGTGGCTCCATCACAATCAGAAAGTTAGAGTCCTAAAATCCTGAGGAACACAGGGGCCCCCAGGTCCCTGACTCCATGTCCCAGCCTCTGGGCAGAACCACACATCCTCCAGCCGCACCTTATTGCCGTCAGTGCTGCTGGGCCCATTTCGACAGGGCCCCGGCTCCTACCAACTGGTTTGTCTTCTGAAGACAGACAAGGACAGATTTCCTCCCTGCTCACAGTGCTCACAGATTCACTTTCTTGCAGAGACCCGTGCAGGTTTCAGCACTGTCAGGACACAGCACAGAAGGTGCTAAAGGTAACTTAATGGGAAGTGGGGAGGGCCTCCCTGAACACAGCAAGCAGTTTTGGCACTTTCCAAACACCTGGCTTCAATCCTAAACTTGGACTTCACTAAAAATGCCATTAACTTTCCACCAGCAGGACCCACCGTGCGGTGACAGTCAGCACCACCCCTCTGCATGGACAGGAAGAACAGGGAAATGTGTTTGCACTTAAGGCCCTACTCTCAAATCACAGTCCATGACTGATGGGCTCCTGTGAAGATTATGGGGAGACCAGAGGAAAGGAGTAGAGTGTCCAACTCCAGAGGAAGTCTCCAGATAGCCTGGGCGGGGAAAAAAGGAAAAGGAAAGATTTAGCCATTAACTCAGATTCATAAAAATATACATTCTTTGCAATTTATACTTAATTCATCTTAGTTAATTAGACTGACCAAAATTACCCCCAGCAAAGAGAACTGCAGGGGTAATTCACTAGACAGAGCTTTGATGAAAGATGTTTAAAGGTTTATCCTGCCAAAAATATATATTTGAACTATGATAAAGTCCTTCAGTGTTGTTTGTTTTACAAAAAAAAAAAAGTAAGGATATTGAGATATTTGTTTAAATGTCTGGACAGAGGAGCCTTTGATGCTCCCTAAGTCATGTTCTAAAAATTATTTGCCAAGCGTAAAGCTGGTTTTGACTAATGTACCCTGAATCTTATTCAGAGGACTTCAGAGAATGCCTCCTATGCAGGAGCACAAACATTCCAAGATTAGAGGTCAAGAAAAAATAAAAACACAGGCTATACGCTGTTAAAGAATGATTACAAATGCACTGAAACTTGTCTGTGCCTTGCTTGGGATGATATAATAGATCTGTTCTCAACAACCTACTAAGGAGGTGAAAAGCCCTAATTATGTGCTTGACAGGCTGGCTTAAAGGGGAAAAGCCTTTGTTTACCTTCCCAATTCCAAGCTTCACATCAGCCTGTCCAACCATTATATCTCATTTCAATGACTCATGAGATATGATAATGGTATCCAATATCAGGCCAGTTATTATGTTAACAAAATTATCTGACAACAACAACACACCACACACACACACACACACACACACACACACACACACACACACACACTAAACATAGGCAAGAAAAAATTTGTCAGGAATGTTCAGAATTAGAGTCTCATTGTATTTATCAATACTTGCTTCAGATCCCTGCTATCACCTGAGGGCAGAGCCTCTGCTTGGTGTGAAAAGTAATGCCAGTGGTGGGGTCCTACCCCTTGAACCACAGCTCAGTCTGCCCTTCTGCAATGACTGGGAAGTTGCAGTGGCCAGTTGTTGACAAGCAGAGCACCCTAGGTTTTCACCAAGAAGATCCCAAGCTTCAGTAAAACTGTAGAGCTTCTTCTTGGACCTCTTTGATGGTATAAAATAATTCCTATGAATTGTAATTTTCATAATCCCTTTATGAAAGAGATTCAAAATGGATTAATTCAATTATCCATTAAGTCATACCCCTTGATTAGATGAGTTGAGAGTCTAGCAGTATGAGATGAATGACCCTCATCTTTCTCTCCTAACAGGATGCCAGAGTTTGGGGTTTGAACAATCATAGGATGTTGTTGTGGAATTCATAGAAGCCTGAGAAAAACAGGCCACCTGACCTCTAGGTCTTGCTCAACAACCAGTTAGCAATTTGCCTCTCAGTTTCCTCATCTGTGAAATGAAGGGTTGGATCAGACAGCAAAGACCCCTCCCAGCTCTGTGGTTTGTTTATAGTTCCAGGTTGACATACATTATCTTTAGCCCTAATGGTCTGGACCAAACCTTGATCATTCCAGTGCATCAAGCCTCAGAGAAATGTAGTTGAGTCTAGACCCCTGCAGTCCCCAGACTCCTGGGATTTGTACTGGGTCTCCTGCAGGACTCCCTGAACCCTGAAAGCCAGCCTGTTCTTCCAAAGACCCTCCTGGCACCTACATACCCCCTGCCCTCCCTACCTGGACAACCCAGCTCTACCATCTGCCTTTGGAAATGGCCCCCCTCAGGTGTCCCCTCCCTCTCTACTTTCCCTACACTCCCCACCCCTCCTTCTCCTCATTCCCTCCTTTGTGCCCCCAGAATACCTATTCCATGCCTGCGTAACAGCACTTATGGTTATAGGTCATTATTGTATCTACTTACTTACCTTTCTTGCACCATCTGCTGGATTGTACACCTCATCAGGGTGGGAGGTTTTGCATTTCCATCTCTAGCACACGAGCCTGGTAGATAGGCAGTCAGTGAATATTGGCTGGAAAAGGGGTGGGGAATGGGGGGAGAAAAGCAGGGTCTCGGCCTGGAAGTCTTTGGAAATCTGCCTCTGGGAACAGACTTGTCACTATGTCAGATCTAAAATCAGATAGGGCCAGATCTGGTCCGGCAGAGAATATGTAATGAGTCACACACACTGATTAATTCTTCATCTTCCATTTCTTGTCTGTCCATACTTCCTTCTAACTTCTGGGACAAGACAGAAATATTCTGCAATGTTATCCTTCATGTACTCACCTCTTCTCCCCTTTCTTCCTCAAATACACCCAGAGAAGTGTTGGAAATATCCTTGTTTTATTTCTCTCTTAATGAGGCCAGCTAGCCAACTAAGAATGGCAGTCAGGAAATGGTTAAGAGAGTACCAAGAATAAATTCCTAGCAGCTTCTTTAGGACCAGAAAGCTGAATACGCTTAAGGCTTGAAAAGGTCAGCTGCCTTCCAAGGGGGGCAGAGGTTTGATTTCATCCATTATATGGTCTTTGGCATAATGCTCATTTCATTCACTGGCTGCAATGGAGATTTATGGAGTAAATGTTATCACAAGCTGAGACTTAATGAGATCTCAACTGTATCTCCTGGATGTAGTGGAAAGCAACCATTTTGGTAATAAATACAGAACAGCAGCTAATTTGTAAATTCCTCTTTCCATTGCTAAGTTTAATCAGATCAGTGAAACTGAAGGGAATTGTTGATGACCAAAAATTATTTTCCATGCCTTACATTACTGGCCAGGAAACATTACTTCTAATGAAAATGGCATGTTGCTCTGGCAATAATGGGGATGACATTTGTCGTTAGACTAACCCAATCGTTGCATATTAAAAACTATGTTTAGACCAAAATCTATTTAAAACCAAACTGAAACTGAGGCCCCATATCGCTCTGTTAACTAGTGTCACTGGTTCATAGAAGCAAAAATTCTTTTCAAATAAGCTACACAGAAGTCTGTAACAGTGGCCATCCTGAAAGGGTCCCTGAGCCATGTAAGTCCATCCTGACCCGACTGAAGCATCCAGAGTTAGACTGGTCGGACCACCATGGCCAGGCTGGGGTCACAAATAACCTTTCTGACATGGCAGAGAATAGGTTAGGAGAACAGAACAGCCTCTGGCAAATCCTTGGTTTAGTTTAAGGTTAAAACAAAGAAATAATGAGATGCAAAAGGGAGTCTAATGCACATATCTTTGTTTCCAGTTGTGCTTAAATATTTTTTTCATGATTATTTCATACTTAAAGATTTTCACAAATTATCTTCTCACAAGTTGATAAAGATTTCCAGGGCAGGGACCATGTCACAGTAAGTTACTGTTAGCACACAGTAGGAACTTCATGAATTTTCTATGAAAGGACTGACAACAATGATGAAGACATCTGGGACGTTGATGGCCCCAAAGGGAACGTGGCTAACTTCAACCATCCTTAGGAACTGGCCTTGAGACTACATATATCATCACCAATAAATATTCAGACTCCAGATGACCTTTGAGATGCAAAGCAAGTGGTCCTGGGGTTTTTTTCTTTGGCCTGTGTTTTGCTTTTTCATTCCCCAATAAATATATTCAGTGTCCAGGCATTCTATACACAGAGTATTATTCTTGAATATTATAGATGACAGCTACCACTTATTAAGCACCTCCTTTAACTCATATTATCTTTAATGTTCACTTAAACCCTCCAAGATTGGTATTATTAGCTCTTTTTTTTTTCAGATGAAAAAGATGAGGTTTAGATCATTTGCTGAAGGCCAAACAGCCAATAAGGGGCCAAGCCAGTACTCATACCCAGGGCAGTTTGACTACAAAGGCAGGAAAGAAGTGGAGTGGGGAGGGG
>NW_017731563.1:2709475-2728346 GCF_001890085.2 Hipposideros armiger
AGGGGGGGTGGAAGAAGACCCTGGAAAGGAAGTCAGGAAACCTGGTTCCCAGTCTCAGCTCTCATACCCTGTGACCGCGAACAAACCCTTCCCTCTCTGAGCCTCAATTCCCTAATACATAAAAGTAATAGTCAAATAATCTCTGGCTTGCTATAAATTCTTGAGCATTCTGATCCTGGGAACTTCCTCTGCCACTGTCTTTACCTTTGAGTCCTATATTCCGAAGTGATGGGTGGCTGGGCCAGGGAGAGAATGACCTTGTTTTGCAGACACTGGCTGTCCCCATCTTGGCTGGGTGGCCGGTGGCTACAAGAGAGATGTGCCCTCTATAAGAGCTCGGGCGGCCTCCTTCCAGCATCCGGCAGCTGACTGACTCTTCTTGGCCCATACTATTCTGCTCTTTCCCAGAGCCAATATCCTGATACTTCTGTGTTTGCTTGAAAGTGTTCAAACAGAAGAATCTCCACCCTGGAAAGTGTCCCAGCGGCTCTCTCCTTCTCCCCTCAGGTCTCCATCTATGCATGAAACTCCTCTACAGCATCTTCCCCATCTTTCTTGAACACTCTGTGGTAGAAACTCATCAGGTCACAAGAAACCCCTTCCATTTTTGTGCAGCTCCAGTTGTTAGAAAATTCTCCCTTCTCCTGAGCTAATACCTGAGGCTGTTTAACTTCCATACATTCGTCTGAGGTGTCGTAGGTGCAAGGGGTGTTCCCCTTATGGAGCTGCTATCGTCCTGGCTGGGCTAACCCCCCTACCCCCAACCCCACCCCCGCGCTAATTGCTTCTCTGTCTCTGCTCTCCCTCCTGCCTTACGTTCCCCTGGTAGGGGTGTGCTTTTGAGATCATTGCCCACCTCTTCTCACTGGTCCTTCAGTAACCCAGGAGGGAAGCACTGAGCTTTCTTCCCAAACACTGAGTCAGTGCTGAGGTGGACCCTGGAACTCAGGACTCCTGACTGGCATGTGTGGTTTCAATGACTCCTGTCTCCTTCCCACACCTGGGATTTGATGCAGCCCCTCTTTCCTCACCAGTGCTGACCTCTGTCCTTGGTCCCTTCCATCTACAAGGAAGCTCACTCTCTCACAGTATTATTGGAATAAAGAAAAGACCCCTGTCTCCTTTCTGCTGTCCCCAAATTAGGCATAATACGTTGCCTTCACAGCTTTTTAGCTAACCATCAGGTAAGGATTACTGCTGCGCCACCAGCAGCAAAAGCAAGAGTTGCTTGAACCTACCCAAGGTCCCCATGCCCCCACGATACAGACCCAGTAACACCTGCTACCTTGGGGACCTTGGGTCCCATGCCCCCACTATACAGACTACCTGCTCATCATGCAGTTTACACAACCAATCCCCTTCCTCACAGGAAAAGCCTATTCCGTATCCCACCAGCCATGACCGTGACTCCCTCCAAAAACCAGAACCTGTATGTCCTTTTCATCCTTCTGAGTTCCCTGGGCCTGAGCCTGCAGCAGGAATCCTCACAGACTCTAGGACTAAGAGGGGCTGTAATGGAGGCAGCATACACCCAGCAGGAGGCGCTGGTGAACCCAAGGTCACCTGCATTTAGAGCTGATTTCTGGGACATTAGCATTCCCATTTGCTGCCAGTGCCTCCAGGCCTTCTGCTTGTTGAGGACAGGGTCCCTGTTCTCTAGGTTTCAAAAACCTTTTCTGTCTTCTAAAGGAAGAACAGTCAGCCTCTCCCACAAGCCCAACTCTCCTGAAAAATTATCGAAGAGTTCTAAGATTAAGGAAAAGAGGAGGAAGGATGAAGGGTAAATAATGTCTTTGATTCCAAGTCTGTCTTGAGAGGAAGACTGGAGGGAGAGGCTGCTCAATAGAATGATTAAAGTGATATTGTTCAGCGTTAAAATCCATCTCTTTTGCACATTTGGTTTGGGGCCGGTTTCTCCTTCTCTGTGCCTGGCTCAGTCATCCCAGCTGCTATGGGCATGAGCAGGTGCTGCCCACCGTGGCAACATCTTGGCCCTTCCCCTAAATAGCACAGGAGGGAGGGAGGAGCCTTGGAAGGGTAGCTGACTGTGCGCATCCCAGTGCCCACTCTGATGAAACAGTGAGTGAGTGGGTGAGTGAATGAATAACTGAAACCATGCTGACCCTGGCCCCAGCCCAGATATGCATACTCCTACCCCTCTCTGAGGATAAAGAAGTAGAAGAAAGCTG
Organism: Hipposideros armiger; assembly: GCF_001890085.2. Classification (NCBI taxonomy): domain Eukaryota; kingdom Metazoa; phylum Chordata; class Mammalia; order Chiroptera; family Hipposideridae; genus Hipposideros; species Hipposideros armiger. Next base: position 2,711,665 of record NW_017731563.1, read on the forward strand.
CAGGAGGTGTGTGCTTGGTCCTGCCAGCATCTATGGCATGCTTCCCATACCTCCAGGGGAAGTTTCAAGCCCTGCTCTTCCCATCTTGTGGCCCAGGAGGTCAGCTTGGCTTCACAAAAGGTGCCATGCTTTCTGAAAGTTTTGGTGGAAAAGCCAGGACAAACGCAAAAAGCAGAGAAGGGCAGGAGAGTGGCTGAGGCGGAACAAGGAGAGCCTCGCCTCTTGCATCCGCTCCTGAGTGACAGCCAACGGCACATGTGCCTGGGGGAGCCTCAGGGAGCATCCTTGTCCTTGCTATGCACCCCTGAAGCCTAAGTTTCCTCATCTGCAACTTGTGAATGAAGACACCTTCCCTGGCTGTCTCCCAGGAGGCTGTGAGGATTAAATGCGGTCATTTCACGAGTGGTCTAACACCACACAGTGCTGTACCGTTTTCCAATGAGCAGAAAAAGAACTGTCTGTGTGCCCGAGCTCTACACTACGTGGTACAGACGGTACATTTAAGCAGGATGCTGTGTGGTTTAAGAGGGTACATTAGGCCGTGGAGGGAAAGAGAGTCTTGTGCATGAGGAGGAGCCCAGGGTAGGTCCCTGGCAGGCAAGAACCAGGTGGAGGGGCACAGCACCTGGCAATCACAGTGCATGTGTCAGGCCCTCCACAAAATGGGGTCAAACCAAGCTGACCAAGAGTGGCATATCCTGGAGGCCGAGAGTAGGATCAAATGCCTGGACCAGGAGGTGCATGCCGGATGGGAATGGAAAAGGAGGTTGGATAGGTAGAGGGAATGCATTTCATAGGGCCCCGGGGGACAGGCTGAGGGTTGTATGCGGTGAGTGATGACAAACAGGATATAAAGAAATGGTGCCGAGAGAATAGAGTAAGGGAAAGAACCCCTCCCTCTAGGCCCGGTCCCTGCCCCCCTCACAGACCATCAACAACCTGATGTCTCATCATGCAGAACACTCCTTGCTTGTAAATGTCAGTTTCTTTTTTTCCAAGGTAAAAAATCTTAGGAATCTCCTCTCAAACCCCCAGCAAATACTTGAAAATGTCTAGAAATGAGCAACTCCTGGTCTCTCAAGGCAGCCAGGCCACTTTGGAACGTTTCTTATATTAGGGGGAAATCTTTGCCTCTCCAGTTCTCACTCTTCAATGCCAATTTCTTGTAGAAATACTCTAGGCAGAGGGTGCCTTCTCCCACATGACAGGTTTCAAGTATTTGTAGAAGGTGTGAGGTCTCTCCACCCACCATATCTAATTAAACCTTTCCGGCCTCTTTGTGCACCAAGACACACAGCCCTTCAGCATCTCAGAACTCCTCCATCTGGCTGCTGCCCCTCTCTGACCATGGCCCTGAGCTCTGACGGTCTGTCCTAACAGGTCTGACCAGTGCTCAGGAGGGGAGCGCTGCCTCCCTGGGTCTTTGCCCCCGCTGCTGAAGGACCTCTCCATGAAAGATGTGGGCAATTCAAGTAGCAAGGTGGGCCAGGTAGACTGCACCCTTGGTCTTGCAACCAGGGCAAGAAGGAAGAAAATAACTACCAGCACCCAGCAGGCAAAGTTGGGAGATTAATGAAAGGAAAGGCCTTGCTGTGCAAGGGGGCAAGCTGATTGATATCCTTCTGACAGCTGCCCATAAATTCATTCATGAAATTATGCAGCTGAAGAAGCACCATGGGGTTGGGAGCTAAAGTGACTCACTTCACATAAACACCACCAATGGAAGCCGCCTAGAAATTTAAGGCACCAATTTATTTGCATGCTAGAAGGGAAGGTGAGCCTGAGAAATTCCAAAGAAGTACTGCTCCTTGCTCCAGACAGCCCCCCATCTGTGGGTTCCCCACCCTTTGAGATTGTGGGCCCTGTGGGGCCTCCCTGCAGAGAACATGACCTGGGTCAAAATTATGTTGAGCAGCAGAAGAGTGAAGAAGACAGAGCCTGAGAGAAAAGAGAAAATGAGAGTGAGCTCTGTGTAGCTGTTGTCACCAGCAAAGAACAGGCACACGTATAAAACACCCACAGTGGGACTTCAGAATTCCAAGCAAGGGAGGGAGATGAGGGAGGGAGCCCTGGGCCTGTGACCAGCTGTGATGACCAAGGGTGGCTTTCAGCCTCTCCATGATGTCAGTAAAGGACAAGTGAAAACAGGAGGCAGCCCTGGATTCTGGAAGGAGGACTAGACCTCTACCACTAACTAGCTGTGTGACCCTGGGCGAGTCACTGACCTTCTCTGGACCTGAACGGTCTCACCTATCAAATGGAGGGCTGGCCTATTCCTTCTAGCCCTGCTATGTAGGTATGAGTCAGATCTCTCTTTTGCAGTGGGGAAACTGAGCCACAGAGGAGCAAAGTAACATACCTAAGGTCACATAGCTCCAAAGTGGCCCAGCCAGGGTTCAAACTCAGGCCACCTGGCTCCAGAGCCCATGCTCCTACTCATGCTGCTCTGCTTCCTGCCCCGCCCCCTTCACCCAGAAGCGCTGGCAGGGAGGCCCTGGGCAGGATTATAAAATAAGTGGCTTTTCCCTGAACACCCTCTCCCCCTGCAATCTCCTCTTCTTCTCCTCTTAGTGGTACAAGCACATCCGCAGGACTCTCTAGTCCTCTCCTGTGACTACGAAAGGCTTTTATAAATTCATCCAGTACACACAGAGCTAAGAGGGCTGACTGAGCGTAACATCCACCAAATGCTCCATCTTATTGGTTGCCCACTTTGAAAAAGTGACTTAATTCTCTAAGCCTCCATTTTCTGATCTAGAAATTGGGAACACATAATAGGGACAGATGACCCCTCACAGGATTGTTCTGAGGCTTGTTTCAGTATATATATATATATATATATGTAAAGTGCATGGAAGAAGAGCTGGCATGTAGCAAGTGATAAAAAACTGAGCAATTATTATTATTAAGATAGAAATGACTGATATTACTATTATATATCTCAAGAGTATTTGCACTCTAAGGGGACAAGGCCCTAAAATGAAGCAATTACCAGTGGACATCTGGACTGGGGAAGGATCAGGGACACAAGTCATTCTGTGTCCCTTTCATATCATACAACGTTGGTGACCATCTAGTTTCCAAAGGAATCTCACACAGAAAGGTCACCGTCATCCATGCCCAGTGGTGCCGTGAGCTCTGTTTCCCTTGAGAGCTCCAACCCCTCCTGTGTGACCAGACGTTCTGTTTCCCCCATAGTCCCCAGGGCCTAGTGCTTCACTGCCCTGTCACCCTTAGTGAAGGCGGATGGGTGGGAACGGAAAGGGAAGGGACACGGATGCAGCTGCACTTCCTGCCCCCACCGCCACCCCACCTCCTCCTACCTCTGCCCACCTCCCTGAGCCCCACCTCCAGGTAATAACTGAGGTGGCCGACTCAGTGGCGCCACAATTGTGCAGAGAAATTTTCTGCTGTGGAGCGCTGATGTTTATGGCCTGCTGAGAGGACGGTGCCTGGTTTCTTCTGTGGGTTATAGCTGCCACTCAAGGGCAGGCATTCATGCCTCCCCCCCAGTTTACAGCAGTAATAATAATGATGATAATGGCACATCATGCTTATATTGTGCCTTTTTAATAAGGCTACTTTGTTTGGCTTCTTAATATTTAATCTTGTTTTATATTTACTTTCCTATGGCTTAAAATCAACCAGGTTTTAATTGCTTATGTGGAAAAAGCCATGCTGGGCCTGGGCTGCAGGAAGTTGTGGGGACGGCTCTGGAGGCAGGTAGCCCCTTTCTCTGTAACCTTTCAATTCAGACAGACTGCCATGGCTGCTTACCATTCAGCCTTCTCTCTCACCATCTCTTTCTGATTTTATTCTACAATCTGCTTTGCTCTTCTCCTACTCCCTCTCTTTCTTTCCCTTATGAAAGACCTATAATTCATCAGCTAGTTCAGTTTATTTGTGTAAAGACGAGGAAAATGAGACCCCAAATCATCACATGACTGGCCAAGGATTTGAAGCTGCTTATGGGCAAGGCCAAGACAAGAGCTATCTGGCACTGCCTAGATTTCCAGGGCTAGGGAGCTTCCTCAGACCCTCAGCTGGATGACGACATATAAAGAGCTCCATCACCCATCAGCTTGAGACCACATGTAGCCATGTGCTTTATCTATCCAATTGTAGAAGAGTAATCAGGAATAACTTCCCAGGTTATTTTTTATGCGAGATAAAATTAAATTTGGTGAAATATAATAGTTCCTCCCACGAGAGCCTCCTGGGGCAATAACCATGGCCAGAATTTTGGATTCTGTTCTGCCATTGGGCTAAAGCCATCCATGGGCTAATATCCTACATCACTAGTTCTTATCAGTAATTCAACCTGCAAATATGTGTCTGAGCAGAGTTTCTCTGGAGGTTGCCTGATGTAGCCAGGAAAGCCCTGGACTCAAGGCCAGTCATTCTCTGCCATTTACCAGCTGTCACCGTCAACTCTGGGGGACTACTCTTCACCTCTCAACGAGATAATACTGTCTACCTTGCCCACACAGGTAGATGTGTAAAATGGGTGATTTAAGGAGAGACTAATGAAGACACAGGCAGGGTCCAAGGAAGTCAGCAAGGCATAGTGCAGGGCCCTGAGGGCAGTACCCGGGGAGCTGTTACCTGCACAGGCCTGAAGGGACAGTGAGGGAGCAGTTTACAGATGTCAGAGAGGGTGGGCATGAGGAGAGAGTCACACAACAGACCTGTGGCCCTCGGCAGCAAGTCACAGCCAGCCTGCACCGGCCTGCATGCAGGCCCAGGGGAGTGACCACCCAGCCTCACTCTCCTCAGGCCTCACAGACACCCTGCTGCCACTACCCATGGCCAACCCAGCCGGAAGCCCCACCATGGGAGATCTCACTGAGGAAGTTTACAAACTCGGACTCCTGAGTACCCGGCATGGCGGGGGGCATGGGGAAGGCATCTGAAAGACGAACCCTCAAGATGTCCAGCATATGGCGTACTCTTAAAAACCCCGTGAAGATATAAGTGTTAGTATTATAGATCCATATCCAGTATCAGTAGGCTCTGAAAGGGAGTCCACAAATTTCTAATATGAAGTTTCTGGCCTTGAGAAAGTTATAGTTTAGTTAGGGACATAAAGATAATACTTGTACCTCAAACTATAAGAAAGTCAGATGAAAATTAGTTGGTAATATTAGCAAATACTTAGAGCACTTACCATTTTACAAAGTTATTTTATAAACATTTCATTTAATTCTTGCCAGAACTTTTAAAATAAAAAGTAGCATTATCTTCTTTTCACAAATGAGGAATCCTGATCTCAGAAAGGTTAAACAATGTACCCCGAGTTACATGGCTAGGAGAGGGTGAAACCAAAACTTGAATTCAGGTTGTTACTTATAATTCTCACAGATCCTAGTGTTCCCAGAGCTCAGAAGATGGGACTCGGGGGCAGTGGGTGGTCCTGAAAGCCTCCACAGAATAGAGCTGGGCCTCCAGGATTGGTCAAAACTTGAATAATTCAGGAGTCAGCACACTTTTTTCTAAAGTGCCAGTTAGTGACTATTTTAGGCTTTGCAAGTCATACAGAGCCCCTAGAACAACTATTCGACCCTGTGGTGTGAAGGCATCCATGGGTCACACAGAGCAAACAGCCGTGGCTGGGCTCCAGTGAGACTTCATACATGAAACAAGTGGCCGTCTGGATCTGACCCAAGGGCTGTAGTTTCCTGACCCCTGGGTGGCATGCAGGGGACACGGACCAGCACCCCAGGAGAGGGTATGATATAGAATATTGTATATACCAAAGCCCAGAGACCAGGATAAAGATGGCACATTCAAGGGACAATGAGGAGGGCAGCCTGACTTGGGTGGCGAGTTTCTGCCAGAAGTAACAGGAAAAAAGGATGACTAGATAGTGCTTTAGTCAGCTAGGGCTGCCCTAACAAAGTTCCACAGACTGGGTCACTTAAACCACAGAAATTTATTGTCTCGCAGTTCTGGAGGCCAGAAGTCCAAGATCAAGGCATCAGCAGGGTTGGCTGCTTCTGAGAGCCATGAGGGAAGGATCTGCCCCAGGTCTGTCTCGTGGCCTGTAGAGGGCTGTCTTCCCCCTATGTCTTCATGTCATCTTCCCTCTGTGAGTGGTTGTATCCAACTTTCTTCTTCTGATAAGGACACTGGTCATGTTGGATTAGAGCCCAAACTCATGACCTCATTTTAATTTAATTACCTCTTTAAAAACTCTCTCTCCAAATACAGCTCTGAGGCATAGGAGTTAGGACTTCAGCATATGAATTTCTAAGGGGATACCTTCAGCCATCACAGATAGGATGGAGCCAGATCTCAGGGAGTTTTAGATTTCAGGTTGGAGTCAGGGAGGGTAGGAAATTTGGAATCCTTTTGCTTGTTAGTACTCTGAGTAGTACTTTGAGAAAACAAATATTTATTATACCACTCATGTGCAAAAAAAGATAGTATTATAAAATGGGCATCTGCGAAGTAAACACTTCAGTTCCAATCCACCCAAGAGTGTGTGAAAGCCTGAGCACCTGCGCCCCAGCAGTCAGGCTGACGCTGGGTTCAGCCCATTGGCTCCTGGTGGCGCTCCATAGCACAAGAGAAGTTCAAGTAGGGAGGGAAATGCCTTCATCTCCTGCCTGAGATGTCTGGTCCTGATGCACCAGCCATCTGCCAACAAGAGGAGATAAAGACTGATAGCAGTTGATGAGTCCTCTGACCTTGGGCAATGAGGCTACCAGCTCAGTTCCAGAATGAAGACTGGGCATTTGTCTTAGCAAATCCCAAGAGAGACCAGCCATTCTTGTGGATGGTTACAACAGGGCATTGCAAAGGCCCATCCCTGGAACAATGTCAAAGCTGTTTGGGGTGACCAAAGGCTTCAGAACTAGGCAGATTTCTCCATCCCTCCCCAGGTGTATTCCTTGTTCCCTCAATGGAGTTTGGCTCTAATGTCACCTGGTCAATTATGACACGTAAAACTATCTGAGACAGAAGGCCTCAAGAAGCAAGGCCAGATATTTTATATGTGGATACTTCTCCTTGTTAACTCCTCCAGCCTCATGGATGGGAAGAAAGGGAGGAAGGGAAGGAAAGGAGGAGGAAAAAAACTAAAGGAAGGAATACTTAAGATTTTGCTTACTATTTCCTTTGTGGATTGATTGCTAAGTAATCTCAGTGACATTCTTTTTCTTTGTCAAAATTAAAGTTGCTCTTACTCTCAAACCTTAGCCCCTTCTGAACACATTTTTTGTTCGTGTGACTGATGTGGGCCATATTTGGGTTCACACATTTCATCGTTTTTTGCATCATGATGGCTAAATGAGATCGAATTTGTTTTTACAGAGACCATGAGTGTTAACACAGTGGAACTGCCTGGAGCAGACTCACCACTTAGAGGGGTTTTTTTCAGCTATCTAAGGACATGCCTGGAGACAATCATTAGCTTTACGGAGAGGGCCATGTGCTGTGAGCCCATTCTTTCTCTGTTGACTGCAGCTGCCAAAAGGCTGGCCAGCTGGTCTGTGTAGCCATGTTTTCCAAGCACAGCCTTGTTTTCTTAATGGAGTATTCCTAAACTTTAGTGAATAAAAACCCTCAGAGAATTTGCAAATTCAGGCATACCAGGGAATGCCAATCTTCACAAAAGCTTAGGTCTACTGGTGCTCCTCCTCCCCCATCACGATTCATGTGATTTCCGATTTCAGGAGATTGTCTTGTGTCAGAAATGGCTTATTGTAATCTCCCCAGTATCTGCACAACTGTCTCCAGCAGGTCAGGAAAACCCTTGGTTAATGTGAGACAAGAACTGTGCACCTCCCTTGAGACACAGAAATAGTCTGAGTAAGCACAATTCAAGCAATAGTTGCCAACTAGAGTAGATGTTTGTGGAAAAGAAAACATTAATTCAAATGTAATCAGTCATTGGCAAGATACAGTCTATACAACTCATTGTAGTTATTGGTGATGTTACTAAATTTGTGATTATGTTTTCCACCACCTGCAATGGCAGCTGTTAATTACTCTTACACAAAAATCTCATTTTCTTTTGAAATCTTCTCAGCAGAAGCCAAGGGACAGGAGAGCCCAGAGACCCAAATTTGATCCACAGTACCTAGTAACAATCAAGTTAGAAAATAAAAAAATTCACTTCCTCTCTAGCATTCTTCCTTGGCATTCTCCTTCATGAATCCATTCCATGAAGCACATTTCATTCCACAGAAGGTGCATGATCACAGCACTGCAGATGAGCAGACATCAAGCTCACTTCTCCAGGCATCAACTAGGTTGCCTATAGAGGAGAGGTGCCCTCAGACACCTGGTTCTTTGCCATCTTTCTGCCTTGGTTTCCAACCACTTCATCATCTGAGTGTCCACAGGAGTCAGGCTGTCCATCTCATCCCCAGAATTAGTATCCAGCATTTATAATTCTCAACTTTTAACTGTTTGGACACTCAGTTTCCAAGAAGGAACCCAACTCCATCTCTCTAGGGGAGCAAGTCCCTTTAAAAGGAACACAACCGCATCTTCTCCATCTTATTCCCTCATGTGTTTATGCGATAAACCATCACAAATTACTAGGCAGTAATATGTTGATGTACTGCTTCTTCCAGGTGCGATATTTTCATTTCATCACCGAACCTTCAGATCTAGAGCTTCACCCAAAAGAGCAGGTCCAGAGGAGACTACTGGCCCATCAAGGGAGATGATTTAGATGCTTTCAAATCACTTTCCATGCAGTTGGCTGCCAGCTTTGCCCACATGAAAGACCAGCCCTGGTCAAATCGGTTATGCATTGAATCGCCATGATTTTATCAAGCTCTTTCTATTGATTTTAAAATTATCATACAGTTATTTCTGAAATTGAACAAGATGGGACAATACTGATGCCAAAACCAAAAGTTGGGTAATGCTCCTGTATAACAGGTCGCAATGTTCTGGGCTTTCCATCACTGGCCAGGGTTCCCATCCCCCCTGACCTCTGTGTGAACGGAAATGTGGTGACTGGCAGGCAGCCTCATGTTTACCACTCCTAATAAAAGACCACTCATTATGAGATGCTCACTTGGGTGACTGTTATCATTCTAAATTGAGACATACCTTTTTTCTAGAAGGCACATTTCAACAAAGTCATTCATTTCAGCTCCTCTAACTCTCAGTGCTTTTTTCAAATACGATTTTTGAGAAATGAAAAAAATAATGCTACTGGTTGTGAAGTTTCTGCTTATTCCAAACTTTGTTTTTTAAAGATGTGTGCTTGGGTAATGGCCCTTTCCATAGGCTGAAAATAAGCCTGACTCTTTCCTGTCATGAGCAGTCTTCAGAATTTTCACTAACAAGCAGCATTCAAGGATGTTCATTGATCGCAATCCGAGGGCCAGTGGAAAAGGATGAGATAAAAAAGCACCTAAAGCTTGGACTGACCTCACCTCCATGCTCTTTCCTGGCCTGATGGGAGGCTACCTGCCCACTCTTCATCAGGGCACGTGATTCCATTGATGAGTGCTAACAGATTTCCCACCTCACTCGTCAGCTGTGACTATGCCTTACCCACCACTCGTCCCAGCAACCCTCCATTGGGGCCTGGCAGAGGCACAGTTCATGCCAGTTCTATCAGATGGAGTGGGAAAACTCTCTTTCTCAGGAGTTAGCTAAAGCATTTCATATCCAGAACTCAAAGTCCAGTGCAGAACGCAGAACTCTCCTGTTCCACTTGCTGTAATCAGTGTCTTCACACTCTCATTAACATCCTCCTCTTCAACTACAGCCCTGACCCAAGAAAAGCTTACAGGATTCTTTCTTGTATACAAACCTCCTCAAAAGACCACCCACTGACAAGCAATTGAGCAACTCCTTTGCCTGTTTAACCCCATTAAAAGCAAATACATATTTGTTTGGGATGTGATCAGACCTGAAGCACTTGGTAGGTTTTTACTGAACGATTGAATTGGACAAAGGGGCAAGTAGATCCACAGTTGTTTTACACCCGCAAGTGACATGACCTGGGTCTAAGTGGTAAGGGAGCCCTTGAATCCACTACAGGTGGGGAGGAGGCCAAGTCACCTGGCCGTTGGGTACCGGTGAAGGGAGACACCAAAGCTGTAGTTTGATTTTCACAGTTACCCCACCAGAGCCTGTAAAAGGGCACCTCCCAGAGGAGGCAGACTGGTGGCCCTTCCTAGTAAGCCCTCTCCTGAAAGCCACTAACTAGATGGACCAGTGTACACTGAAGCCTGTGCTGGAGTAACTCCTGCTCCCCAGTGTCCATAGTGTGTTCTGTGTTATTAATTCATGTGATATGGGGTTTTGGTTCTATTTTATTATGTTTTCTTATATGTTTTGGTTTATTGCTCTTTATACTTTTTTTAGTTTATTTTTGGAGATAAAAATGGATGTTGTATGTGAAAGCTGAGTTCTTTGTTTCTTTCTTTTGCCCGTGGATGACTGCATGCTCTCTATTGATGTCTTGTTCCTGGTTCTTGAAAATGACCATCTTGTCTGTGAAAGGAGGCGCTCCAGCGGGCTTGCTTGATCAGAAGAAAGGGAAGTTTGCTTGGTTTAGTCACTCCACAGAAACCCATGGTAACGTTCCGCTGTGCTCTGTGTGTGTAAATGTGTGTCGGTATATACCGGACTGAACGGGACGGTATGTTTCTTGATGGCTTGTGATGCAGTGGTCATATGTGTGTATATGTGTCTGCATGTGTTTGTGTGTATGTCTGTGTTTTGTGAGGGGATGGAAATCTGTCTCACTCACAGCCATTGCCTTATCATCTCTTCATATGTGTAAAGTCAGCAGACGTGAAAATCAGCAGCTATTCCTTGATGGAATCTTTCCTTTGGATAGTGCCAGCCAAGACTAAGGCCACTGTAAATGCCAGCTTTCTACTGGTACAGAGAGTGCCCTGATTCAGAAAATGATATGGTTCCTCCTAATGCCCAGGCCTTCCCACTCCTAGTTTGGTTGTCTTTCCAAGCCCAGCAGCACCACCATCACACTACTGCACACCCCAGGGGCTCTCTGGGAGCAGAGTGTCACAAAGTCAGATCACTTTTTGTACACAGCTCAGCTCTTTAAATAACGCTGCTGGAAGAGTTCAAAGAAGTTTAGGTCAGAAATGGCTGGAGACATATGAGTTGAAAGACTAAAAGCTCTTCAATTATATTACATCTTCCTTAGTGTGGATGGAGAAAGGAACTCTGAAAAGCTCTGAAAATCTGTCTTCCCAGCCCCCAGTGCTAAAACCATCCCTAAGGCTTGGTCTCACTCACTAGTTCCCTCAGACCTTGGGCTGCAAAGAGAATGTAAATGCTGCAAAATTAAACACCATTATCTGTCTATTCACCATGCTCCTGTGATGTTCCCAGAGCCTGATTTGGCTTCAAGAACCTCACCTTGTCCTAGAGTGTAGGGAAGGGACTTGGTCAACACGGGGACAATCAGGATGAGCATGGTGCAGGGGTTCATGACACCTGTGCTCTGGTACAAGTCCTGCCCAGACACAGGGTGACCTTGGGCTTCTGTCCCTTCCTTAGACCTCACACTCCTGTCCTGTGAAGTGAAGGGGACAAGATAGAGCTGGATAATGTCTAAAGTCCCATCCAGTTCCAAACTTTAATAGCATCTGTGTTTCTCACTACTTAACTTTGTTGAAAATGAGTCCTAGGGTGGAGTCTCTCACACGTGACATTCAAACACATGGTAAATCATGGGCTTCTCTTTGTATCTTCAATGCTCTTAAAATGAGTCTCTTCTCACCCTCCCATCTTGTGTTCATCCACAAGAAAAGAAACTGGGAAAAAATCCGCACCCAGCAATATTATCCATGTAACCAGTAGAAGTCTGCTGGGCTGTGATGGCCCCTTGGGGACTTTTCATGTGGTACCACACCACCTGATGCCACACCCTCACTAATTGCAGATTCTCTAGCTGCTGAGGGCTGGTGATTTCCTCTCCACACAAAGAGTTCTGTTCTGCCAAGAAGGCTGAACCAGAATCCATGCCATGATGGCCACTGACCAGGGTTAGCACAAATAAGGAACTCATTGTTGTATCCTATTAAAGGGGTAACAGGAGGTGGGAAAGAATTCTCCTGACTTAAACCTTTATTTGGAATAAAATATAATAAAAGCAATGGCTTCTTCTGAGCCACCAAATGAGGGGAAGACTCCTGCTGGTCTGCACACTCAGCCCCTGTCACCTCGGGAGAGACGAGATGGATGGGCAGGTTGGCACTCATGGAAGGAGATGGTTTACATCCCCTGTTGAGGTGGGAATGTCAAGGTTGCTGGAAGTCTGTCTTCAAGCTATGTGTAAACTTAATTTGGTGGCTTCCTCCTTCCTAAGGTTGCAGCGCTAATGTGAATCTTACTATATGATTCTGCTCATGGCCATTCTCTTCAAGCTCTCTATTTCAGGGACGGTCCTAGACATAACAGACTCAGGACCCTGTGCACTCTACAGGAAAGGGGCTGTCCTCTAAATCTGCCAGTAGTTCATGCAGGCAGCAGAAATACCCTTGGTACAAACAAGTTTGGGGGATAGAGCCCCTTAGAATTGGTGGGTGGAAAAAATAAGAGAAATAAAATATTTTCATGAAAGCTCTTCTTTTATGGCAAGTAGTAGATGCTAATGGAAAAGGTTGCATAGCTTCTCTGGGGCATCGAGTTAAGGGGAGAGAAAGGATTCAATGGTGAGTTTTCAGGATGTCTCCTATAAGGTAACTGGTCTTGTCACCAGATTTCCTCCCACATTCCCACTAGTTTCGAGTATCCTTGGCAGCAAAACTTACCCTAGATAAGCAGCAGGCATACCACTCAGTCAAGGAAGTCCCCGAGCCTGGCCAGGGCAGTGCCAGGTCCTCAGCTTACTCATCTAGCACCCCTCCCCATGCCAGCCAGGGCTGCTCCGCTCCCCTCCTCCCAAGCAGCACTCCTCCTGGGGGTGGGTGTGTTAGAAACTAATGCTCTTCCCTCCCCTGTTCTTCCCCACCTCATGTCTTGCTCTGCATCCCTTTGACTCTTGCAGTGAGCATGCCCACAAGTGAGACGGAGTCTGTCAACACTGAGAACGTGGCTGGAGGAGACATCGAGGGAGAAAACTGTGGGGCCAGGCTGGCGTGAGTAGGCTCGGCGAGCCCAGGGCTAGGCTTTTCCTGGGGTGCAGGCAGGGAAGCTGTGTCCTGAAGTCAGAATGGGATGGCTCATCACTGGGATGGGCAGGGATCAGTGAAGCAAGAAACGAAACCCAAGTGGGGAGTGTGGGGTGCTAGGGTGAGTATAGCACCCAAGAAGACAGTGGGAATGGGTCTTAAATTGAGACTGCTCTTCAATCCAGCACTCCTTGAGGCTCTGACTCTTGGATTTTGAGCCCCTGTTCATCACATCACAGAAATATAGAGCATATGTGAGCGGGGTTAGAGGTGGTTCTGAAGCCTCTTTCTTCCCAGTCCCTCTCACCCACTTTCACAAGAGACAGCTATATTATGGTCCATGGGTTCTGTTAACCACCCTTTCCATTCTGATAAAAGTGACCTGGAAAGCAAACAGGTAAGAAAATAAACTGGGAGATGATAAACATCTTGATCCTTATCTGTGACTTAAGTTATCCATTTAGTGAAGGGAAACAGGTGCTTGAAATACAAACTTGAGTTAATAACTTCACCTGTGCTTGGCCTGGACTACGACTGACTCCTCCAGCATAAGCCCCAGCCTAGACGTTCTCAACTTCTCTGTCCCTGGGTCAAATCCCAGGCCCTGGCTTTGATCAGCTGACTTTGGCCTGGAACAGGCAAGGTGTGGGAAGCAGAGTTCACACATGAATTATCACAACCACGCATCGTAGTTCAATCTTAAAAATATACACTTGTAGTCCCTGGGAAATGTTCCCCTCAAAAAATGAAGGGAAAAATGGTTTACCTGCTAAAAGTAAGCAAACTGCTGGTTTCATGACCAGTGTCTTAGAAAGCAGAGTCCAAAGAGTAAAGGAGTCACATTGACCCTGAGCATGAGGCCCCCTGGAACAATCAGGTTCCACTTTGGGAAGTGGAGACTGTTTTTCCTGTTGCCAGGAAGGTATAAGAACTGTAAACTCAACCTGTCACTGAAAGACACTGCAAAGAGCAGAGAGTAGGACCAGTCTCAAATAAAAGAGTTTCTAAATCACTCCATCAGTAGGACAGCATCTTATCTCACCCTTTCTCTCTGAAATGACTCAATAGTCTGGGCAAACCCAACCCTTTTTAAATGGGGTGGCTGAATGGATAAGATAATGAAACCCTTACATATGCCACCTACAAGAGACCCACTTCAGATTTAAAGACACACACATACTGAAGATAAAAGTGATAGAAAAAGAGATTTCATGAAAATGGAAATGAAAACAAAAACAAAAAAAAAGCTGGGACAGCAATACTTATACCAGACAAAATAGACTTTAAAACAAAGGCTATATATGAGAAGAGACAAAGAAGAACCCAGTGATTCCACTTCTGGGTATTTACCTGAAGAAACCCAAAACACTGCTTTGAGGGGACATGTGCATTCACATGTTCATTGCAGCATTTCTTACAATGGCCAAGGTGTGGAGGCAGCCTGGGTGTCCATCAATGGATGAATGGATAAAGAGGAGGTGGTACATATATACAATGGAATATTACTCAGCTGTAAAAATGAATGAAATCTCACCATCTGCAGCAACAGGGATAGACCTAGAGGGTTTTATGCTGAGTGGAGTAAGTCAGACAGAGAAAGTCAAATACCATATGATTTCACTTACATGTGGAATCTAAAGCACAAAATAAACAAACAAAACAGAAACAGACTCATAGATACAGAAAATATTTTGATGGCTGTCAGATGGGAGGAGGGTTGGGGGGATGGGTACAAAGGGGGAAGGCATTAAGAAGTACAGATTGCTAGTTACAAAATAGCCATGGGGATGTAGGTTCTAGCATAAGAAATATAGTCAATAATATTGTAATAACTGTGTATGGTGTCAGATGGGTACTAAATTTATCAGGATGATCACCTCATAAGTTATATAAATGTCTAATCACTATGTTGGTACTCCCCAAACTAATTATTGTGTGTCAGCTGTAATTGAAAAATAAAAAATTTACTTAAATAAAAATTTAAAGCAAAAAAAAAGAAGAAGTAAAAAGGTTAGCTGTAGGTGAGTCTAACCGTAAGCCACCCAGCCTTGAGAATGGCCTCCAAGCCAAAGGAGCAGGGGACACAGGCTGAGGGACAGACGGCTATTGCAGCTCTGTCTCCAGGGCACGGGGCCTTCGGAATCACTCACTCTGACAGTGGCACCGGGGAGTCTGCACTGCAGGTTTCTCAGCATTGTTGGGAAGCAATTATTGTCAAATGTTGTTAAAATATGGTGCTAATTACATTTTTAAGCAGAGTGCAAGCCTTTTCTCTTCCTCTTGTTTTGGAACTATACAAAACAAGCACTCGAGTTTCTAGAAGTGGGCCCCAGACAGCCACACGAGGAGAGACAGATAGCAAGGCTTCAAAGTTCGTCAGTTCTAGGCCTTTCTGTGATCTTGACACCAAGGAGAGTTGGAGAGAAGGTGATCGGGGACCTTCCACTCTGGCTTTTGCGCATGACCCAAGTTCCAGATTGGGAAACTGGCAGCAGGAAGCCACTCGAGAGTGCATTTCAAGAAGGGAAGCTGGCAGGCTCCCTCGTATGTCCATCGTTTCCTCGAGGATGTGCTCTGCAGGCTTCAAGAGCTCTGCAGAAAGGCCCCTGTCGTCGCGAGAATGTCCACATTTATGTACCTATACTGTGCATGTAAAATACATGCTCACGGTGCCAGGATAATCATGTGTGTTTAATAAGTTAGGGTCTTTCCCCATCTCCCACCCCCCACCCCGCCTCAGACAATGACGGGATGGGACTGTCAGCCCGCCTCTGGGAGACAGCATGAGAACAGGCTAGGGGCTGAGAGGGAGTGACAGTGAGAGGTAGCATTTTTAATTTACAGCTAAGTAGTAAGATGAGGTCTGAATAAGGATTTATATGTAGTGAGAAGCCTAGATGAAGATGGCTCCTGAGTGGGTGGGGGCAGAGAGGAGGGAACTGCAATGTGATGTTTGGGGGGTGGGGGAGGTTGGTGGGGAAGATAGGTGATGCAGAGGAAGGAGCCATCGAGTTTGCAGGCAGAACTTGATAAGGAGCTGAAGTCCAGTGTGAGTGAAGCAGGGCCTCGGGGGGTCTTGCAGGGATCACAGAGGCAGCGGCATGTGGAGGTCTGAGGCCAGCTCACAGCAGGGATGGAGTCACACACCTGCAGTTACCAGTATAAAAACTATTAATGAGGCCATGGGATAAGGGTTGTTCACAGAGGAATGGAGGCAGAGCTTTGGGACCCAGACAAACAGAAGAATAAGAACAAGTAAATGAAACAGACGAAGAACTGTTAGGGGAACAGACAGCAGCACTCGCTTGGAAACCACTACAGGAAGAATTTCTAGACAGAGCTATTTTTTTTCTTTTAATTATTTTTTATTATGAAATACACATTTTTTAGAATTAGTTTCAGCTGTACAACACAGTGCAATAATTATACTTTTTACCCCTCGAAGTGACAACGCCCCTCCCCCAATCTGCTGCCCCACTTCCCCCCAATATCATACATATCTATTACAATTCCCTTGACTCCACTCCCACACTATATTTCATGTCCCATGACCATATATAT
>NW_017731563.1:2728702-2766877 GCF_001890085.2 Hipposideros armiger
TCCCAAATGGCACAATTTCATTCTTCTTTATAGCGGAGTAATACTCCATTGTATAAATGTACCACGGTTTCTTAATCCAGTCATCTACTGATGGGCATTTCGGTTGTTTCCAAGTCTTGGCTATTGTGAATAGCACTGCAATAAACATAGGGGTACATATATTTTTTCAAATTCGCGTCTTGGGTTTCTCTGGTTAAGAGTGCGAGCTCTGAGCAACAGGGTTGCCGGTTTGACTCCCAGCCCGAGCTGAGCTGCCACTGAGCTGCCAACAGGTGGCAGGATGACTCACCAAAAAAAAAAAAAAAACTACTTGACTTGGAGCTGGTGGGTCCTGGAAAAACACACTGTTCCCCAATTAAAAAAAAAAAAAAAAAAAGTGGGCCAGCCGAGTGGCTCAGCTGATTAGACAGAGCTATTTATTTGGACATGCATTCCATAGCGTGCCCGGCTTGGTGCTGGATGATGGTGACACAGAGCAGGAGAGCAAACGGACACTCTCACTGGTGCTCATAACCTGGTGTGAAAGTGACACTGATAAGTATTAAGGCATTACAATTGGGGTGAATGTTAAGCAGGAAAAGTAACTGTAATGTGGGGTTACTGACAGAGGGAGGGGTCTATAATATTTAGACTAGCAGGTTAAGAACAGCTCCTGTGAAGATGTCAGATTTTCACTGAGAACTAAAGGGTGAAGAATAAGGCAGAATGTTCCAGTCAGAGGCAACAGTGCATTTCAAGGCCCTGGAGTGGAAGAACTGAGAGAAGGCCAGTTTGACCAGTGAGGCAGGAGGGGCAAGTGAGGAGAGGAGGCTGGAGATGGTGCAGAACCTGGTAGACCCCTTAATGATATTGGTCTTTGTCACAAGACTTGGAGAAGTCATAAGAACATCAAGCTGGCTGATTTGGTTAGCTTTGCATTCTTAAATAATCACTTTGATGTTTAGAAAAGAATGGGTAATAGTGAGGCCGCTAGGGAAGCAGGCACAGCATGAAGTGGCCTCACTCGCAGTTACTGAGGTGTGAGATGATGGTGGCTCAGGCTAGAGTCACGTGTGGAGATGGAAAAACATGGGTGGATGCTTTGCGTGTTCTGGAGCCATACTCTAAGGACTTGACTGTGGGAGCTGGAGTCCCAGTGAAGGACGGGGTGGAAATGAGCCAGCACAGGGTGCTCACTCCAGAGGAGAGAGGAAAACAGGATCACAGAAAGAGGAGGCAACAACAGCCTAGGAGGGCTTGCTCTCGTCACAGTGAAGGCTAGGGCGATCTTTAAAGCACAAAAGAACCCATGCAAAGGGCTAGAGGTACTGGAATGGAAATGGTGCTTATAGGAAGGAATCGCTTGAGGGGGGAGGCTGACTTCAAAGACAGAGGATTTTACCAGGAAGTAGAGTTCTTTTACCTCTGGGACTAATTGGAAGACGGAAAGAGATCTGACATCAGGAGTCCTGAGGTCTAGACTGGTCAGCCACCAACTAGCCACGTGAGTTCAGCCAAAGCACTTATGCTCTGAAGCCCAGTCTTGACCTCTAGGAAATGAAAGGGTTGGCCCAATGGCTATTTCAGGGTGACCTTAACAGAGGCCGAGGGGTCCTGGGAGCCACCTGCAGGGCTACTGCAGAAGGAGACCACTTCCACCCTTTTTACATATTGGCCCCATGTGAGATTTCATAGAAAGAAAGCATTCTGTAACTTGATAAATGCAAACCACAGATCCAGGTGGTACCTAACAGTTCCTCCCAGCTCTCAAAGCCCACAGTTCTGTAAAGACTATGAATCAGACACAGGCTCTGATTGGAGTCATACCAAATAACCTATCACCTCATCACAGAAAGTGAGGCTAGGGATCCTAGGAGCATGAAGGACAGCACAGGAGATTCAGACGAGTGAGTCACCAGGAGGTCACAGATTGCTGAGCCATGCTAAAACCGCAGTGGAGGCTGACATCGTAAATGTGGAGTCAGCCTGCAGAATAACTCGGCATATTTTTTGGCAGGCTCTGTAGCCTGGAAGCACTGAAAACATACAGTGGTTCGAACCAGGGTGGTAATTTGCCAAGCAGGCCCAGCAGAAGGCCCAGGCTGTGTGGGAGTCTGTGTGGTGTGGAGGGCAACACAGACACGATGGTGGTCCACACTGAGAGCTTGAAGTCAAGCCTGACATTAGCCTGGGAGCTCGGGGAGATTGAGTGACTGGGCAGGCCCAGCACTGGCAAAGACGGGCACAGTGAGAGAGCAGGGGGACAATAGAGAAGGAGACTCTGGCCAGAGAGGTGGAGCAGCTGAGGTCAGTGCCTAGCACCTGCAATGACAAGGTCCAGAGTTTGATCGTTCTCGTAATGACAGCTGTGGGGGTGTTGCAGTTGTGGAATCAAGGTTGAGCCAGACATGTGTCAACCTGGATGGTGACTACAGTGCTATCTGATTTATGTTAAAGAGAAGTTGGGATGTTCGGGGAAATACTGTTTCACATGGCAGGTAATAAACATGGTGCTCATTAGGAAGGGCAGAGAAGCTGAAAATATAAATAGCTCCCAAGAAGTTCAAATATTTGTCAAATAATAACAAATGCAATTGAGTAACTAAACAAAACAAAAAGAGTTTTGGGTTTGTCTCTAATTTGGAACCTTAATATCAACAAAGAAAATCATGTTTTCCTAGAAGTTTTGTCTTGGAGGCCTGGGCAGAGAAAGCATCTTGGAGTGGATGAACTCTAGGTACAACCCAGTAGGACTGTTCTGCTGGTCTTGTGTGTTAGATGCTAACTTTCTCCACCTGCCTGCTCTTTAAGAACCCCTTAAACACTAGATAGAGTTTATAGAATAGAATAGAATACAATACAATACAATACAATAGAAGGTAAAAGGCTGCTGAGAATGGGGTCCTTCTTTTTTATGAAGTGGGATCCTACTGTTGACCCCCACCTATACTGAGGAAATGGAGGACATTTAAGCTTTACAAGAGTTGTAACCTCCGCTTTCCAAGGGCTGGGGTTTTCCTTTGTCTCCAGACACATGCCACTTAAGCAATAATACTCTCTTCCCTTCTCAAGTTGGGGCATCTAAGTAATATGGTACTTTAAAAGGGATGAATGTTTTGGACCCAGAAAGCCTAACATTAAGCTGACAATTTCCTGAGAACAGCAACAACAACAACAAAAAATTAGTCTTCAAGTGTAGTGTCCAGGGTTATATTGGGTTGTCAGAAAAGTCATGACGTATTTTTTCTATGTTTTTCGTTGCAAAAATGCATCATTGACTTTTCCGACAACCCAATACATCAGGACTTGTAACTAAGTGGAAAAGAAAGTCCTGCTCCATTTCCTCCTCTTCAGAATGTGCCAGAATGCCAAGTAAGGACCCATGGCATTGACCATGCTTGAACTCAGGCATGGTCCTCATTTCAAACAGCCCCACTTAACGTGATGCTCCCCTGTGCCTGCATCCCAGAGTAATTTCCTTGGGAGATATGCACACCCAGATTTTGGCTTCCCCATGTGGGAGCTTTTAAGAACCCACTTTTGCTTATGACTCACTTGGACTGAGAGAGCCTTACGGGGAAGGGCCTGTGGTTTGCACTGACAGGCACCTCAGAGAGGGTCGCTGAGCCATTTCTGAGAGCAGGCTTGGGCCCAGGCCAGGCTCTATAGACAGAGTCACAAGACCAAAGATCATGTTTGTTTACACTGGCTTATATTTACAACAAGGAGAGTCAACTGCCCAAAAGCAAGCCTAGGGAATACCCTGAAGGTGCCCGGCTCAGTACAGCCCTGCTGGAGAATAGAGCACCCCGATTCCCCATCCCCCATTTAGCACCTGGAAAACATTTGTTTCCCCCATTAAGCTGTGGCTTTAAATAAAAATGCAGCCCTTGGCTCCTGGTCCCCCTCCCACACACTTTGTTAACATGTGATTAAGCCCTCCAGCCCTAGCAGGCAGTCTTCGGAGGCGGGAAGAGGTTATTAGCTAACGGTTCAGAGCAGTAAAGGCACTTGGCTCAGATTCTCAGTGCCCCAGAGATATAATTATCTCATGCTCGATGGCTTTGCCACCTGTCACATCTTCTGGTTTAATTTTTTTAATAAAAAATAATGAGAGCAGTTGTTTTCTTGCTGTATGACAGAGCTCGCTTTGTGCTAAGCTGGCACAACACGGGCTTGCAGCAGTCAACCCCCAACTCCCCACTCCTGTCCTGTCTCTGCATCTCTCTGCCTCTCTAATGCAGTCTCCATCCCTGTCTCACCTCAAACTTACATTCTGCATCTTTCCACATGTCCATCTGAGCATGGCCGCTCCACCTACAATGTCTCCAGTGTTTGCTCCGTCAGTGCCAAAGCCTTTCTGACACATTGCCTTCAATTTTGTCTCAACATTATCTCCCTCTCCCCCTGCTCCCTGCTCTCTCTCTCCACCTATCTTCTGCCCTCCTTCTGCCCGCCTTCCCTCCATCCCTCCCCCTTCTCCCAGCCTGCCCCTGTCCAGCCTTCCCTGCCCTCTCCTATATGAGCCAGGGAGTGTCAGGGTCTCCTTGAAGTTTCTGCCTTTCAATGGACCCCGCTGCCATATGATGACCCTTCAAGTCAGCCATGAACACACCTGCCCTGTGCTTCTGTCCCAAGGTCCCCTGGGTCTTCAAGCCTACACGTGCCTGTCAGCATGCTGGCTTTCTCCTCAGGACCCATGACCGTTTCTGTAGGCCCAGTTTGGTGCCCTTGGGTCAGGGCTATAGTAGTGTCTCAGTTTCCAGCTGGCTCCTTCTGCTCATCTTCACTTTATACCTGGCTTTGGCCGTGCTCCTGTTCAGAGAGCAGTGGGATCTATGCCAACATGTTCCTGCCTGTGGCTCTGGCTGGTGAGATCCTCCATCTGCAGGAGAGGCCTTCCTGGCCTCTGTGGCTCTTCCCAAGGTTCAGCATTCCTAACATGCTGCCTAAGCTGACCCCATGGAACCGGCTGGGGGATGCTCTCCATCTCCACATTCAAATGTACAAATGCACCAGGAGATGCTGACAAATAGGGCTCTCTCTCTCTGGGGTTGTTCTACGTCACACCGGTGACATGTCCGTCTAGGGCCCATATGTAGTCAACTGGGGACATCAAACGTCTCTGGCATCGCTGAACATCTCTGATATGGAAGAAAATGTGTCATTTGCTAACATCTCCTTTTTCTCTTCCAGCCACCGGATCTCCAAGTCGAAGTTCAGGTGAGTGAGATCTGTTCTTTCCTTCTGACCGCCAGCTCTATCCCAGCCACCATTGGGGGGATCCCATGGCTGTACCTTCCAGGTGGGCAATAAAGTGAGGGTGATTCTTCAGAGCAGGTAACTGCTCTCTTTTGCATGGCTGTCAGGAAGAGGCTTTGGGGTCGCATCAAGCCAATAATCCAGGGATCGATATTTGTTGAATTAGCTTTGTCCGTGTTTTTGGCAGCACCATCCCCAGGAGGCTGTGAGACCTACTGTGTCTCCCTCTCTTATAAGACGAAGTCCAGTTAAAATAAATATAACATGGACACTTGCTACTATTCTCCACTACTTCCTGTTCATGAGACCCAGTGTGCGTGAACTTTAAGGATTATGGGAAACACAGCATCGCACACTGTCTACTCCAGAACCTTCCTCAGGACTTTCCGCCCCCTCCTGCCTTTCCAGGCTCACCTTCCACACTTCCCTGCACATAACCTTTGTTGCATTTACCAGAATGTTCCCTGTCCCCTCATACACCGAGGCCTCTGCATGGAGTCTTCCTTCTACCTGAATCATCGTGCCCCCATGCCTTCGCCTGGAGAACCTCCAGTATTACCATACCTGTGACATGTTCTGCAAATTCTGCAGGGGACGGTACTCACCTCCCTCTATTCCCACAGTGCTTTGCTCATGCTTCTATCACAGCACTTGCCATACCACACACCGATTATAGGCTCCTTGGCCTGTTTCCTACAGTAGGCTCTGCCTGCCTCAGAGGTGTTACTTCCACAGCCTCTGTCTAGCTAAATGCCTGTCCAGTGGTAAGCTGTTTGTACACGTTGCTGAATGGATACGTGGATGGATATATGGTGTAGGGATGTGAATTTACTCCCACAAAGCTTGTACATGCCAAAAAATATTCGTGGTTTATGTTTCATTACTGATATAATCTTGCTTCCCTAGCCTCACCTACTGTGTAGCAGGAGCATAACTAACACTGAATTTCAGTCCAGCTGAGTAAATGTAGCCCAATGCTGTATTTTAAATAGTCCCTTAAGGTAGAATGTTCAGTCTCTCATATTCCCTCTTCCCAGTTCCTCTCCAGCCTGGAACCTGGATGCATGGGGGCAGGGAACTTCAGAATCCCAAGGAGCCAATAGGGCTTGTGAGGACTGGTCCTGGAAAGCCCCTGAGTCCTCGCATAATCTGAACTGCTCCCTGCTGAGGTGCAGCAGGTCCATCTGGTTTGGGCATCCACCACTGGAATCTCTGCTCCCCCATATTTGCATCTGATCTTGAAATCTCCACCTGTGTTCCCTGACCCCACCCCCCAAGCTCTGTTTGTCCGCTGACGTTAGCACCTCTACACCTCATGTGAGCGCACAGATACTTCCAGGCCCCTCACATCCCATGAACGAACCATGGGGACCTGGGGCACTAAGCAGGCTCACCCACCTACCTGCCTTCCCCACTGTCTCTGAGCCAGCCTGGACAAACTCTAAGCCGAAGAGGGACATTCTCCCAGGGACCTGCAGATCCTATACTACACCCAGTAGAGGCTACTGACTAGCCCCAACTTCTCCAAGCCTCCCCAGGACTATCTGGGTCCTTCTAAAGCAACCCTGTAAGCTACTGAGGCTGGACACCAAGGACCCTGTTGTCTGACTCCTCCTCTACTTTTGACACCTTCTTTCTCTCATATTCCAAGAAAACTGAAAAATGCAGGCTTTTCTCCCCTTCCTCTTTCTCTCAAGCCAAGACCTCCTTTACATAACAAATCTGGGGTCCAGTCTACCAGGCCTGGCTCTTAGTACATGAAAGAGAGTTCAAGAAATGTAAAAGGCCTTTCTTACAATAAGGAATTTTGCAACATTTGGGGCTCGCTGTTCAGAATAGGATTTAAACAATTATGGAACAAATGATTCAGAAAGTCTCCTACAGCTTGAAGGGATTAATCAGATAACCTGTTAGAGTTTCCAGATCTCGACTTAACCGAGTTCTGAAGTGGACCCCACGGGGTTCTAAAATTTTGGAGGACCATCTCGCCCCATATTCAGTGAAATGTGTCTCCAATGTTCCCTTTACTTCTGCCATCCCATCAGCAATAAGACACATACCCGAATTTGCCCCAATTGCTAACCGTCCATTTTTAAGTTACTTAGGTATCAAATAATTAAATTTAATGATTTTCTGTGGTGCTTGTTTTCAGTTCTGCTAAAGAAAAGATAGAGTCTTACAATAGCCACTAAAAAGACTCTGACGTGTCTACCATTTGATATTGTCTACCCTTCTAGATGCCTGTCAAAAATTACATGCCAAGCAAACTTTTTAGGAGCACTGCCCTCTCCTCATACCCACCCTGATCCCTGGGACACAAAATGCCTGCAACTTTCAAGCCTTGTCTTCAACAAGGACTGACTAAATCTGCGTAGAGTTTGTCTCGGCTGCTCTACCAACCTTTCAGCAAACATTTCTACCATGTGAGATGGACTGCACTAAGTACTGTGGGTCTGTGACAAAGTGCCAGGCACTGAGTTGCCTCTGGGAACCTTGGCTGAGCCTCCATGATTGGAGAGGATGCTCTTTGATGTACTCCATGGAACCTCTGCTAAGCCCACCTGGGCAGTAAGCCCACCTGGGCACTAGGCGTGTTTGCTTAGTGATCTGTATCACCCCATGAGTTTTATGCAGACAAAGACTGTCTCATGTTAATGTTGAATATCTAGCACCTAGCCCATGGTAGGTGTTTAGTAAATATTTCTTAAATGAGTAATGCAGACAATAGTGTAACAGGAGTTCTGAGCCTGGGAAGACTAGAAAAGTTCACCACAGAGAAGCTGGGATGGACAAGACATAGAAGGGGGAGAGGCTGAGAGTTGAGGGGACAGTCCATGTAGATGGAAAGGCAAGAGCAGGGACCAGTATTGGGAAGAGGTAAGGGGGATCCGGGATGATTGAGCAGAAATCTCCCATGGGAATGCAACGATGCAGATGTTTGAAGAAGTAGATTACACACCTTCATATCCATTTTTCTCTTATGTCTACATACGGGAAGTTCTATTTCTAGAGTAAATGACTTTTCCAGCTAGTGTGTAGGGAACATGAGTAGCAGGCACATTTCTCCTCCCTATTTTATCATTTAATTTCTATATCCTCCATGCATATGTAAACACAAATAAATTTACACATTCTAATAAACCATTACCTTTATTATACAGTAGGAAGCGTTGCCAGGAAACCAGTTGTCAAGCAAAGCTATATTTTAAGGAGTGGGAGGTATATAATTATCTTTAAATACTTTCTCTGGGTAGTAATTAGCCCCACCCCCACCCCAGCCCCAATCTGTGTGACTCTACTGAATGGCTATGCACAGGAACAGCAAACTCAGCAAATACTACCTATGATAGCCACTCCTTCAGGGTTCCAGCAGAGCAGTTCCAGAACCATGGGACACACCTGACCACGTGGCACCCTGCAGCCACTACACTGAACGTGGGGAAAGAGTAGCTAAATCAAGTTTTCTGCATTAAACTGATTCCAAGTCAGCTCCTCCATACTGTAAAAGAATGCAGACTTGATTCCTTTGGACTTTGAATAACAAGTATCAGTGATTTCTGTAACGTGAGATTGTATCTATTTAAAACATATTCTTTGAAACTACAATGTAAGCTATTTAAGATCAGATATGAGTTTGTCCTGAAAATTCATTTTTAAGGGAAAAAAAATGTGTTACCAAGTTTCTCTACAATATTACTAACCACAATAACAGGAAAGAAGCAGAGCCATGTCTGGGGGGAGATAAGACACTTCAGTACCGAGGTCTGGCCACCTCCTGAGGTCGTGCCCACTAAGACCCCTTGTCCCCTTCCTTTGCCCCTCCCTTCACTCTCCCTGTCCTTACTCTTACCCAGTATGTCTGGAGGATGTCAGTTTCCCCAAGTGCATTTGGAAACCATGATTTTACGACCCTGAGGCATTTCTTGTCTGTGTAGTGAATTTCCCCCAAGTAGCAGATAAGAAGTGTCCCCTACAAAGGCGTGGTGCCCACTCACTGAAGAGGGCATTCCAGCACCCGACCACAGTGATGGAGGGTCAGAAGTGAATACTACCCAATGAAACTTCTCTTCTCTCCCTGTTCTGTAACCCAAAAACTAAGTGCTCCCTGCAGTTCTGAGGAAACCGTACCCTCCATAGATATGCTCCTCACTTTTCTAATCTCATTACAGATGTTAACAAAGGTTTGATAACAGGATTTTCCACTGACAGTAGGTAAAAAAAATGAGAGTAGAAACACAGATGAAGTCAAGCTATCCCAACAGGCAGTTTGGAGTGGGTGAAGGGATCTGTCACAGCAGAGGCCTACCTCCCTGGAAACCTAGAGTACAGATATGAATACAGATTTGCATGGACAATTGCTCCAAGATTCTGCTTTGTTTCTACCCCCCACACACACTTCTTTATTACCCCAACCTTCTTTATTTCTCCCCTGTGTTCACCTACCTGGTGGGTCCCTTGTATGAACTGCCAGCATGTCAAATGCATTTCCTGAGCTGAGCACCCCACCTTTCTCCTCAGTGGGACCCCTCTGCCCAGAGCACTATCTCTCCTTGTCTGTACCTCCATTGGTTGGAGGTGCCATCTCCCACACCACCCCAGCTAGAAATTTGGGCTGCCCCTTCCATACCTTTCTCTCTTACCCAAGGCCACAGTCAGGCTCAAAGGCCTAGTGATTTTGCCTCCAAAATTGGTGTCAACTCAGTGTCCTCTTCTCCACGCATAAAGCTACTGTCTTCATCATCTCCAGCCTGGATGGCTGAAAAAGTATTCTTCACACTGTTCCTGATATAGAAGTTGACAGAGTGGTGGTTTTTATTGTTTGTTTGGCTTTCTCAGACCAAATCCCATCGTGCCATCCTCCCTCTCGAAATCCTCAGGGAGGCCTCTGCCTCTCCCTCCCAAGCACCCCTCCAGCTTCCCTTTCCTTCTCTCCTTTGCACAGTATCAACATTTTTTAAAAGTTTGGTCAATGGAGTTACCAAATATAGCTACATATTTTCTTGTATCATGAGGATGAAATCAGAGATAAGCTTTAAACCCCTCCACCATAGAATTATAAAATGTAACTGTTTCTTTGGGATCATCTAATAATGGTTCTCAGCCATGGTTACATATTAGAACTACCAGGGAAACTTTAAAAAATAGCAGTGGGTTTTTGTGTTTTTGTTTTGGGGATTTTTTGTTTGTTTGTTTGCTGTTTTTTATGTTTGTTCATTTTTTTGTTTTTGTTTTGTTTTGTATTTTAAAAATACCCAGTCCCTAGAAAATCAGATTTAATTAGTTTAGGCTTAGGACCTAGGTATTGGTCGGGGGTTTTTTGGTTATGTTTTTAAGCTTTCCCAAGTAATGCTATGTGCAGCCAGGTTTGAGACTCACAGACAGAAGTCCCTAACCAAGAGACCATGGGACCCTTATATGGACGATGGCTGAGCTTCATAGGGCCATGTGCTGCCTGAGCTTGTATGTAGAGGTGTGCTTGTGTAGGGGTGCCCCATTTTTCTGAACAAGGGATCTAAACATCAGATTCTCAAAAGACTCTGAAACTCCAAAAAAGCAGAGAACCTCTGATCCAGGTTTGGCCGTACACTTTAAAGGTGAGACATCATAGAATAAGGGCGAGAGACAGGCTGGGAGAAAACCGGGGCTGGCTCTGCCACTGTGCAGTACTGGTTAGGGACTTAACGGCCATGGCCCTTAGCTTTCTCCTCCTCAAAATCAGGAAAATGCCTCCTTGCAGAGCTATTTAAAGAATTAAGGAGAAAGCATGAGAAGTGCCTAATTATGGTATCGAGCCTACATGAGGTCTCATTAAGGGTATCCATTACTAGTCCTAATACTACCATCATTACTAATAATACTCCTAATGCTTGCAGTCCAATACTAATAATGCCATTAGTATAAAATAAAAATATTTCCCATTTTTTGAGTACCTTCAACTTTATGCTACAGATTATATGGTATTCCATCAATCCAGCAAAAACTCTGTGAGTTTGGCCCTTTTCCCATTTCCCGTAAGAGAACCGAAGCTTAGAGAGGAGCAGAGACATACCCAGGGCCACACAGTTAAGTGGTAGCACCCAGTTAACATAAGGAAAACTTGCCTCCTTGCTACCAGGTTGCGCTGATCTAGGGAGGCCACCCACGTTAGTTAAGAAGCCAAAGAAAGCCACCGTGGTGCCTTTCGGATTGCAAGGAACCTGACTTTCACAGCTGCCTCTTTCCCACCCTTCTCTCCCGCCCTCTTTCCAGCCGCTACTGGCGCCGGTGGAATCGGTTCTGCAGGAGGAAGTGTCGCGCCGCAGTCAAGTCCAATGTCTTCTACTGGCTGGTGATTTTCCTGGTGTTCCTCAACACGCTCACCATTGCCTCAGAGCACTACAACCAGCCCCACTGGCTCACAGAAGTCCAAGGTGAGAAGCAGCCCCTGGCGCAATCCTGGGTACTCCAGCCACCTCAGCCTCGAATCCCAGGGAAGAGACAGCCACAAGCAGAAGGTGGATGGGAAAGCAGCCAGTGGCCACAGCTATTGGCAGGCGCCATGCCGGGGACACCAAGGGCCTGGCAACCCACAAGCCCCACAATAAAATGCACAACCTTGTTATAAACAGACGTGGCTCCTGGCTGGGTCCACACCATCTGCCTGTCCCAGTGGTCACTGTTGGGCCCAGGTGACAAGGATACATGCTGCTGCTTGTTTGGCTATCTCACATCCTTGGCTGCCAGCTTCCCAGAATGGATTTTCAACTCTTCAGGCTTTCTGATTGCCTCCAGCTATGTCTGGAGGTAAGTCCAGGTGGGCTTGCCGAATATGTGAGGATGAGTTAAGCAAACAGTCAGGGAGAGGACAGTAGTGGCCTGAGCACAGGGAGCTGTCCCTGATGGGTGTTCAGTGCCCATGCCCTTCCCTGTACCCCTAGCAGAGGACCTTACAGCCAGCACCTCAGCACCACTCCCAGGGAGTCAGGCAGGCCCAGGGGCTGCATCCCAGAGCCCGGGGCAGTAGCCAGGCTTCTGTGCAGCAGGAAGATTGCATGGCCTGTCTTCATCTCTTGGCTGAATGGTTCCGGCTGATTACTGATCTGTCTGGACTTAGCTTCTTATCTCCGATAATTGGGCCTGATGACAGTAATACCTACTCACAGAGCTGCCCGGAGAAGTAGAGAAAATGAGACATGCAAAGCGTTTGATGTGTGGTCCATACAGTAGTCCCCCCATTCACAGTTTCACTCTCCAAGGTTTCTGTTACCTGTGGTCAACCGTGGTCTGAAAAGATTAAGTGGCAAATTGCAGAAATAAACAATTCATAAGTTTTAAAACTGCATGCCACTCTGAGTAGTGTGGTGAAACCTCACACCCTCCCACCCCATCCTGCCGGGACATGACTCCTCCCTTTGTCCAGTGTCTCCATGCTCTATCCGCTCCCTGACCATTAGTCTCTTGATTACCGGACGGACTGTTACAGTATCTCAGTACTTGTGCTCAAATCACCCTAATTTTATTAATAATGGCCCCAAATCGCAGGAGTAGTGATGCTGGCAATTCAGATATGCCAGATGGGAATCATAAAGTGTTTCCTTTAAGTGAAAAGGTGAGTAAAGTACAATAAGTTATTTTGAGAGAGAGAGACAGACAGAGAGAGAGAGAAGGACCACTTTCACATATATGGTTATAATTGTTCTCTTTTATTAGTTATTGTTGTCAATATCTTACTGTGCTTTATTTATAAATCAAACTTTATCATAGATGTGTATATATTGGAAGAAACATAATATACATAGAGCTCATCAGTACTATCCAACTATCTAAGTTTTCAGGCCTCCATTGGGGTTCTGGAACATATTCCCCATGGATAAGGGGAGACTGCTATACTTGATAAATATTTATTGTGATTTTAACCCCAAGCCCCTTTCCAGTCGATTTGGCCCTCATTGCTCTGTTCTGGTGGCAGTGGATAGTAGAGGTGTGCTGGCTGGGAATGAAGCACTGGGGTTTTTCCTGGTGGTGAAAATTACTGTGCTTTCTTTCTCCTCTGCCCTTCCTCTCTCCTCCCACCTGTGTGGGTCCCACCCCCACTCCTGGCCCTCCCAGACACGGCCAACAAGGCACTACTGGCGCTCTTCACTGCGGAGATGCTGTTGAAGATGTACAGCCTGGGCCTGCAGGCCTACTTCGTGTCCCTCTTCAACCGCTTCGATTGCTTCATCGTGTGTGGGGGCATCCTGGAGACCATCCTGGTGGAGACCAAGATCATGTCGCCCTTGGGTATCTCTGTGCTGAGATGTGTCCGGCTACTGAGGATATTTAAAATCACAAGGTATTTATTTCCCCTTGGACACAGGACTCGGAGAAGTTCTTCTAAATGGCGGGGAGGCGGAAAGGCCTGGGTGGGGAGTAGCTGCTGTTTCTAGATGGCTCATATACAATGGAGTGGAGCTTTCATTTATTTAAGTGGCATATCATTTAAAATCCTTTGGCTGCTAATGCCAGAGACTCAGCTCATTGCTGTAAGTAAATTAGGGATTTGTTGAGTCACATAAAGGAAGTCCAGAGGTGGGCAGCCCAGGTGGCTTCAAGAAGGCATTGGGGACTCAGAGTCCTTCTGTCATTTGCTTGGCCATCCTTAGGCCTGCCTTCTACCCCAAGGTCACAAGGTGGCTCCTAGAGGTTGAGCCATCATGTTCAAATTCGAGGCAGGAAGAAGTAAAGGGGGGCAGGGGAAGCAAAGAGGACACCCATGCCACTGAGACAGCCCCTTGCAGAGCTCCTCCGGAAACTCACCAAAAGCTTTGTGCTCACGGCCACCCCAGCTGTGAGACAGAGGTGGCCTTTAGCTGGGTGTGTGCTGCCACCAATGCAGTCAGGATTCCCTAACTGAAGAAGGCTGATGCCATGGATGGCTTTCACCCCTCCTTCCACACATTCCCCCTCTCCATCTGTCCATCCTCCCACCCAAAGACTAGTCTTCCTGACTCTCCAGGTCAAGCCGTCATTCTCACATACAGGAGAAGCAGGGGTCGGGGAGTGGGAAGCGTGCTTTAGGACAATAATTGTCAACTGTGTTGTTACCCATTTTGGATGATGCAATCAGCTTGTTGGATTACAATCATCATATATATATTTTTTAATTTTATTGAGGAACAGCCACGGTCATTGGTTACACATTGCTTTCATGCTACAATGGCATAGTTGACTCATTTAAGGAGGGCGCAGCTCACAGTGGCCCATGCAGGGATTGAACTGACAACCTTGGTGCTATCAGCACCACACTCTAACCAACTGAGGTAACCAATCATCCCTTACAACCATGATTTTTAAACAGCTTTATTGAGATATAACTCACATACTAATAAATTCACCCCTTTAAAGTGTACAATTCAATTTTTCTATACAGAAGGTGCCCAAAAAAAGTATACACATTTTAAGAAAGAAAAACTGTATTAAAATTGTAATACTCAATATATACTGATAACAAAAGATGAATACAAGTCACGTTTGACTTCTGCAATTAAAAGAGGTGCACAAAGTGGTTACCATCAGCATCCAGACACTTTTGATTTTGGCAAACTACTGCTTGAGCAACGTTGACCAAAGTGTCCACTTGTACACATTTTTTGGCACCCCCAGTATATTCAGTTTTGCAGCCATCACCATAATCTAGTTTTAGAACATTTTCATCACCCCAAAAATAGACCCCATACCCACTCCTCATCCCCAGCCCCCACCTCCCCCACCTTCCTTCCATGTAACAACCAGTGATTTACTTTCTGTCCCTGTAGATTTGACTCTTCTGGACAATTGATCTAAATGAAACCATATAATATATGGTGTTGTGTCCCTGGTTTCTTTCATTTGACATAATGGTTCAAGTTTCCCCCACATTGTAACATGCACTTCATTCCTTTCTATGGCTGATAATATTCCATTGTAGGGATATACATCCCATTTTGTTTATCCATTCATCAGCGGGTGGACATTTGGTTTATTTCTACCTTTGGGTACTGTGAATAATGTAGCTATGAAGCATTGATGTTCAAGTTTTTTTGTGTGGATATATTTATTCATTACTTCTGGATATATACTTAGAGGTAGAATTTCCATGTCATTTGAAACTCGATACTTAAGATTTTGAGGAAACGTCAAATTGTTTCCCAAAGGAACTAGACCATTTTACATTCCCACCAGTAATATGTAAAGCTTCTAATTTTTCCACATTCTCATTTTTAATGAAAGAATGAAATAGAATAGGAAAACAGCAGAAGGCCTCATATGACCATACACATTTTTTCATAGAAAGCTTTGAGATATATATCTGAGTTGCATTATATATTTCTCACTGTGGGGTAAAAACACCTGGAGAGGAGGGGGGTGAAACTATGCCACCAGAGGTGTAAGCCTTCCCTCCTGAAGAATCCCTGCTGTGGGAGGCTGACTGAGGCCAGGAGCACTGAGACCAGGAGCACTGGCTGATTGTGTTGGGAAAGGTGGGGGAGGGTGTCTTTCTTTCAGGGACCTGGGGTTAGCCATCCCCTGCTCAGAGTTCTGAGTATGAGTGAGGGAGTCACCTGGGGCTCATACAGCACCCCCAGGTCTTACTGTTCTCACCACAGTTACTGTTCTCGTCTCAACAGCTACCCCGTGCACACTGGTTCCTGTGTTGTTGTCATGGGTCAAATGGGAAAAGGCATTTAAGTGTTCGATTAAGGATCCGGCACAGGAGACATGCAGCAACTGGAGGATTTATTATTAATCTAAGTATAATTGCCGTTGTTATTAGGAGACTGAAAAAGGAGAAATGAGCTAATGGTGGTATACACATACACACTCTCTTACTTTTATTTGTTTAT
Organism: Hipposideros armiger; assembly: GCF_001890085.2. Classification (NCBI taxonomy): domain Eukaryota; kingdom Metazoa; phylum Chordata; class Mammalia; order Chiroptera; family Hipposideridae; genus Hipposideros; species Hipposideros armiger. The sequence continues at coordinate 2,744,788 of NW_017731563.1, forward strand.
CCACTACGTACATACTGTGTATCAAGCCCTGCGGGTGGGAATTGGGAACAGGAGAGCGCCCCTGGGGAAGGTTTAATATCAGACAATAGACTCAAAATATATGCAGAATTTAAATCTACAACATTCCAGAGTAACAACCCCCTTCCCTGCCCCGCTCCTCCCCCCCCAAAAAAGAGCTCTTTCTGAATGCCCTGAATATCTTGGCATTACAGAGAATTCCCGATTTAAAATAAAAGTAGTAGAAATGTAATAACAATCATTGTTAACAGGCATCAGTGCTTAATCTGTGCCAGACAGTGTGATTCAAATGCTTACCCGTGTTTGCTCCATTAATACTGACAATTACCTGTAAGAGAGGATGAGGGCAGTCTACTATTATTATTCCCATTTTGCAGATGAGAAAACTGGGCTTAGAGAGTTAAGTCACTGGCCCAAGGCCACACAAACTGCTCAGGAGCAAAGCTGGGAATGAAAGGCAAGCCTGTCTGCCTGACTTCAGGTCTGACCTCAGGTTCTGTGCAGCCCCTGACCATGAACTGCAGAGGTGACGGCTAAACTGCCTTGTTGTCTATGTCCCTTAGACAGGACTTCAGGGATTTCTAGCATACAGATTCTTGCTGTTAGATAATTGCTGATTCTGCTTTCTCCTCCTGGGGTCTGGTAAAAGCTAGTTTTAATTTGGAATTTCTAGTGCCTCTTAAATAATTCTCAACAGTTCATGTGTTTGGGTTTTGTTTTTGTTTGTTTTTTTAATTCCTATAGAAAAGAATTTTTGCTCCTAGATATCATCATAGCATCTTAAAGAGATTTAACATTCTATTTTTAACCAACTTATCTATTTCTAATCTGAAACTATTGCCAAGAAATTAATTTTTTAAATCTGTCTTTATCAGAGAGCTTCCCATAGTCCCTCTGCGAGAAAGATGAGCATTATTTTCAGATCTCTACAAGCTCTATAAACAGAATAATTTCATTATCTCATTGGAAGGACTTTGGCTAAGGCCACGATCTCCCCGTTTTCCAGCCTCCAAACCCTCTTAGGGTTTTTGGAAAACAACAGAAAGGCTAACTGTGCCAGGGAATCCCATGCTCCCACTGAACCTTGTCTCTAGTAAACTCTAGAGACCAAGAAAATGCCTAAAATATGGGCTAGGAGTGGACATTAGGGTCCCTGGAGACGGATCATCTGTGCATGAGCCCGCCATCAAACAAGTGAATTTCTCCCTCTTCTTTTAAAATCTCTGAGAGAATAATTTGTGATGTCTCACTGCTATTTTTTACAGTGTATTCTGAACCAGTGATTGTGATTCTCAAACTTTTTTGAACTTATTAAGGATCCCACCACTAGAGAATGTGACCAGCAGCTCCTGGAGAGTTCTGTGCTGGAGGTCTGATGACCTGCCTCACTTTGAGAAACACTGGCCTAATTCTCTGCTGCTATCCTTTGTCCACTTTCTTACCTAAAAAGTTGTATATTCTCAAGATGTATATTCTTACGTCTTGATTCTTACATTTCCACTCTCTTCATGGTTAGCCCCTAACCATGTTAAGATTGTACTTTTGATGGTTCTTGACTGAGAATACATATAATGATAAAGATCTATAAATTCAGCAGTTTTTAAACTTATGTGAATTTTATTAATGCATATACACCTGTATACATTTGAAAGGTGGTAATGTAAATTCAAAACAGGCTATTTATTTAAAGTGTTCTAATGCTTGGTGTATGCACAGATTCGTGGATTCCATACTATCATTGCAAGCTGCCCTTCCCACACCCAGGGCCTGTGGTCTAAGAGTTGGGAACACTGATCTAGACTCATGGTTCTCAACCATGATGTCATGACACAACAGTATGTCCAGAGCAGTCGAACAGTGTTTAGCAGGTAATTTGCTATAGCTAAGAGCTAAAAATACCAAAATTTGTGAATGTTTTTTTTAAAAATAAATACAAGTAAATTCAATATTGTTCTTGTAGCACCCTCCCCCTTGGTCACATGCCTTCCCAAATGCTTTTATAAATGGGCAAGGACAGGGAGGACTTACAAGGCACCCATGCTGCCTGAACAGTGTCTTTAGTACATGATGAATACGAATATAGCATATGATGAAAATGATTACTATTAGCGTGCTTGCATTTTTTGTGTGTTTTGTGGAAATATGAGAATGCCTTAGGAAGCATACTGTGTTTATGAGTATCATCCAACCTATGGGCCTTATAAAAACATTTTTTTAACTAGACTGTAAGTCAATTGATTATTGAGTATTCATAGTACTGTGAGTGGGAGGTCCAGGACAGGAAAGAATAGGGAAGACAACATTCCAACCTCAGCAAGAGCAGAGAGGCATGCATGTGCTCAAAATCTTTGTCATCTCTGGGTAAATTACCCATGACAGTGGGCCTTACAGCCACCTGATGGATTGGGCTCTCTCTCCTGCCTTGAAGCTTTATGAGGATCTAAATGTTGCTGAGTTTCGATATCTAGTTTGTTTACTCTCTGTCAGCCCAGCCTGACACATGGGCAGGAAGAAGAGCTTCAGTTAGATTAAATATGGATACGATTCCAATGGACTAATTGCATCTCCTTTTTTATATAATTGGTTTTTAAGTGCACCAAAATCCCTCCAGCCCTTGCTGTTTTCCATCTTAAACCTTAAATCCCTTTCTTTTTCCTACTGTTTCTCCCCTGTGGCTCCCTTCCCAAGCCCTGAAATGTGAACGTGAGCCAACTCAGCACAGGCAGATCTACTGGTGAATCGTGACCACATATTGGGCTCATCAGCACCCCAAAGTGAGAGCCTTTTTCAGATCCTCCAGGATCTAAATGTCTGCATTTCCCTGCCAGCCTGCGGGCACATGCATCAGGTCCAACCCCACCCTGCCCCCACCTCTCCACAACTTTCAAGCCCCCACTCTTCTCAGGGAGCACAGAGGCTCGGTGCTAATTAAGGGTCATTATTATAAAGGTGTATCTGGCATCTGCCCAGTTCCCAGGCCAGAGTCTATGGAGAAGGCAGCTCAGACTCAAGAGCCTGCACGCTGGCTGTCGTGAAGGGTGGTCATTGTCTGGGAGGGTGACTGGGATCACCTCCTGGGGATTACGAAGGCACAGGTGAGGATGATGTGAATGTGCTCCATCTACAACTCTGACACACCTGGTACCAGGGCTTACTAGGGGGACACTGAGTTATCCAGAAGCTCAGGGGAGTGCCCTCCTAAGGCAAACCCAAGGTCAAGGGCAGACAGCCTTGCCAGCTTTGCCTGGTCACACTCCCCAATGCAGGCTCTGTCTTTTGTGTGACTGAGGCCTCTAAAGCAAACAGGGAATGCAAGACCTTTGAAATTGTCATCCAAGTCAGGATTTGACACATAAAATGTACCTCCCCCCGCAATTGAGGGGCAGGGGCAGGTTTCAGCCAGAACTAAACTGGTAGATTTGGCCCCGGGCTCCAGGCTATCCCAGATCTTAACCGTGATAGTCTAGAATTCTCAGTTTTGGTTCCTCCTGGCTCAGCATATGTCCGGTTCAGCCTACTGTCATCCCTCTAGGCTCTATTGTGTCTTACGGGACCAGGGCCCAACTTCACTGAATCGTTGGTCCTTGGACACCCACCTGGACGTCCCTGTGGCTGGTGCAGGGAGGCGAGGGCAGGCTGAGCTTCTCACTGATGAACCTACTGGTTTCCCCAGGTGACCTCATTTCTCCTCCCTCACCTCTCCCACTCCCACCCTTGGGAATAGTGCACAGAAGCCCACATCACATAGATTCACTGCATGAAATTTGCTTTATAAACACTCTACCAACAATAGATCACTGTCACCAACATGAAGAGGGGTTTTTTTACCCTCAGAACAAGAACAGTTGGGACAGGTATAAATTTAGTTATGACCCTGTCTGGAACAGAGGGGTAGGGTGGAGGGAGCATTCGCAAAGCTCTCAAAGCCATCAGTACTGTTATTGTGGAGATCTTTTATTTATAGCAAGATCACTGTTCTACTCTGTACCCACAATGTAAAGGTCTCAGCCCTGAGCTATTTGAAGCGAAAGGTTCAAAAGCTGAAACTTCCAGTTCAGGCAAGGCTCGGTCCACTTGCTATGGTCGAAGAGAATGGAGATTTCCATAGGACCCAACCCAGGGACAGACTCACAGCAGGACAGGGATGGAGACACAAGTACCCTGAACACATGGTAGCAACTTAAACCAAGGGAGGCAGAGGGGAAGGTAGCAGAAATGAGGCTGGGATCAGCAAGTGAGAGAATTCAAGGAACCAAGAAAGTGATCAGGTCGGAAGCCCTCATATGCACCCGACTCTGAGGAGAAGGCAGTGGGCTGGGTCTGATGGTTGACAGGATGGGCAAGGACACACCTTGATTCAGAGCCACAGGAGGACCAAAAAGAAAAGTTGATCCCAAGGACAACCTTGCAGGTGGAGTGTCTGAGGGTGGAGGCTCAGTCTCTAGAGCTGACTTGTGCTTCGGGAGCTGCGAGTCCTCGAATTCTGGATGTAGATGTTTGTGCATGTGGACACATGTGCATTGTTCTGAAGAGAGGGCACTTAATTTTCCTCAGTTCCTCTGTGAGGTGTAAGACAAATACTTTGTTCTGCAGTTGCTCGCTTTTCTCCAAAGCACTTTCTTTTCTGGAGGGAGGAGGGGGGTGTCTGAGTGTGTGTGTGTGTGTGTGTGTGTGTGTGTGTGTGTGTGTGTTCTATAGTTTTAATCAATTAGGATAAAAGCCCCAGTTTATTGTGACTATGCCACTAACCCTTCTAGTTTACCACCAGCTAATGTTACCACTAATTGTTACCACTACCTGGCATTGCCAGTTATTCAGGCCATAGCGGTAACAATCATCAAGAATCAGACTGACATTAAGAGGCCAGAGTTTGAGGATCTGCAGGGCTGCCAGCCATTTCATTTAAATGGTATTCCATGTCACCCGGCCCAGAGGCTGCCACCTGGCCCCTATGAATCTCATCGATATTAATGATGGTGAGGCCTCCACTCTACCCTGCTGTTAAGCCCAGGCATGCTGACCCCAACCCCAGCCCCTCTCCTCTGAGCCCTCTTATGTCCTTGGCCACACCACCACTTCAGCAACCCTTTGTCTCAGTCTTCAGAGAGCACAGGAAAGCTCTCCGACCACATGCCTTAGGCTCAGCAAGCTGGTACCCTCATGACACCTCAGGCCACGGGAGCAAAAGTCCAGGTGGCAGGTCAGCCATGAGGGGCCCCCACCTGCCCCTGTTGAATGGAAAGCAACAGGGGTTTGGGGGCAAACAGCATGAACAGCCATGATCTCTAGTTGCCTTTACCGCCTCTTACCTGTGTGACTGGTCCAACGCGTAGTGTCTGTTCAGCCAGGTGTTTCTCATGAGGTGGGTGGGCTGGTGGACAAGCCCTAGCTGGTCTCTTAAACAGAAGCTTGCTCATTCCCTCAAGCCTGCAGCCTTTGGTTTGGTGGGAGCTCTTCCCAACAGGAGACACATGTTCATGCACTCTGCTGGAAATCCCACCCCAGGGGTCTCAGAGCCACAGAAACCCTATGTTCTGTAGGGCAAATGGATACATAATGGTTTCTTTCTTTTTGTTTTTTTATACTGAGGTATAATTGACATATAACACTATATTAGATTCAAGTGTACAACATAATGATTCAGTATTTATATATACAGTAGTCCCCCTTAACCATTTGTTTCTGTGGTTTCAGTTACCGGCATTCAACCACAGTCTGAAAATATTAAATGGAAAATTCCAGAAATAAACAATTCATAAGTTTAAATGGCACGCCATTTTGAGTAGTGTAATGAAATCTTATGCTGTCCTGCTCTGTCCAGCCCCGGACGTGAATCATCCCTTTGCCCAGTGTCTCCACGCTGTATCCACTCCCCACCCGTTAGTCACTTAGTTGCCAGCCCAGTTATCAGGTCAACTGCAGTGGTATCACAGTGTTTGTGGTCAAGCCACCCTTATTTTACTTAATAACGGCCCCCAAACTCAAGAATAGTGATGCTGACAATTTGGATACACCCAAGAGAAGCTGTAAAGTGTACTTATGCATAGGGAAGCATAGTATATTTAGAGTTCAGTACTATCTGTAGTTTCAGGGATCTGCCGGGGGAGGGGGCGGGGGTATGGGGGGACTGCTGTATTATGAAATGATACCACAATAAGTATAGTTCACAAATGTCACCACACATAGTTACATTTTTTTCTTGGGATGAGAGGATTTTTAAGATTTTACTCTCTTAGCAACTTGCAAATACGCAACACAGTATTAACTATAGTCACCACGCTGTACATGACATCGCCAGGACTGATTTTTTTTATAACCGAAATGTGTACCCTTTGACCCCCTTCATGCATTTCACCCCCCCCTCCTCACCTACCCCAACCAGCAACCAGCAATCTGTTCTCTTGCTACATAATCATCTGACATGTGGTCTGGCAATGGAACAGTCAGGAATCTCAGAAACTCTACCCATGGGTTTAGGGAAGCTATCGGAAAAGAAATCATGTGGAGGAGATGCAAATAGCCACTCCTCACTACTAGGCAAAGTATGCATATGCGAGAGGTCCCACCACCACTCCACCCTGTTCCCACCACACCACACAGAGAAGCGTCTGTGTAACCCCATATCCCTTTGCCTTTCCCTCCAGTAAGTACAAATGAGTCACGCTTGTAGTAAGATTCAATCATTCATTCAACAAAATATTCACTGTTCTCCTCCTTTGGGCTGGGCACTGTTCTGAACACTAAGGCTGTGAGCAAGCAGATAAAGTCCCTGCTCCCTCAGGCCTCACATCCTGGTGGCGGGGAGAGTGGTGGTCGGAGGACCTCTCTGGCAAGGGGACATTTGAGCAGAGGCCTGCAGGGACTGAAGTAGTGAGCCATGCACAGCTCTGGGGAAGAGTTCTGCAGAGACCAGAGGCAGCAGGGATCAGGGCAGGAGGGACAGTGAGGGGGCCAGTGGGCTGGAGAACGAGGGGCAGGGCGGGAGACGAGCTCCCTGACACATTGGGGGCCGCGGTGGGGGCCAATTCCACAGGAGCCATTAGGCCTTCCATGGGAAGCCTTTTGAGGGCTTAAAGCCGGGCTCAGGCTTGGTGTGACATGTTTTAACAGGGCATCCTGTGACTGTGTCATGGGGTACATAGATGGCATGTGCACTTTCCACTGCATTACATCAGGAAGTGTGTAATATCAGTTGGCGGGCGTTTCTCAGGTTTCTCCCATTAAGGTTCCCTTTCCCTTGTAATTAATAAGTAATCTGTGGATTGATACTTTGAGACTGTATGAATACCTTTCTCCCCAACGACCTCTCACCTACTTGTTTTAGCATCCACAATCTTTACCTGAATTAGTTACTGCTGCAAAAAGTATCATTTATTCACATTATTTATTTGATAATTCTGTAAAGAAAACCCCCCTCCTTTGTTTACATCGGTGGATTTAGATTGTTTTTTTTTGTTTTTTTGTTTTTTGTTTTTTTTAAAGATTTTTATTGGGGAATTGGGGGGATGGGAACAGTGCTGGGGAATTGGGGGAAGGGGAACAGACAAGTTGCTGTCATTTTTGTTCTTCAATCTAGTTGTGAAGGATGTTGCTTCACTGGCCCAAGTTGGCACCGTCATTGTGCTCTTCCCTGGTGAGGCAGATCAGTCGCCAGCTTCTTGGACGGCCACTCACTGCGGCTGCTGGCCGCTCACGCTGGCTGCTGGCTACACACGGTAGCCCATGGCCACACACGGTAGCCCATGGCCACCCACTGCCACAGGGGCTGCAGCCTACGCCGTCGCTGGCGACTCATGGCAGCCCAGCTCCAGATTGAGCTGTTGTTCAGCATCTTATCTGTGGAGGGCAGTGTCACTGGCCCTCATATGTGGGATCCGAACCGGGGCCCTCTGGCATCCCAAGCGAGTTCTTAACCATCGCGCCACTCGGCCGGCCCTAGATTGTTTTTTAATGTGTTGTAATCCATCACTGTTGCTAGAAAAAAGAATGCATGTGTGGTACATTTTAAGCTTTGCACCTGAAGCATGTGTGGTGTGGAGAAAAGCTGGAGGGAACCATGGTCAAAACAGGGCACCCTGTTAGGAGGCAGAAATCCAGAAGAGAGGTGCTGGTGGCTGGGGCTGGGTGAGAGTAGTAGGCAGTGGCCAAATCCAGGCTTCACTTTGAAGATGAAGCCACAGGACATGCTGATGTGGGGTGTGAGAGAGAGGTGCAAAGGATGACTTCAGGATTTGGACTTGAGCCAGAAACTGCTGCTGTCATCTACTAAGATGGGGGAGATGATGGGTGGAGAATTAGGAGTTCTGTCATACTACAAGACCCCTGCTTGACTAAGAGAAGTACAGACTTTCCCAGGACACCCCTGGGGTGGGGTGGCAAGGTGCATGGGCGGGCATGAGAAAAGTTCTCACTTTTGATCAAATGCTCTGCCCCATCCTGACCCCTCTTGACCATCAAGGCTTTCACACCTGCTCCCCTGCCAGCCCCTCTAGAATACTCACTGTTTGCCACCCAGCGTTTCCAGAAGCATTCTCCTCCACTGGATGACTTCATTTGTTTCTCCACCCCAGATTTAGCTTCCCCAGAACCGCAGACACTCCAGGGGCCCCTCCCACCTCACCTTCCCTCTCTGATGCCTAGTATGCTCCTCTGACAAAGCATTCCCCTTGCGTGGTGACTGCCTCTGTCGAGCCTGGGGCCTCCTTATGCACTCCCCTTAAGGTGCCCATGGCTGTCAGACAGCTCTCAACCTCAGCTGTAAGCCCAGTTTGTCCATGTGCCTCATAAATTTAAGGCTCCAAACTTCCATAACCAGTAAGAATTTTTTCAGAATATTCCCTGATAGTTGAACACACAGAGGCTCTCTAGGGGGCTCTGTGACCTTATCCACATGCAGACACACTCCCATCTGATACAGCTGGGAATTCTCATTAAAATATGCTCTCACATTACTGGTTCCTAAACACCAGTTGACTGACAGGCGTTGGAGTGGCTGCATGAGAACCATGCCAGGCGCAACCCTGGAGATTATGAGCTCGTGGTTCTGGGGAAGACTGGGAATCAGTATTTAGAAAAAACCAGTCCTCTCTTCAGCAGTTTCATCTCCAGCACACTTGGAAACACTCCTTTAGGTGAAAGAGGGAAGGGTGCTCTAGCCCCAGAGAGGCTCCCCAGCTTCTTGTTTTAAACAGAACAGTTACTACAACCTGTAGTATACTGGGGCACTAGGAAGTCCATCAACCATACTGGGTTAGACAGAATTTATTTGGGGACAAAAATGGAGAGAATGGCAGGGGAAAAAAAAACCTCTGGTCTCTGCCCTTGAGAACTCAGAGCCATTTCGGGCGAGACAGGACTGTCATAGATGAAAATCACTTAAGAGCATTTATAGAACAGATAGAACTAAATGTATATTAATATTCTGCAAACATGGAGTGTGACTGGCAGTCAAGAGAGGTGGGAAAAGGCCAGATCTGTGAAGGAGAAAGGAGCATTAAAGCCTCCAGGTTGGGAAGAAGTTCACGTTTACGTGCAAACTGTTGGCCCATCTGGTTCTGTCACTTAATATGTAACAGTTCTCTGGAGAGAACTGCGAGGCTGGGGGTGCAGCTTTGAGGCTATCAGGGGGGTGGTTCGCGTGTCACTCTCTTAAGTGACAAAAACAATTTACTGCATTTGTGGTAATAAGCTGGGAGTGTCTTAAGTGGAGGAAATCCAGATGGTGACCTGGAAGGCAGTGGGGTGGGAGGTGGGGCTGCAGGGACTGAGATTTCTCTGCTCCCACACTTGCTCCAGCCCAAGGCTGTGTCCCCTTTGCCACAGGGCATTTCCCTATCCAGAACTGACTCTGTCACAGGTATCCATGCCATCCAGCAGCCATGAGTAGCCCCCACCCCTTTCTAAGAGAAAGGGATTTTCCCATGCTATAATCAAGGGCATTTGGGTGTATTTACAATGGAGGGAAGGTTGGTGACCTAAGGAGTGGGGGCCTCTTCTCCAAGAAGCCCCCACCAACAGCCCGTCTGCCCCGAACTGTCCTGTGGGTGGGACAGGGTTTCTCCCAAACGTGCTTGCTGATCAGAATCCTCTGTGATACTTGTTAAAAATACAGGTTTCTGGGCCCCAGGTTACAGCTATCTTCAGAAGAGAGGCTTTTTTAGAAAAAACAATTTTTTGGATAGGGTAAATTTGGGTAACTTCACTAAGCCACACACCCTCTCTTAACCCATGGGTGACCTAACTCATACCTCTGCTAGACAGCTGCACCTGGGCTAGGCAGCATTCCTTGGGTGGGGAAGTGTTCTTTTGTCTAAAGACCAATAGTGGTAACCACAATAACTAACCTTTATCAACTGTGCACCAGGCACTATACTGGGGGCTTTTTTCTTTTTTGATTACATGATGTAATCCTCCCAATAACCTAATGCAATGTGTGATACTGCTGTGCCTGTTTCTTCAGATGGAGAGGCAGAAAGAAGGGACGTTCAGTGACTTGTCCAAAGGCACACACAGCTAGGAGCTCACAGAGCTGGGTCAGAACTCAGGTTTATGATCCTGAGCTCCGCCTCCTCTCCACTGTGCACTGTTGATCCTGGGACCTTGAATCAAACTAGCTGCACACTCCAACTGGGGGCTTACCAGCCCAGGTCTACCACCAGCACTACCCCCAGGAAAAAGAGGAGGGAGCTGAAATGGGTCTGAAACCCTGGTGGGTGAGAATGAGGAGTAAAGTGAAGGAAGTGCAGGAGAGGTGCTGATGGCTCATGTGGTCCTCAGGTACTGGAACTCGCTGAGCAACCTGGTGGCATCCTTGCTGAACTCTGTGCGATCCATCGCCTCCCTACTGCTACTCCTCTTTCTCTTCATCATCATCTTCTCCCTCCTGGGGATGCAGCTGTTTGGAGGGAAGTTCAACTTTGACGAGATGCAGACCCGGAGGAGCACGTTTGATAACTTTCCCCAATCCCTCCTCACCGTGTTTCAGGTACAGACCCTCCCCTGCTGAGGTGATGACTCAGGGTGGTTGGTGTGGGGGAGGAGAGCAGGAAGCAGGAGGCTTGAGGGTGGTGGGAGGCTTCGCCCTGCACTGGGCAGCCAAGGCCAGCTAGACCAGCCATGGGAGTCCATGCCCAGGAACCTGGCACTCTTAATAGTTTCCCTTACTCCCAGCGCCCCCATGGAATTCCACTGTTGGGTGGACCATTGAAAAAGGATCTAATTGAGAGGCTTCAGAACGCTTTCTTAGCCATGGAACCCCTGATTCAAATAAACTCTACATGAAAGCTCAAAATAGAAACAAATAAAAGCAGACTGCTTTTGTTGCTCTGTCTTACCCACCATGCTTGTCCCTAGAAAACTATAACTAGCCCATCAAATTTGTGATTTCATAGATACTTTGGCTTAGGGCCAAGCTAAAGCAGCACTCATTTAAGTTTAAAAGTAGATTGACTTGCAGATAAAAATGAATAATATGTGGATGTTGCCAGAATCTTAAAGATGGTTCCCAGATGACTAATGTTTTGGGGAGCAACAAACAGTCTTTCAGTGAACACAGTCACATTTGTAAAGGGGCCCTTGATGCCCTAATCCAGGGAATGGCTAGTGGTGGCCATTCCATGCATGGTATGTGGGTCGTAGGAGATATTTTGACCAGGAAGCCCTTTCAGTCACTCCTCAAATAAAAGCTGCCAGTGACCATGTCCTTTGTTGAAGGATAAGATCAACTTGCCAGGTCCTTAAAGCCCCTGGGAGGAGCACTGGGGGCCAGCAGGGTGATAGAGATAGGAGATTTCAGGCATTTTTATAAACATAGTGGAGCAGGGCAGGGGAGTTTTGGGGTTTGCTGTTGGTCTAACGCTGTGTCCCTTATTGGTGGGAATGTGTCATTCAGATCCTGACCGGGGAGGACTGGAATTCGGTGATGTATGATGGGATCATGGCTTATGGCGGCCCCTCTTTTCCAGGGATGTTAGTCTGTATTTACTTCATCATCCTCTTCATCTGTGGAAACTGTATCCTTTGTTCCTGCCTCCCCACCCCTGCTGCCCACCCTCCCTCAGCCTACAGCATGGTGCCAAACAGGTGTGCCTGCAGGTCCTGACTCAGGGCTGAGAACTGGGGTCGCCCATCCACAGGTCCTCCAGGCAAGCAGGGAAAGGCATGTCCTGGGGAACAGAACATCTCCCAGCCCAGAACCACCTTAGTTGGACGTGGGTCTTGGTGGAAGCCGGGAGCTTTAGCATAGGTTCCTCTTTCTATGTTGTTCTGGCTGCAGTGTGACCCGACTCCAGGAGGGGTGTTCTTATCATAGGTGAACAACACCCCCTAGCACTGTTGGTCCAGCCACTCACATAGACTCAGATGTGAATGCCCCTAGATGTGGGTGCCCAGGCTGCCCTGGGCTGTTGTGTCTGATGGAGGTAGGAGGCATAGTTGACTGAGCCTCATCCTTGAAATGATCTTCATCTCTCCTCCCTGCTTTCTAGTCAGTGTCCCTCCCTCTGAAGCCACAGAACTGGTCAGGCTTCACCAAGCAGACCTGACAGCCCCATGGCATGTTTTGGGGTCTCAAATGCAGGTGCTCTTCTCTCCCCTGGTCACAAATCTGTGAGGGTTGTGTGCATAGGTGGGCGGGAGAGTCAAAGCAGCTCCGGCCCAAGATTTAGGTTTAAATTGCAGCTTCATGCAGAAAGCATGGCACTGACCCCACAGATGGGCTGGGTGACCTTGGCAAACAAGAGATTCGCCACCTCAGGATCTGTAATCTAGGGCAATAAAATAATAGTACCTACTACTTCCTGGTCATTGTGAGTTTAATGGAACAGGCCCAAGGGCAGATGTCCAGCAGCCCAAGGACAAGCCCTCTCCCCCTGCGCTGTGGTTTCTCTGTGTGTGAAATGGTATGACTGTTGGGTGCCTGGGGGCGGAGGTCAGATATAAGACCCCTTTCAGCTAGATTTTCTTTGGCTCTGCAGTTCTCTGGCCCACAGTGTTTCCATTCAAGGTTGGGGGCAGGGGAGGGGAGAGGAACAAGCAGCCGCTTCAGGTAGGAGTTCCCAAGCTTTGGCCAGTTTCACTGGACCCTCCAAGGGTCTCTGTATGCACAGTTCACATTAAGGGTTGGCAGAGTTACCAGGCTGCCTCCTCAGTGCCCAGTCATAATGAACAGCTCTTAAGAGCATTCTGCATCCTGCTAGAGACAATGCTGTTTATAATGTCAATTACAGCCAGTCGTCTCCGTGGGGAAACCAATAATGAAACCCAGCAATTAAAAGAGCAAGGCAGGGCTCACTGCCTCACTCCGCCCCTCTAGCCTGCAAGCTGGGCTACTTTCCTTAGAAAACTCCAGATAACTAGTATGGTGATGGAGAGGGGAAGGAGGGGAAGAGGGACAGCCCTGGGCTTAGCAGCCCTGGGCCTTAGAGCCCTGTTGAGCTCTCTCTGGGGGGAACTCTACCCCTGCATGTCCTGCCCCCTGCCCACCCCTATGCCCACCAAAACCCCCAAGGCTAAGGGTCATTTTCTTTAAGAACGGACACAAACAGATATCCTACTGAACGTGTTTTTGGCCATTGCCGTGGATAACCTGGCCGATGCCGAGAGCCTCACATCTGCCCAAAAGGAGGAAGAGGAAGAGAAGGAGAGAAAGAAGCTAGCCAGGTAACCTTCTAAGCTAACCCAGGCCCAGGCCCCAAGGCCCAGTTCTGGCATGCCATGCCCACTAATGGTAAAGAGAGGTGTGTGCATGGCCTCTGTCCCTCCCAGAGGGCACTGGGTTTGGGGCTTCCTAGAGGTACTTAGACCTCTCCCCTAATTCCCGGGCATTGCTCTAAAGTCGGGACCATCGTGTATTAGAGTGTCAGTGAAGATGTTGCGTTTTCCCACCTGTCTAGGAAGCTGGGGGATTCTCTTTTGAGAAGAGAGGTTATCACAAGTGATGAGAGCAAAGGACAAGGGGAGGGGGAGGCAGCCACTCAGAGGAGAAATGTAGCTCCAGCTGAAAAAGAGGCTCCTCCTCACTGTTTGATCATTTGTCTCCAGTGTTGAGTAGGTGAAGTAGCCCTACATTATCTTCCATCGTTGTCTAGATGGGACTGTCACAGGCCATATATAGGCTGGGTACTGAGCAGACTTCTCCAGGAGCCAATCCTGAATGAGATCCAGAACCGTTCTCTATTTAGATAGGAACTGGAGCAGGCCAACCAAGTGCCAGACAGAGCAATGTGTGGCCAGGGGCCTGGGGCCTGGGCCCAGCCAAATAACATTTGTGCTTAAGCTGCACATGACATGGGCCTTGGGTGAAGGAAGATGGATATAGGCCCAGGGAATCTGCTCCCACTGGCCCCCAAGAGACCACAGGGTAGTTCTCCATCACTGCTCCCTGTCACTCAGTAAACATCCTTTATTTCTTTCTCCTGCTGACCGGCCAGGACTGCCAGCCCAGAGAAAAAACCAGAGGTGTTGGAGAAGGCGGCCGTAGAGGAGACCAAGGAGGAGAAAATCGAGCTGAAATCCATTACAGCTGATGGAGAGTCCCCGCCCGCCACCAAGGTGAGTAGCCACCTCCGTCCAGGAGCTGGGAGGGCCCTTGCTGAGGGAGGAGGGCACAGTCTTCCCAGGCCAGATGCCCATGGAAAGGAGCAAGGAAAGAAGGAGACTCAGTGGACTAACGATGACGAGGGTGGAGCAGGAGAGCTGGGGACGGAAGAGCAGGCAGAGTGTTTGAATCCCAGGCTTCTGTTAATGTCTTGAAGGGTCTCTGCAAAGTAATAAGGATACATTTGCAAGTCAGCAGCTCAACATCCCTCACAGTGAGTCACCATTGAGCTGTCTCTGTGGGGAACTCTACCCATGCATGTCCTGCCCCTGCCAGCCCCCTATGCCCACCAAAAGCCCCACAGTCAAGGGTTATTTTCTTTAAGAATGGACTACAGTGCAATTTCAGGGCAACTCCAAGCCTGTAAAACTAAGGAACATATCTAACTGGATTCTCCCTCCTCTCCCCCTTGGCTTCCCAGATCAACATGGATGATCTTCAGCCCAATGAAAATGAGGATAAGAGCGCCTACCCCAACCCAGAAACAACAGGTACCAGTCCCACTGCCTAACCCTGAGGTGGAGAGGTTGGAGGGTAGAGACCCAAATTCTAAAGACATGGGAAAGTAGCCTGTATTAGGGACCAATGACTCCAATTTTCCTCTACAGGTAGACACTATAATTCCTTGCATTGCTATATGCCTCTTGTCTCTGTACTTAAGCATTAGCAATTATCATCTGGGGGCAATTCTGCTCCTGATTTCCTCATAATAATAGTATAAGGTTAAATAAATTATGTTTCAGCAGTGTTTTTGTGTCCTTTGGAAGGTGGATTCTGTATACATTTAAGGTTTTATTACATCCTGTGCTGTAAAACCATTATTAACATATCATTTATTAGTACAACATATGTCACAGCATTATGCTAACTAAATAATAATAGTAAGTTCCAAATCTGTCTTGCCCTTACTCAGGAGGCAGTGCTGAGCACAAGGACAGCTGCCACTGCAGATGTCCCACCTGTTGCTCTGTAAAATGCTTTCAGGTCTCTTATTATAAAAAGAGCTACAAACAACCCAGTCTTCTCATCTTCCATCTGATATGTGAATTGGCAGTCAGTCTCCTTTGAGAGGGTTTTAATGTCAGATCCTTCAGCCTCCCTCCAGGATTCACTTCCCTGCCTCGTGAAACCCCACATCCTGTACCAGACCAGGGCTTGCCTTCCTTTTACCTGGAATTGCAGATATTATTACCAGCTTCAAGTTTGCAGTCAGTTACAACAATCAAGGGACTGTTGATTGTAGTGACCCTTCCTCCTCTGTTTAGGTCAGGCAGTCCCTGGCCTGTTAACCACATTAGGGGGCTGACAGCCCTCTGCACTGATGAACAAAGCTAGGTTTTCCTTTCTGCTCTTCCTCCACGGGTTCTCTGCTGGACTGTCTACCAGAACACTGGCAGCCATCTTCTGTTGTCCTGGGGAAGCAGGCTCCCTCCCTGAGATCGTTCCATTCTCTCACCTCCCTCTGCAAGGGGAATCAGGGTGGGCTTCCTGGGGCTTGGACAGAAGAGCAGGAAGGATGTTGCCAGGTGTGGGGCACTAAGCCTTTTGAAGCCTTAAAACCCTTCTGGGTGGAAACTGTTACAGGCTTTCAAAGACATACTAGAAATATTGATCAAATGCAATGGGAGGATCTTGTCTTGATCCTGAATGAACAAATAAACTTTAAAATGACATTTTTAATTTTACTATTTATTTTTTAAAAGATTTTATTGGGGAATTGGGGGCAGAGAACAGCGTTGGGGAATTGGGGAAGGGGAACAGACAAGTTGCTGTCCTTTTGCTCTTCAGTCTAGTTGTGGAGGACGTTGCTTCACTGGCCCCCCTTGGTATTATCATTGCACTCTTCCTAGGTGAGGCAGATCAGTCGCCGGCCTCTGGACGGCCACTTACAGCGGCTCTTGGCAGCTCACACCAACTGCCAGCCACTCATGCTAGCTGCCAGCCACACACAGTAGCTCAAGGCAGCCCAGTGCAGCTTCACTGCAGTCTATGCCATTGCTGGCAACTCACGACAGCCCAACTCCAGGTCAAGCTGTTGTTCACCATCTTAGCTGTAGAAGGCGGTGTCACTGGCCCTCATGTGGGATCCAAACCTGGGCCCTGCTGCTCAGAGCTGGCGTCCCAAGCCAGCTCTTAACCAGCGCACCACTCGGCTGGCCCCTAAAATGACATTTTTTAGATAATCAGGGAAATTGAATATGGAATGAGAACTAAATGATTTTAAGTAGTTTTTGTTAATCTTGTTACTGTAATAATATCATTGTAGCTCTATTTTCAAAATGCTGAAGTGTTTATAACTGGAGTCTAAACGGTTTAGAAGTTGCTTTAAAATACTCCAACCTCAAAAAAATTGGGGCTGGAAAAGTAAATGAAACAAGATGGGCAAACTGTCAAAAGTTGTTGAAGCTGGGGATGGAGGGCCACCATGTGGGTCTCTCTACCTGTAGGATTATTATAAAGAGGATTGTGATTATTAAGGCTTAAAAAGAAAGACAAGAATAAGACAAATCTCTCTGGGCCCAAGCAGAGCCTACCCCGCCTGCCTGAAGCCCAGGAGGGGCCTCCCCGCACACAGCTCTGTACCTGGTCCCTCTGCATGGCAGTGGGACAGACGCACACCTACAGCAATAACCTCCAGTTTCATTTTTCTAAATATACTCATGGCTTTTCTCTTCTTTGTTGCTGTGACTAAATTAAAAAAAAAAGCAGGTCAAGGAGTAAAAAGACTAATGAGGATACTATTGTCACCATATCAGCCATCATAGAAACGTCTCTCCATTGAACCTGCTTTGATGATTCTTGGAACGATTTTGCTTTTAAACTGGAAAGCTATTCCCACTCCCTGCTGACTCCTCAGGGCTCTTTAGATTGTTTTAGAGTGTGACTTTTCCCTGATCACATGGCCACCCTTCTCTGCCCTCCTTCATACCCAGGCCTTTGTTTCTCTTGAGTTACTGGGGTGCTGCTTTGGCTGTAAGATCAGTAAAGGCCTCTCTGAGGATGCAACATTTGGGCTGAAACCTGAATGAGTGAAAGGAACTCGATGTATGGGAATCAGAGGTAGGGCTTTCTAGCTGGAGGGGTTAGCAAGTGCAGAGCCTCTGAGGTGGGAGGTCTGTGGAGGAATCTAAAGAGGCTGCTGTGCCTGGAACAGAGAAGAAGAGTAGACAGGACTAGAGCACGAGACCAGGGCTAGGCTGGAGCAGGTGTGCAGGGCCTGCAAGCCACGTGAGAGATTGATCTGATCTGATGCAGTAGAGAAACACCTCATGCAGAGGAGGACATGACCTGATGTCCAGTTCACCCTTTAAAAGACTCACTCTGGCTGCTGTGTGAAAAGGGGCAGTAGATGGTCCAGAATCGAACTGGGACAGTAGGGACACTCATGCAGCTATCTGGCTTGGGCCAGGGAGATACAGAGAAGTGGTGAGACTTTGGTGCTCTTTGCAGGAATGGCCAACTGGACTGATCAATGGCTTAGAAGTTGCAGCAAGAAAACAAGGAATAAAGGGTGACTGAGTTTTTGAGATGAGCCAATAAAGAGAAGATACCAGATGCAGAAAGAGCGTCTTTGGCCTTCTCTCTCAGTCTCTCCCTGCACAATTCCTCTCAGGATATTCAGCCTTACTAATCATGCATTACCTTTTCGCTGCTAGTGAAATCTGGGGCCATGCTAAAATATACAGTGATTTTACTATTGAATGCTGTAACCTACCATCTGAAAAGCCATAGCAACTCCACAGTGCAACAGGACCTCACTTATCACACTTTACCAAACCGCCAGGAATAGAGATGGGAAAATAACGACATCCTCCCAACGGGTTCCACTGGCATTTGGGAGTGGGAGGCTACGAGATTCAGCTGCCAATCCCCAAAATGAACTTTACCTGACTTTTCTTAATCTGTCAGCCTCTCTCCTTATACATAATACATGCAAAGCATCACATGCTGTCAAATTTCTGTCCCTTTACAAATTTGAGCTTGTCCTTCAGAAATAGTTTCTCCTTAAACATGTGGCTGAAATTCAGCTGGTGTGTGTCTGAATGGACCAACTGACTTGCTTCTCCCCAGGAATGGAAATTGATGTAAAACTTCATAAACAGTGAGGTAGACTACTGCAGGTGGAAGAACATGCAAAACTCTTCATTAGCAACTTAGGAAAACACAAAGCTAGTAAATACGTTTTTCCACAAATACAAATGATTAAGATAAACATTAAATTGCCATTAGCTTTGCAGAGAGTGAGATGAAGGGCAGTTCAATTAGAGAGAGAGCGTGAGGAAAGGAGAAAGCACATGGTGAGTGTGCTCATTTCCTGGGCTGCATCACCCCAGCCCTGCCTATCTTCACACGCCTTCTCTCTGTGTCTCTGCATCTCTCCTTCAAAGGACAACAGTCCTTGGACTTAGGGCCCATCTCAGTCCAGCATGACTCCATCAGAACTAATTATGTCTGCAAAAATGGTATTTCCAAAACGATGTAGCATTCTATGGTTCCAGGAGGGCATGAATTTTGTGGGCATTATTCAGCCCACTGCAGTGAGTGTTCAGGAAATAGCTTGATGTGAGTGGAAAGTTTGTCAGGGAATAACAGCAGGCCCCTGATTAGACTGAGAAAGATGATAAACACTAATCTACAGGCTACGAGTCTCTCCCATGGGTAAAGATGGTAATAACAAGAGTTAGTATTTATATAGCACCTGCTATGTGCTTAGCACCATTCAGAGGCATGTAAGAACAATTACTCCATCTTACATATGGAGAAACTAAGGCACCAAGAGACTAAATAAAATGCCCATAGCCAGAAAGAAACAGAGCTAAGATTTGGATCAAGGCATTGGATGGAGAGCCCATGCTCTTAACTCCCATCCCCCTTCTAAACACTTTAAATGTTTGATCAGAACGGGCATGCACTGATCTCCTTGCAAGCAAAGGAGGGAGCCATTTGCTTTTGGTCCACATTAAATGTAGCCACTGGCTGGGAGAACAAAGGAGCTTCTTTAATTGGTGTCAGTGTCCAGACCTTTGAATGAAGGGCCTGTTGCAGTCAGCATTGTTTCCCTATTGTCCCTACAGCACATGATCCTTTTGGATTTTCAGGAATGGGGAGTGTTGATTCTAAACTCCTGGAACCTTCAAGGATGGGATTTTTTTGCAAGGGATCACACAAGTCAACTAAGCCACTCCATTTTCCCTACCTGCAGCCTAGATGGATGCAGAGTACATCTGACAATGCCCTAGTTTTACCCACCATCCCAAATTGCATGGGACTCAGGGATTTCCTTGGATGTGGGAATTTCAGTTTCAAAACCAGGCCAGTCCTGGGAAAGTCAGCATGAGTTAGTCACCCTACTCACAACCCCCCTTATTGTGTGCTGCCAGGAAAGTCTTTCTCTAACATAAATGAACTCCAGCAGTGCCCACAGGGAGAGAGCTGAGTGTCTGTCTTGGGTGGCACACTCCATTTTCAGAGATATAAATGATGTATTGATTCCTGTCAGTAGGAAGGAATCTGAAAGTAAGCAGCACAGTGGTAAAAATAAGTGGGAGTAGTGGAATTATTTAGAATGGTGCTTTTTTTCTTACAGGAGACGAAGATGAGGAGGAGCCTGAGATGCCCGTGGGCCCTCGCCCACGACCGCTGTCTGAGCTGCACCTTAAGGAAAAGGCAGTGCCCATGCCAGAAGCCAGTGCATTTTTCATCTTCAGCCCCAACAACAGGTGTGTGAGAGTGATGGGGAAGGTGGGACTCTGCTCTATGATCCAAGCCCAGCAGGTGCCAGCATCCTCTGACCTCTGGATGGAACCTGGGACTGCCCCAACTCCCCACAACTTGTGTAAAGAGAGGGACAGGTTTTGTCCCTCACAGGCTAAATGTATTATTGTACTGTAAAGTCATCTGTCATTCTTACTGTCATACCTTTGTAAGTAATCTGCCCCTTATCTCTTTTTAGGGAAAAGAGTTCCAGATTCTGAATCAGAAAGCTTATGTTCATTTTTTTTCTCCATTTTTGAAATGTGTAAATGTTATTTCTGTTCTCTTGGTGATTACCCTTGGTAATTAGTAAGTCTACTGAACTTAACAAAGCCCAAAGCTAAACAATATCCTAAACCTAATCCAGCAAAATACAAGGAACTTAGACTATTTTAACTCCTTTCCACCCCTCCTCGGGCCTTACATGTTATTGTTGATTGGTATTTAGTCCTGACCTTGATTTTTAACCCTAGTTAGACATGATTATCAGTATCAGTATTATTATATAAACAGTATATAATTGGGTTTACATACAACTTATCAGTTTGTTATTCTGCAATCATTTTATTTCTTCCTAAAGTACATTCTTTTTTTTTTTCTTTTTTTATTATACTTTTTTTTCAATTACAGTTGACATACAATATTATATTAGTTTCAGGTGACCTAAAGTACATTCTTTAGATGTTCCTGTAGTTCCTTCATGGTAAATTCATTTGGCCTCTGTTTATCTGTAATTGTCTTCATTTCTTGTTCTTGAAAGATAGTTTTGCTGTGTACACAATTTTAGATTGACAGGTTTTGTCCCTCAGCATATTAAATGTATTATTACACTATAAAGCCAGCTGTCATCCCTACTATTATTTCTTTGTAAGTAATCTCTAGCTGCTTTTCCATCTTCTGTTGCCTTTCATGTTGTGCAGATTTACTACCATGTGCTAGACATGGATTTCTTTGCATTTATCTTGCTTGGAATATGTTATGCTTCCCAAGTCTATGGATTTATATTTTTCTTCAGTTCTTGAACGACATGAAGATTAGAATAAGAATTGCTAATTCTTGAAAAATTACAGCCATAATCTCCTTAATTATTGCCTCTCCTTCATTCTTTCTATTGTTTCCTTTTGGCATTCTAATTAGACATATGTTATACTTTCTCAATCTGTCCTCCCTATCTCTTAATGTGTCTTGCATATCTTTCATCTCCTTATCTCTCTTTTGGTATTCTGGGTAATTTCTTCAGATGTATCTTCCAATTTCTTAATCCTCTCTTCAACTTTATGTATATTACTGTTTAAAGCAGTTTTTATAGCAACTGTTATATTTTTTCATTTCAGGCAATTCTGTTTGATGCTTGATTTTCCAGCTCCATCTGTCTATACCTAACACTTTCTTGTTAATTTATCATCTTTGTGATCAAGTCTTTTATTTTATTAAATATTTCAAATGCAGTTACTCTATGTTCTGTATCTTTTAGTTTTAATATACACAGTCTTTAGGTGGTCTAAATAATTTATTTGTTGTTTTTTTCTGATTTCCCATCTTAGTGCCTTATCTTCTTGTATGTTTAATGATCTTTTATTATGACCTCAATACTTCATTTTAATTGGTTAGATTCCTGTGGGCCTAACTTATTATTTTTTTTTTTAAGATTTTTATTGGGTAATTGGGGGGATAGGAACAGTGCTTGGGGAATTGGGGGAAGGGGAACAGACAAGTTGCTGT